>NC_142471.1:13030303-13333333 GCF_049115385.1 Moschus berezovskii | reverse complement strand
AGGTTTTCCCACACTCATTACATTTGTAGGGTTTCTCTCCTGTGTGAGTTCTTTGATGTACAATGAGGTTTGACTTCACACAGAAGGATTTTCCACACTCATTACATATAAAGGGTTTCTCCCCTGTGTGTGTTCTCTGATGTACAGTCAGGGCTGACCTGTGGCAGAAGGATTTCCCACACGCATTACATTCATAGGGCTTCTCCCCTGTGTGTGTTCTCTGATGTTCGGTGAGGTTGGACTTCACACAGAACGTTTTCCCACACTGCTTACATTCATAGGGCTTTTCTCCTGTATGTGTTCGCTGATGGTTGGTGAGATGTGGCTTCTGACAAAAGGCCTTCCCACACTCCGCGCACTCATAGGGCTTCTCCCCCGTGTGTGTCCGCTGATGCTGAGTGAGGTTTGACTTCTCCCAGAATGTTTTCCCACACTCACCACACTCAAAGGTTTTCTCTCCTGAGTGAGCTCTTCGAAGGTGGGTGTGATGTGACTTCTTGTTGAAAGCATGTCCGTTTTCATTGTGCTCATAAGGTTTTCCCCCCATGTGTACTATCTGATGTTTAAAGAGGGCTGACTTTTCCCATGTTTTGTGACTGACTTTATATTCATGGGGAATCTTTCTTGTGTAAGCTCCCTGATGGATAACAAAAGTTGAATTGCCGCAGAAAATTTGCCCATATTCATTATATTCATAAGGATTGTCCCCTGTAAGAGCTCTCTGATGTCCCAATCTTAAATCCATATAGAAGGACTTACCACAAATGCTGCATTCACATGGCTCCATTTCAAAATGAGTTCTCTGAGATAAATTGAGCTTCAAACTCTGGATGAAGGTTCTTCCACATTCATTATATTTACAGTGTGTCTCTCCTATCTGAACTTTCTTATTTGTGAAAAAGGCTGCCTCTCCATGGTTGCCTCTTCCATTTTCATTATACTCAAAAGGTTGGTCAAAAATTGACTGAGTGAGATCCTGTCCATGATTGAGGACATTCTTTTTTTGATTATAAGATTTCCCTCCAGGTGGAGTTTTGTCATGCCTAATATCAAGGAGCAATTTCTCATATACATTAAACTCATCAGGCTTCTTTCTAGAATAGTTCTTTCTGTTAATAATTAAGCCTGAAATATTTTTCAAACTCACTTCACATGAGTCACATATTTTATATAGAAAATTGCTTGAAGGAATGGAGTCTGTACCTAGATTTAAAGTTTTCCTTACTCTGTCACCACTATCTGTACTTAATGTTTTGTTGCTGGCGAAAGCAAGTTGCCAAAAATGTTCATCTTGATTTTCCTGGGTGCTCTCTATTAGGTCATCAACTTTCCAGTCTTCTAGAAATGAGAAAAATAACCACATCTTATGAATCCTAGTACATTTCTAATGGACTTCAACTTTTACATAAATGCCCTATTACACAGTTCTTTTGCTTTAGGCTCAGTTTTCTGGTGTGAACTAAAATCCAGCATACATTTTCTTTACTCTTCTGGTTTTGAGTGGAAAATAAAAACATGCTTCAGTAAAAATAGCAGAAGGAAACTGGCAATAACATTTAATACTTTGCTAATACAAACTTTAAAACTAGACAGAAAAAAGGTGAAATACATTCAAAACACAGGGAAGCAGAGAGAGGCTGATTCAGAAATCAGGAAACTCAAGAGAATGGAGTGAGCCCAACAGAGACACTGAACACTGAATATCATTACACTGAAGATTAGTAGACAAGGGCTTTCAGAAGATGAACTATGTTTGGTGGAAACAAAACAGTTGAGTCCTAACCCCCTCAGACACTGATTACCTGATGTGATTCCTAATAGAACACTCGCTTCTACTCTACACATCAACACCAGACTATAGTTCTGAAAATACCAACTGCCTCAGGTTCAGAAGAATAGTCTGATATCCCAGGATTCCTTTAATTCACATGGAATAATTATCATAAGACATGGTAAGCAAGGGATGGAGATTTTGTAAGAGTTATTCATTTAGGGAACAGGAAACTCCAAGAACTGGATGAGTTTAACAAAAGAGGTTTTTTGTTTTGTTCATTTGTTTCTTTTAAAAAAATAGACTGTTTAAGAAACACATTAGAAGATGAACTCAGTTTGACAGAGGCAGATCATGCTTTCTTGTCCTTACCTTCCCACAGCTTGATTACTGTGGTAGTATCCTCACTAATGTGCACGTTGCTATTCCTTTTTCCCATTTGATATATGAACATCAAAACAAATTTCTGAAGGTACCTACTTCCTCATGCTCTAAGGAACAATGCTTTAATCCAGACTCTAACTCTCTATCAAGCTGTGATTCGCAACAACACAAATGCCCAACAGGAAATACAAAACAGATGATGGACAGACCATCTCTGCAAAAGGACCAGGCTCATTCTGTTTGCGCATAGCTGTTAATGAAGCTGTCCCAACCATCAAGACATGTTTCTTTATTTCAATCTGCTGCTTTACTTTCCCCCAAAACAATTTTGTTCCTGAACCAATACTGATCTTTAAGTCTGCTTTCATATCTAGGTTTATTATTTACATCAAGGTTCTCTCCTTTCATATCTAGACTCATCTTTGGCTTTTACTTACAGATGAGACCTATATCGATCATATTTTTCTATTAATATATGGTTCTGAGGCCTTCAACAAACTTTATTGTAAAAATTCTTGGCTATTCTTTACTGTCACTACTCAATGAAACTGGCTTCCCAGGTGGCTCAGATGGTAAAGAATCTGCCTGAAAAGGAGGAGACCCAGGTTCAACTGCTGAGTCAGGAAGATCCCCTGGAGAAGGGAATGGCTACCCACTCCAGTATTCTTGCCTGGTGAATTCCATGGATAGAGGCCTGGTGGGCTACAGTCCATGGGATCACAAAGAGTTGGACATGACTGAGTGACAAACTAGGTGAAACAATATTAATCATATGTTAAAAAAAATATGTAAAACAGTCCTGAGCCCGTGGCTCCAAAGACTAACTGATGATAGTTATTATCTTGAAAAACACAAATTAAAACAAAAACTGAATTCATATTATGAGTTCAAGTCACAATTCTGTAAGTCCATTAAAAATTATTTGTGCAGTTCTAGCTGGATATTTAACAAATTGCTCATTCCCAACAACACACCTTTTATGTAATTAGCTACACTCCAGCCTTGGCTCTCCTTGAGACCTGAACATCCTCCAGGAAATGCTACTTTAATTTAAAACAACAAACCATAAAAGTAATAATAAAATAACAAAGCCAACAAACTCTACAACATCCCTATCATTTTCAATCTCTACCTGCTGCCTTTAGAAGTTGCTACCTGTTTAATTCACTGTAAGATAAAACAAGTCCATTGCTCAATGATACACCCTGTTCATGACCACAGTCTAGGCAGGTGTTAGCAAAATTCTATTTCCTCTGACTTCACTGAGGAGACAGGACATTTATGATTCTTAAAAACTGATGTGCATATGAATTATTTTCAACTGGTACTTCAGGATAAAATAAGAGAATATGCATTTAGTAAAAATACTATAGAATGCTTTCTGAATGGATGAAAAAGAGTGATCTCTTCTAAACTTGGTTCAACAAAGTAATTATTAAAATATCAGAATCAGGAAAAATATGAAAGGAAAGTATGGATACTTCTAGTTTTGGCCTCAATTATGCACTTTATACTATATATGGTGTGTATGTATATATATGTATGTGTGTATGTGTATAGATATATATGTATATATGTATCTATATATACTGAAAGTGAAAGTCACTCAGTTTTGTCCAACTCTTTGTGGCCCCATGGGCTATACAGTCCATGGAATTCTCCAGGCCAGAATACTGGAGTGGGTAGCTGTTCCCTTCTCCAGGGAATTTTCCCAACCCAGGGATCAAACCCAGGTCTCCCACATTGCAGGCAGATAGATTCTTTACCAGCTGAGCCATGAGGGAAGCCCAAGAATACTGGAGCAATGTATATATGAAACTTCCTATTCCCTGGTGGCTCAGAGGCTAAAGCGTCTGCCTCCAATGCGGGAGACCTGGGTTCGATCCCTGGGTCGGGAAGATCCCCTGGAGAAGGAAACGGTAACCCACTCCAGTATTCTTGCCTGGAAAATCCCATGGACAGAGAAGCCTGGTAGGCTACAGTCCATGGGGTCACAAAGAGTTGGACACGACTGAGCGACGGAACGGACGGATTCCATTTCAGATTCTAATAATTATCTCAAGTTTCTCTTTGGGAAAACAAAATCTCAGCAATGATAGAAACCCTAAGCAACAATCGTATCATCAGGTATGAGTTTTGGGGCTACAGATGCTAGTGGGTTAGGGTTATAAAATACAGGCTATTTAAGTTACAGCAAAAAATTGATCACTAACTTAAAATAAGTGAAATAATAATAACGCTTTACCCTCTGAGCCACTAGGGAAGCCCAAAATAATAATAACAAGCCATTATTATAGACCATGCAATGTTTAAACACTTTGCATACCCAATTTTAATTAAGTTACTTAAAAGGCAAAATAAACCAAAGTGAAAATTATAGAAAAAAGAGAAAATATTTAAAAGTGAAATTTAAGACGTAAGATAGCATGAAGTTTAAAATGAACTTTGAAGAGTAGTAAAAAAGATACAGATATGAAAACAGTGCTAGACTGTGACAGTCACTGAAAGGAGACTTTGATTTCATTTATTAAGAAGGATCAACTTTATTAGGCTAGTGAAAGATAAACTGGATGCTTTAGGTAGAAAAAAACAACTAGGAAGATCAAGTCAAGTATCAGTGACAAGTGAGAAAATGAAGAGATGAAGATGAAGAAGATGGAAAAGAAAATAACATTAGGAATTTGAAAAAACTAGTTAACAGGGGATCGGAGAAGTCAATGGCACCCCACTCCAGTACTCTTGCCTGGAAAATCCCATGGACGGCGGAGCCTGGTAGGCTGCAGTCCATGGGCTCGCACAGAGTCGGACATGACTGAAGTGACTCAGCAGCAGCAGCAGCAACAGGGGATAACACAGGGTTTAGGACACTGAACCCATGGTTGCCATTTAAGGCAGTAATGGCTGGCTGAATGTTCCTATTTGACCCTGGGAAACCAGGCTCTCTAATTTTCAAGTGACTCAGACTGTTCCCCTCAATCTCCTCTAATGACAAGATTTAGTGGATTTACACACCTTATAAAAGCAGTACTGCCCCACAACTACCTCTCTCATTTACAAACAACCACTTTCTAGAAAAGGGGTCAGCAAACTCTGGTCTGCAAGGTCGTCGGCCTAGAACTAAGGATGTTAAGTTTTTAGAGGGAAATACACAGAAAAGGCAGCAGAGAGGAGTGAGGAGGAAGAGAAACAAGTAAGAGGAGGAAGAGCAGCAGCAGCAATTGAGACCATGTGTGGCCCACAAAGCCTAAAATATGTACTGTATGGTCTTTTACAAAGAAGTTCTATGTATGTGTCTCCCAGAGTCTTGCAGTTATCCCAAGCTTCTTGTGCCCAACTGTACTAACTCTCCTCTAATCTCTCCACCAAATTTTCTCTCTCAGTAAATGGTACTCTAAGTTATCAGGTACCGGAAACAAATCATTGGAGTTCACACTCAACTCCTCCTTCTCTCACACTCTATATCCAACCCAGTAACAAATCCTCTTACCCTCATGTTCAAGATACATGTACAAATCCACCATTTTTCAGCATTTCCAACATAGCCTGACTTGAGCAGCTAGCTTCTCTCTCTGAGTATACAATACTGTCCTAACTGGTATTCCTTCCTTGGTTGTGCCTAAGCACCATCCACCCATCACATGGTCTCAACAGAGATGTCAGAGAGGTTCTTTTAAACTGTAAATCCAATCTGCTAGCTTAATTTGATTTATATATACTGATAAAAGCCTGAGGATTTCCCACATCACTCAAAATAAAATTAATATATCTACCACAGTCCATGCTACTTATGACATCATCTCCTACCAATCTCCCCCATGCCCACTCACCTCCAGCTACCATGACATCCTTACTATTCCTCAGACACTCTAAGGGCACACTAGTCTGACAAGTTTGGCACCAGCACCTGACATTCCCTCTGCCTGGAGTCTTCAGAATCCACAGAGCTCACACTTTAATTTATTAGAGACTCATATCTATTGTGTACCTCATAAAATATATTTTCTCTTGAAGAGAAGTGAAAGTCGCTCAGTCGTGTCCAACTCTTTGCAACCCCATGGACTATACGGTGCATGGAATTCTCCAGGCAGAATACTGGCGTGGGTAGCTGTTCCCTTCTGCAGGGGATCATCCCAACCCAGGGATTGAACCCAGATCTCCCACACTGCAGGCGGATTTTTACCAGCTGAGCCATGAGGGAAGCCCATTTTCTCTTGAATTCTGTACCAAATAGCATGTTATCATTCTCTAACCCCCTTTTCACTGCTTCAGCTCTTCACAGTACTTACCACCACCCAACACCATGTGTGTGTGTATACATGCACATACATCTTCACACACATACGTATGCTTTTTGTCTCTCACTGTAATATACACTCTGATAATAGGGACATTCTTTTAATTATGTATGAACATAATTGAGTCATACTGAATGCTCACCATATATTTGTTAAATGAATATATGGAAGTATTACATGAATCATACCATCTAAAAAAGATGTCCAAAGACAATAGATGGAAGGTGGACAATTTTAAAATAATCAAGAAAAATTATCTCAGATGGAGCCAACTGAGTTTGGATTATGGATATAGGGAGATGACTCTAAAATGTCAAAGAACAAAGGGAAGCATTTATGAGTGAAAGTTACATACAGAAGAATGTGATTAAGGTAACATAAGTATGTAGGCCAACTGCCAATTACTTTCAAAGGTCAGGGGTTGGAACCAAATACCAATGGCCTAAGATCTCATTTCCTCTGGCTTCCATCTGCCTGTGAACTCACTAACTCACCTGAGAGGCACTGTTTTGGGAATCTTTCCTCTAGTATCCAAGGCTCTTCCCCTTGCTCGATCTTGATGATCACTTCTGGCTTAGTAATGCAATTCCCTGTAAAGAGAGTAACACAGGACTATGGCTGAACAGTCTGGCTTCAGGAACTCTAAACAAAATGATGGGGAAGAAAGGAACAGCCTTGGGAGCCATCTAAAAGAGGCGCCTAAATAAACCAACTCCCAGGGAGGTAAGACTACAGCATACTTTATAGTGGCCAAAAGGGACCAGTCATGTTAGGGCCTTGAATCTCCATCAGAAAATGTCACAGGGAGTTTTTACATTTCATCAGCTAAGAAATGCATGCTACTGGTAATCATGTGGAAAAGAATTCTTACCTACTGAGACAAGGTGGCTATAATTTTCTAGGATCACATCTCTGTATAATATCTTCTGAGCAGGATCCAGCAGGTACCACTCTTCCTGGGTGAAGTCCACACACACATCTTTGAATGACACTTGCTCCTGTAACAATACATTCCTTTTCTATATGAAATTGTCAGAGCTGTATGAGTGGAAAATATTTAGAAGAATGACTTTGCCAACAAAGGTCTGTCTAGTCAAAGCTATGGTTTTTCTAGTAGTCAGGTTTGGATGTGAGAGTTGGACTATAAAGAAAGCTGAGCACTGAAGAATTGATGCTTTTGAATTGTGGTGTTGGAGAAGACTCTTGAGAGTCCCTTGGAATGCAAGGAGATAAAATCAGATAAAATCTGAAAGGAAATTAATCCTGAATACGCACTGCAAGGACTGATGCTGAGGCTGAAGTTCCAATAAGTTGGCCACCAGATGTGAAGAACTGACATTAAAAAAGACCCTGATGCTGGGAAAGATTGAAGGTGGGAGGAGAAGGGGACAACAGAGGATGAGATGGTTGGATGGCATCATGGACACAATGGACATGAGTTTGAGCAAGCTCCAGGAGTTGGAGATGGACAGGGAAGCCTGGCATGCCACAGTCCATAGGGTCACAAAGAGTTAGACATGACTAAGCAACTATACTGAAATGAATCTCTTTAGTTTACTAAAAAATTTAGGACTGCTTCCTTTAATGCTGGGCTTCTCTGGTGGCTGGCTCAATTGGTAAAGAATCTGTCTGAAATGTGGGAGACCTGGGTTCGATCCCTGGGTTGGCAAGATTCCCTGGAAAAGGGAACGGCTACCAACTCCAACATTCTGGCCTAGAGAATTCCATGGCTTGCAAAGAGTCAGACACAAATGAGTGACTTTTGCTTTAGCTTTTCTTTAAGCTATACTGTGTAGGATAAAATTAGTATCTTGTATAAATTGAGTTTCCATGAGAGGGTGGAATGGAATGAGGAGACATACACATTAACATGTATTAAACTGGAAAACTGCAGGAGCTAGCACTATACAAACACTAGAATGGGATGACCAAGAAAAAGTTATTTCATATTATCTTTTGTATTATAAAGTTAACGTTCACTAAGGAAGTAAAACTTTCAGTTGTTAAAATGAAAGAAGGATTAAAACTAACATGTTATGGGCCCTAACCAAGCTCACTCATGACTGACTAAAGTGACTGGTTCTGTATTCTACCTGCCCAGCAGAGAAAAGGATGAATCTTCTCTACTTGAGATAATTTTTGGAGCCTCTCCTAATATCTGTGTTGTTAGATATAATGCTCACCATCCAACAGAAAATTTCACGTTATATGAAGAGACAAGGCCAAAAGCAAAAGACAATAAAAGCATAACCACAATGGTTGTCTGAGGAGGCCTTACAAAAAGCTGAGAAAATAATAGAAGCAAAAGGCAAAGAAGAAAAGGAGAGATATACCCATTGAATGCAGAGTTCCAAAGAAAAGCAAGGAGAGATAAGAAAGCCTCACTAAGTGAACAATGCAAAGAAATGAGAGGAAAACAATAGAATGGGAATGACTAGAGATTTCTTCAAAAAAATTAAGAGAAACCAAGGGAACATTTCATGCAAAGGTGGGCACAATAAAGGACAGAAATGGTATGGACCTAAGAGAAGCAGAAGATATTGAGAAGAGGTGGCAAGAATACACAGAAGAACTGTACAAAAAAGATCTAAATGACCCAGATAACCACAATGGTGTGACCGCTCACCTAGAGTCAGTCAAGTGGGCCTTAGGAAGCATCACTGTGAACAAAGCTAGTGGAGGTGATGGAATTCCAGCTGAGCTATTTCAAATCCTGAAAGATGATGCTGTGAAAGTAATGCACTCAATATGCCAGCAAATTTGGAAAACTCAGCAGTGGCCACAAGACTGGAAAAGGTCAGTTTTCATTCCAATCCCAAAGAAAGGCAATGCCAAAGAATGTTCAAACTACCGCACAATTGCATTCATCTCACACGCTAGTTAAGTAATGCTCCAAATTCTCCAAGCCAGGCTTCAGCAGTATGTGAGCCATGAACTTCCAGAATTAAAACTGGATTTAGAAAAGACAGAGGAACCAGAGATCAAATTGCCAACATCTGTTGGATCATAGAAAAAGCAAAGGAATTCCAGAAAAACATCTACTTCTGCTTCACTGACTATGCCAAAGCCTTTGACTGTGGATCACAACAAACTGTGAAATATTCTTAAAGAGATGGGAATACCAGATCACCTTATCTGCCTCCTGAGAAACCTGTATGCAGGTCGATAAGTAACAGTTAGAACCGGACATGGAATAATGGACTGGTTCAAAATTGGGAAAGGAGTATGTCAAGGCTGTATACTGTCACCCTGCTTATTTAACTTATATGCAGAGTACATCATGAGAAATGCCAGGCTGGATGAAGCACAAACTGGAATCAAGATTGCCAGGAAAATATCAATAACCTCAGATATGCAGATGACACCACCCTTATGGCAGAAAGTGAAGAGGAACTCAAAAGCCTCTTGATGAAAGTGAAAGAGGAGAGTGAAAAAACTGGCTTAAAACTCAACATTCCAAAAACGAAGATCATGGCATTCAGTCCCGACAAATAGATCAAGAAACAATGGAAGCAGTGACAGACTATTTTCTTGGGCTTCAAAATCACTGTGGATGGTGACTGCAGCCATGAAATTAAAAGACGCTTCCTCCTTGGAAGAAAAGCTATGACAAACCTAGACAGCATATTAAAAAGCAGACATATTACTTAGCCTACAAAAGGTCTGTATAGTTAAAGCTATGGTTTTTTCCAGTAATCATGTATGGATGTGAGAGTTGGACCATGAAGGATATGCATTGAAAAACTGATGCTTTCAAATTATGGTTTTGGAGAAGACTCTTTAGAGTCCCTTGGACTGCAAGGAGATCAAACCAGTCAATCCTAAAAGAAATCAACCCTGAATATTCACTGGAAAAATGCTGAAGCTCCAATACTTTGGCCATCTGATGCAAAGAGCTGACTCATTAGAAAAGACCCTAATGCTGGGAAACACTGAAGGCAAGAGGAGAAGGGGACAACAGATGAGATGGTTAGATAGTATCACAGACTCAATGGACATGAGTTTGAGCAAGCTCCGGAAGATGATGAAGGACAAGGAAGCCTGGCATGCTGCAGTCCATGGGGTCACAAAGAGTCAGACATGATTGAGTGACTGAGCAACAACATAGAGACTCAGATATTGTAACACAAAAGAACTTCAGAATGAATTATAATTAAAAGAGGAAAATATAAACAAAATAAATGAAAGGATGAGAGAAGTCAACAGATACATGGTATCTGTGTTATAGATAAAGAATTAATAGAGAAGGCCTGAGACTGCTATCTTCTGAAAGATCTGCTACAACGGTGTCTCGTGGCTGGTATCTGGGAATTTGGAGTTCATGATGGTTCTTATCAGTCCTTGGTAAGAATGGTTCACTGAGCCTAAACTGTTTGTGTGAACTACATGGTTTTTTCTGCTCATGTACATTCCTTCTGGAGTCTGAGATTTTGTTATATGTTAAGCAAAGAGTACCTACATGACTAGCACCTGATAAACATTTTGAACGCTGAGTGTCTAATGAGCTTCCCTGGCAGACATTTCACATTTGTCATCACATCTCATGGCTATAGGACTTAAGCCTGTCCTGGGAAAAGTCTTAGGAGCTTATGCCTGGGGTCCTCTGGACTAAACCTCAAGTATCTCTTCCCTTTGCTGACTGTGCTTTGTATCCTTTCACTTTAATAAGTCACAGCCCTAAGTACAACTACATGCTGAGTCATCCCAGAAAATCACTGCACCTAGTAATAGTCTTGGGGACCTCTGATAAATGTGTATACAAACATGTACATACATACATGCATAAAACGGGCATTCCAAAGTTGAAAATGATAATATCTGAAATTAAGAACTCATTAGATGGCTTCATATGCATCCAACAAAAGTATCAAAATACATACAGCAAAAACTGACAGAACTGAAAGGAGAAAGACAAATTTATAACCACAGCTGGAGACTTCAATACCCCTCCAATTTTCCTGAGAAATCAAGCAGGCAGAAAAGTAGTAAGTATACAGATGACCTGAACAGTACCGTCAATCAACAAGATCTGAAATTTCTAGAATATTCCATCCAAAAAAATAAACCACACATTCTATCATTCTATTCTACCTCTTATGGAACATTCACCTAGACAGGTTATAGTCTAGGCCACAAAACACACCATAACAAATTTAAAACAACAGCTATCATAAAAAAATATATTCTCAGACCACAATGGAATTAAAGAGAAACCAATAAGCAAAAGACAGCTGAAAAATCCCCCAAATACTTGAAAATTAAATAGCATATAGGTCAAAAAAGAAGTCTCAAAGAAAATTTTAAACTAAATGAAATGGAATAAAAATGAAAATATCATGTATCAAAATTTGTGGGATGCAGTGAAAGCAGTACACAGAGGGAAATCTATAGCATCAAGTTTATATATTAGAAAAGATTTTAAATCAATAATCTAACCTTCTATCTTAGTAAACTAGAGGAAAAAAAGGCAAACTGAGCCCAAAGCAAGCAAAATAAAGGAACTTTTATTAAAATAAATCAGTTAAATTAAAAATATGAAAAAGAAAAAGTCAATGAAACCAAAAGTTGCTTCTTTGAAAAGATCAATAAAATTTTATTTTATTTTTTTGTTACTTTCAGATGGGCCAGAATTTATTTTGAATATATGAAAGCATACAGCTTTAGCATATTAACAGTGTCTTGAATAGATCAGTGCATCATGAACATACATTCCTCTCACTATTGTAGTCTCCTGTCCTAAGCAATTTGGTTTGAGGATCAGAAGGATTCTGAAACCTAAACTTACTGATTTATAAGCAGATTGCTGCCACTGAAATTCTAGTCAACTATCTGAAGTTCTAGCACCTACCCTCACGGCCCCTATAAATTCACAGTTCTCACTGCTTTGGTCAAATAATCAACTGGGTGCATTTATATTTATATTCATTATGAGATTTGTGGTTAATATCTTCAGAATTCTGGTTCCTAAAATAGTGTTGATAATACTTTTAAAGGACCTTAATTGTGGAGATAAAAGTCAGTTTTTAAATTTGAATTGTTTGCTTCCTCTTTGCAAATAATTCTTGACATATTATTATTTAAATCCTGAAAAAATTTGAAAGAGCACTTTAACTTTTTAAATGGCAAGTAACTTATAACTTTAAGGGTCAAATTTTAAAAATATTCTAAACAATTTCTAGAAATTTAATACTTTTTATTCATAGATGGATTAAAAAAATTAAAGATTTCTGTATTTAGTCTATCCAATATTAGGAACAATAATATAATGGTAAATTGAAAGAATGAACCATTTATTCTGATGTCAACAATTAGGGAAGAAAACATCTTTGGAAAATATAGTTTAGTTTATGGTAATTAAGTTTAAATATATTATTGAAAACTGTGATACATATAATCCCAGATAAAATTGAAAATAGCTCATAAACAATACATAAACAGTTTAACAATGCCAGCTAATGTCTAGAAAGATATCATTTTTCAAATATGTTTCTCAGCAATGGAAAACTTCCAACTTTCATAACAGCCTACGGAAAAGAAAATTTAGATATATTCGGTGTGACTTGAGAGTATACATTTAGACCCACATAATTAGACAAGTTATATGCCAGAATTTTATAATATGCTTTAGCAATAATTATTAAATGGATTATTTCTATGAAAAGCTAGAAAATCATCTCTCTTGGATATGGATAATTTTCTAGCTTTTCACAGAAAAATCCACCTCATTTTGCATATTCCTTCATTAGGTGAGATATGGAAACATATGATTCTTATGGTCCTTTCTGACATCTAATATGCTATGATTTTTCACCCCTCCCCATTCACACAAACATACCGAAAAGTACAACTTTTTTAGCTCTGGGTTTGTAAAGCAAAAATGTCCTTTTGGGTTTATGCCATGGACTTTTTCTATGCACCGAGAGGAATTTTTTCTTGATATTGAGCTGCAATGCTCTTCATGTGTATAGTCTGAAATAGCTCAGTTACATCTTGTTTCTCTGCTTAAGAGTTATTTGGTAGGGTGTTCAAGAGTCCATTCAAGAGGATCTCTCTGCAGTCTTTCCTGACACTCTTTCATTTCAACCAAGTAAAATCCTTTCTTTTTTCTTTTTATGGCTTGTATTCTCACTGCATTTTGAACAATTTTCTAAGTCATAAATCACTGTAATGCTACAATGCCTATGATTGTTTGCAAATCTCTTTTCCCTTGGTAAATATAAGCTATTCAAGGACAAAATAGTCTTCTTCCTTTTTGTCTCTAGTGTCTAGCATAGGCACCTTATAGGTATCCAATAATTATTTTGAAAAATAAATAAATTCATGTACAAATAAGTGTTTCACAGATGACTCCTATAAGTTTGCTTTGTTTTCCAGAGTCTTTAAATTCTGTTAAAGTTATGAAATTTTTTTTTCCTAAAACTTGATCTCCATGATAATTTCACAGTATGCTACTTAGAAAGTGTACAATTTATATGAAAAGTCAACAAGGAAAAACTGATTGTAACTATGACTTTTAATTATTTCATTATGTCATTAAATATAAATAATCTCTAAAAACTGATATCTGATAATGTAAACAAAATCCACTTCAAATTTAAAATAACCTAGTAAAAGAGGACTAAGTGAAATTACTGATCAGGACTTAGATGATAATATTATCAGAAATGTGAGTTTAATATCTGCTTTCCATTTCCTATCACACATAAGTCATTTCTTCTCATTTGATAGTTCACTTCTGAAAGATTAGGAATAAAGTTTATATTAACCTTTTTTCCAATCTGTCTGTGCTAAAGTATACATCATGAGAAACACAGGATATTCTTTAAAACCCAATAAGCTGTTTCAATGTCTACTATCAATAATATAGAACATAAATCACAGAGCAGCCTACATATTTTTTGGTAATGATTTATATACTACTCATTTTTTTAAATTTTTTCAAAAACAATTTTAGGAATCTGAAAAGATCAATAAAATTTTAAAAAGAAAAATCTAACCAAGAAAAAAGAAGAAAACTGTGAATCTCAGAAATGAAAGACAGATTGACACTACTAATCCTAATGACATTAAAAAATAATAAGAGAATACTACAAACAATTTTGTCCCTGAAAGAGAATACTACAAACAAATTAGTCCCAGATGAAATTGACAAATTCCTTAAAAGACACAGCTATGAAATTCACACAAAGGAGATATAGATAACATGAAAAGATTCATTTCTTCTAAAAAAATTAAATCAATAATTAAAATACTTCCCAAATAGAAAGTACCAACCCAGACAATGTCACCAGTGAATTCTAATAAACATTTAAGGAAAAACTAATACAATTCTCCATAATCTCCTCCAGGAAATAACACTTCCAAACTCATTATATGAGGCCAACATTACCCTAATACCAAACTAGATAAGGATATTATGAGAAAAATAAAGATCAGAGACGCAAAAATTCTCAAACATGGGTAAATCAAATCTGATGATGTATAAAAAGAAATATAAACACAGCCAAGTGGAATTTATTGCAGGTATGAAAGGCTGGGTCAACATTAAAAAAAAAAACAACAAAACAAGAACAACATGATCCAACATATCAGGAAGTCAAAGAAGCAAAATGACATAATAATAGCAACTAATGAGGAAAAACAGTCATTTATGATAAAGAAAAAATAAAAAACCTCTCAGTAAACTAGGAATAGAGGGGAATTTTCCCAACTTGATGAAGACGAGAACATCATACTGAAAGGTTGTTGCTGAACCACGAAAGACGCTGGGATTCTTGGCCTCCAGAGGAGAAGAATTCAATCCGGGGCCAGAGACGAGGCTTGATCGCTCAGAGCTTTTGTGTAATAAAGTTTTATTGAAGTATAAAAGGGATAGAGAAAGCTTTTGACATAGACATCAGAAGGGGGCAGAAAGAATTCCTGCCTGTTAGTCCTTAGCTGGATGTTATATAGTTACTGCTGCTGCTGCTGCTGCTAAGTCACTTCAGTCGTGTCCGACTCTGTGTGACCCCATAGACGGCAGCCCACCAGGCTCCCCCGTCCCTGGGATTCTCCAGGCAAGAATACTTGAGTGGGTAGACATTTCCTTCTCCATATTTTATTAGCAGTCTGTTAATGAAAGAAAGCAATGTCTCAAAACTCAGAGAATGGCACCAGGCTCCTCACCCACAAGATGCATTCTGAGATAATCTTGGCACCAGGGGAGTCATTTGGGGCCATAAAATGATTGACTTGAATCTCCTATAATGGGAGATTACCATACAAATTGTTTCGTTCACATGGATTAGGAGAACAATGTATGAGGATAGTGGTTTGTCAAGTCAGTTCTAAGCCTTTAGGTGGAACTGACTTGAAGACATAGTCTGGGGTAAATGTATAGTACATTAACATAGCTTAAGACAAACATTTCCATAAGAAAAATGTATTTGTTAACTCAAAATATGAGAAAAGTTAAGTTCAGGTAGAACCAGGTGTCATTATGGCAACACAGTATTTTAAGAGAAACCTCTTTGACTGAGCGGCTTCACTTTCACTTTTAACTTTCAGGCACTGGAGAAGGAAACGGCAACCCACTCCAGTGTTCTTGCCTGGAGAATCCCAGAGACGGGGGAGCCTGGTGGGCTACCATCCTTGGGGTCGCACAGAGTCACACACGACTAAAGAAAGCAACTTAGCAGTAGCAGTACCAGTAGTAGAGAAGGGGAAAAAATATATCACTAATTTGTTTCCTCCTGCTGCTTAAGAGGGAGAGGGCAATGGCAAGCCACTCCAGTACTCTTGCCTGGAGAGTCCCATGGATGGAGGAGCCTGGTGGACTGCAGTCCATGGGGTCGCTAGGGGTCGTACACGACTGAGCGACTTCACTTTCACTTTCACACATTGGAGAAGGAAATGGCAACCCACTCCAATGTTCTTGCCTGGAGAATCCCAGGGACAGGGGAGCCTGGTGGGCTTCCATCTATGGGGCCACACAGAGTCGGACACAACTGAAGTGACTTAGCAGCAGCAGCAGCTGCTTAAGAGAGATTTTTTAAAAATATCTGATACTTGCAGCCTATTTCCTCCGTTTGGAGACCCCTGGCCTTCCTGCCTGTTACCCTCTCAATACTTAATGTTAGGAGATGACACTTTTCCCTGAAGTGCAGGAAAAGAGCAGGGATGCCCTGTTTCAAGACTATTATTCAAGTCCTAGCTAGTACAGAAAGACCTAAAACAAAACAAACAGAAAAACCTGAAATAAAAGGTAGATGATTAGGAAGAAAAAATTAAACTGTCTTTATCTGAAGTCAATATGATTGTCTATGTAGAAAATCCCAAGGACTCTGCAAAAAGGAAAATAATAAAAATCCTGGAAGTAATAAACAAATATAGCAACATCAATGGATACAAGGTCAATATAAAAAAGCCAACTGTTTTCCCATATCAGAATAAACTACTGGAATTTCATATTTTGAATGAAAAAAAAAAACCTATTTACAATACCACCACCACCAAAAAAAAGGGCTCAAATATAAAACTAATACAACATATTACAGGGATATACAGAAAAACAAAAACTGATGGAAGAAATCAAAGATCTAAATAAAGGGATAGTACATATTCATCACTCAAGACAATTCAGTATTGTTAAGATGTCAGTTCCTTCCAATTTAATCTACAAATTCAATGCAATTCAAATAAAAATCCCAGCTATTTTGGAGGACAAAATGATTCTAAAGTTTATATAGAAAGGTAAAGCAACTAGAATAGACAATGGAATATGGAAGAAGGAAAAAGAGGATTTACATATTACCTGATTTCAAGACTTACACAAAGCTACCAAATAACATGTACAAATAACCAGATGTTCAGGCTGGATTTAGAAAAGCCAGAGGAACCAGAGATTGCCAACATCTGTTGGATCATCGAAAAAGCAAGAGAATTACAGAAAAACAACTACTTCTGCTTCATTGACTACACTAAAGCCTTTGACTGTGTAGATCACAACAAACTGTGGAAAATTCTGAAACAGATGGGAATACCAGACCATCTCACCTGCCTCCTGAGAAACCTGTATATATGTTAGGAAGCTACAGTTAGAATGGACATGGAACAACAGACTGGTTCAAAACTGGGAAAGGAGTATGTCAAGGCTGTATATTATCACCCTGCTTATTTAACTTATATGCAGAGTACATCATGCAAAATGCTGGGCTGGATGAAGCACAAGCTGAAATCAAGATTACTGGGAGAAATATCAGTAACCCAGATATGCAGATGACACCACCTTTATGGCAGAAAACAAAGAGAAATTAAGTCTCTTGATGAAGGTGAAAGAGGAAAATGAAAAAGCTGGCTTAAAACTCAACACTCAAAAAATGAAGATCATGGCATCCGGTTCATCATTTTATAGCAAATAGATGGGGAAAGAATGGCAACAGTGACAGACTTTATTTTCTTGGGCTTCAAAAATCACTGTGGATGGTGACTGCAGCCATGAAATTAAGACACTTGCTCCTTGGAAGAAAAGCGATGACAAACCTAGACAGCATATTAAAACACAGAGACATTATTTAGACTCAGTTCAGTTCAGTCGCTCAGTCGTGTCCAACTCTTTGCGACCCCACGAATCACAGCACGCCAGGCCTCCCTGTCCATCACCAATTCCCAGAGTTCACTCAAGCTCATGTCCATCAAGTCGGTGATGCCATCCAGCCATCTCATTCTCTGTTGGCCCCTTCTCCTCCCGCCCCCAATCCTTCCCAGCATCGGAGTCTTTTCCACGGAGTCAACTCTTCGCATGAGATGGCCAAAGTATTGGAGTTTCAGCTTTAGCATCAGTCCTTCCAATGAACACCCAGGATCGATCTCCTTTAGGATGGACTGGTTGGATCTCCTTTCAGTCCAAGGGACTCTCAAGAGTCTTCTCCAGCACCACAGTTCAAAAGCATCAATTCTTCAGCGCTCAGCTTTCTTCACAGTCCAACTCTCACATCCATACATGACCACTGGAAAAACCATAGCGTTGACTAGATGGACCTTGGTTGGCAAAGTAATGTCTCTGCTTTTTAATATACTATCTAGGTTGGTCGACTACAAAGGTCCATATAGTCAAAGCTATGGTTTTACCAGTAGCCATGTACGGATGTGAGAGTTGGACAATAAAAAAGGTTGAGCTCTGAAGAACTGATGCCTTCAAGCTGTGGTGCTGGAGAAGACTCTTGAGAGTCCCTTGGACTGCAAGGAGATCCAACCAGTTCATCCTAAAGGAGATCAGTCCTGAATATTCACTGGAAGGACTGATGCTGAAACTGAAACTCCAATACTTTGGCCACCTGATGCGAAAAACTGACTCATCTGAAAAGACTCTGATGCTGGGAAAGATTGAAGGCAGGAGGAGAAGGGGATGACAGAGGATGAGATGGTTGGATGGCACCACAGACTCAATGGACATGAGTTTGAGCAAGCTTTGGGAGATGGTGTTGCAGCCCATGGGGTTGCAAAGAGTTGGGCACTTTGAATGACCAAACAACAACAACAACAAATAACCAAGACAGTGGGTATTTGGTGAAAGAGGCCCATAGCTCAGTGGAACACAACAGAGTCCAGGTACAGATCCCCTAAAATATAGTCACTTGATGAAATGAAAAAAGGTATAGATGATGCATAATACTATGTAAGTTTTAGGTGTACAACATAGTGATTCACAAGTTGTAAAGATTATATTCCACTTGTAATGGTTATGTAATATTGACTATAGTCCTGTGTTATACAGTGTATCTTTATAGCTTATTCATTTTATGCATAGCAGTTTGTACCTTTTAACCCCCTACTACCATGCTCCTCTCTACTTCCTCTCTCCACTGATAACCACTAGCTTCTTTTCTGTATCTGTGAGTCTGTTTTTTTGTTGTTGTATTCATCAATATGTTTTAGTCAACTGATTTTCGACAAAGTCCCAAAGGCATTTAAATTGAGAAAAGACAGTCTTTTGACAAATAATGCTTCAACAACTCTACATCTACGAAAAAAAAAAAAAATGAACCTAGACACAGACCTTACACTTTATACAAATGTTAACAAAACTGAAATCACAGACCTGGATACAAAATGCAAAACTATTAAATTTCTAGAAACAGAAGATAGGAGATCTATGTGATCTTGGGTTTCATGAAAAGTTTTTGAATACTACAGAAAAATCACATTCCAGTTTTTAAAAAAATACATGGATTGGCTTTCATTAAGAATATTTTACCCTGCAAAAGTCATTTCTAAGAAAATGAAAGGACAAGCCATAGACTGGGGGAAAGTATTTGCAACATATATATCTAATACAGAAGCTGCATTTAAAATATACAAAAGAATTCTGAAAACTTAATAGTAAGAAAATAAGTTGCCTAATTGAAAAATGGACAAAAAACGTGAACAGGTCAAGTAAAGACATACAGGTAGTTATGAACAAATGCTCAATATCATTTGTCATTGTTGTTGTTGTTCAGTCACCAAATTGTGTCTAACTCTTTGTGACCCCATAGACTGTAGCCCATCAGCCTCCTTTGTCCATGGGACTTCCCAGGCAAGAATACTGCAGTGGACTGCCATTTCTTTCTCCAGGGGATATTCCTTACCCAGGGATCAAACCCACATCTGCTGCATTGGCAGGCGGATTCTTTATCACTGAGTCACCAGGGAAGCCCATTATGTGTATTAGGGAAATGTAAATTAAAACAAATGTGAGATACCATAACATATTTACTAGAACCATTAAATCTAAAACAATGACAATGTCAATTTCAGGTCCAGATGCAGAACAAGAGGAATTCACATTCATAGTTAGAAATATAAAATGATACACCACTTTGGTAAAATAATTGGGCAGTTTCAACTTCATACAAAACTGAAGTCTTAACATATGATCAAGTATTTTTGATTTCACACTCTATTTGAAAACATATATCTCTGCAAAAACCTACATATGTTTCTAGCAGCTTAATTCATAATGACCAAAAACTGGAAGGAACCAAGAGTTCATAGGTTAGTAACTTTGAAATAAGTTATATATGTATGCTGGAATTGAACAATTAAGTAAATGAAATGAGGATGGTGGTGGCCAGACTGCTGGAATGGGAGTTATAGACAAGCAAGGGGACAAGGTCAGAATGTTTCAGGTGATAATGATTACAGCAGGAGACATTAGTGTGAACTAATACTTAGCTTAATATAAATACAGATGGTTACATACTGAAATATCCATAGATATGTGTTAGTACACATATATATTTTCTTGTTCAGTCAGCTGACAGATCTATAAGGAATTACAAACCAATAGCATACTCAGCCCCCCAATCTTGGTTTCTAATACCATGCTCGGATAAAAGGAAGCAGAGCTCTTTAGGGGAAAATGGCTTATTCTAGGGCAGGAAATATGAGCCTAGAGTATCTTCTAGCACCAGAAAGCATAGAAGAAGTACTCAAACGAAAACGCAACAATGGGGTTCGTTGAAAGTGCTCTATTTAATAACCAAGCTGGAACAAACAATTTGAGCAACAAAGTGAACGAGGTAGTACTGGACAATAATAAGTAAAAAAATAGCCATGAGTTCATATTGATATTAAACACTGACTGTGTTAATAAACAGAAAAATCTCCTGTGCAGAATGCCTAATAATTTATGTGGATACTCCAATGAGAAGGAGGTGTGGTATACCCCCCACTTCCTTCCAAACAGTATATTATGAAAACAGAGGGGAAAAAGAGTAACTTTACATTGGAAAAAGTTAATACTGCACAGCTTCAGGCTGGTGATCAACAGTGGTACATCATTTGCTGAAAAGTGAAAAGTCATGTGAGAGAATTTACCCCTGATAAGACACGACAAATGACATTTTACCTCTGTGGTCTTTCTCAAAGAAAACAATTACCCCAATATAATCATAGGAAAAATAGTAGACAGTTCCCATGTGAAGGACATTCTACAAAACACCTGATTTATACTCCTCAAAACTGACGAGGTCATCAAAAACAAGGAAAATGTGAGGAATTGTCACAGCCAAGGGGAGCCTAAGGAAACATGATGACTAAGTGAAATGTGGTATCCTGAAGCAGAACACTTGCATGGGGAGGGGAGGGAAACCAGGAACAATGATCCAAAGACAAATGATATACAAGAAAATAATATTCTGTAACTCATACGAAAGATAAGCATTAGTATCACTAACATGCAAAGAGCTAACCAGACATTGAAAAAAAGAAAAAAAAGCCAGAAACCTAAGAGCAAAATGGGTAAAAGATATGAACAGATCACAGAAATATAAAAACATCTTTTAGATATGTGAAAAAAATCTTCAACCTCACTGAGCATTAGGATAATTACAGATGTAAACTACATAAAATACTAATTTTTACCTATCAGGTGTCAAAATCCAAAAGTGAACCACATTATTTCTATGGGAGAAGCTGTGGAGAAAAAGCACTCTCATGCAATGCCAATGTAAATACAAAGTATCTATAATCTCACCAAACAGATCAAGTTTATCAACTGTAGTCAACCCTTTGGGAATTTATATATATTCCCAAATAGCACTTCTGGGAATTTACCTGACAGAATAAATCTCATTTCTGGGAATGTATATGATAGAATAAACCTAATGTACAAAGTTATTCATTAAAACATAGTTTATAGTAGCAAAAGGCTGGAAATAGTTAATTACTAATTTAATAACCTATGGAACATTCAGAATTGAATTTCCATGTGATTATAACAAAGAAAGAAGTAATCCATGTTCTGTTACAGAAAGATTCCCTGGGACAAGCTGAAAAAAGTAGTGAATAAAGCAACCAAAAACAGAAAGAAAGAATGGGAAACAGTGTTTAGATTCACTACTTAGTGTGGTTCTTTGAGCAGCAGAATCAGCTCTATCTGATTAGAAATTTACATTCCAAGGCCCCACCCAGATCTACTGAATCAAAATCTGCATTTTAAGATGTTGCCAGGTATGTACAGGTCCATCTAAACTTAAAAAGCCCTAAGTATAATAGATTCCCTTTGAAATAAAAGATGAGGGCACATACTTTCTTTCAACTGAATAAAGAAACACTGGAAGGACACACAAGAAACCAGAAATAATGTATACCTACAGCTGAGTGACAATACACCGCCGTTCTTCTGGGACTGTCCCAATATATGCCGGCTGTTCCAGCATAATTGTTAATAAAACCTCCCTCACTCTCAGTGAAAGAGACACAGTTTAGATGAGACATAAATGTCACCCTACCTGGAGGAAGCCTAAGGTACAGAGAGGAAGGGATGTGAATTTTTACTTTCTCTGTATCACTTACATTTTTTAAAAACCGTGTTAATATACTAACAATTTTAAAGTATTTTAATTTTTAAAGACAGAAGTTGTCAGGAAAAATAGGTATCTGAGAAGGGCAGTTGTCTAAGAACAGAGAGACAATGGATAAGCAATGAACCCAGGGATAAGCAATGTTGGGGCAAAAGGCAAAGACAACTTTCTGAGGCACAGAAGTTAGGAAAAGGAGAACTAGGAGCATAGCGTCATAGACAACAAGAGGAGACTTTCAAAACAGACTACCCACAACGGTATCAAATGCTGCAAAAGGGTCCAGCAAGACTAAGAAAAAGACAAAAACTGGATTTGACTACAATTTGGTGGCTTTTTCCAGAAATGATTCAGGTGGAGAGGTATTGAAGGAGCAAGACTGCATGTATTAGGTTGAAATTTAAATGGAAATGCAGAAACAAAAGCCAGGACTATCTGCTACTGAAGCTAGAAACACAAATGAGCTGACACACGGTTTAACAAACCTTTAAAAACTTTAGAAAACTCATTTTAGATAAAGTGGAAATAAAAAAAAACTCACCTGGGATTTGTTCATTTTTCACTCTTAGTGGAGGAGGGAGAGCTGAGGGAGAAAGAAGGAAGTAAGAACTTGGCTTGTCCTGCAGTTTCTGGGTTCACCAGCCTACACAGCTCCACACACAAGACACTCACCTGCTCATGTGTGGCTCCCATTTATGTTGACCTTAGACCTGATACTTTTCACTGAGTGAATGTAAACATTTGCTTCTTACTGATTTATTACCGGGTTTCCCTGGTGGCTCAGTCCGTAAATAATGCCGGAGACCTGGGTTCGATCCCTAGGTTGGGAAGATTACCAATTTAGGTTTTGTGACACAGAAAAATTAAAAACATGAGAGGATGCTTAACACAGAATAGTAAACTAAAGGATACACTAGGGATTTGTCAAAACTGAGGTTCTAGGAGGGTAAAAACACCTTCTTACTGTTGTTATTTAGTCACTAAAGTCCTGACTGACTCTCATCTGCTGACACCATTAATCCTATGAGATCAGATAATCAAAGAAACCTCTGAAAAAAGGGATGGGAGTGTTTTAGGCAAGATTTATTTTTTAAAAACGTTTGTTCTAAGCTGCTTACAATTTTCAAAAGGATCTTTTAATAAAAAAATAACTCTGACCTAACAAAATGACAAAATAGGCTGTGGCCCAAGAATGTACAGACCTGACTTTCAACTGTGATTCTGTCACTAACAAACTGCGTGATCTGAGCCAGTCATCTCGGGCTCATTTCTTTTTGCATCTTTCCATAAGAAGCTGATAACCCAAAAAGGACCTGTCTGCACTACCATCCTGTGCTTCTGAGGCCAGGGGGAGGAGGAACCTCAGCATTTCTCTAGATGCCATCAACAATGGAATACTGCTTGACGGCAGCTAACCTCAGGAAAGAGTGAATGGAGAGTTAGGAGAGGAAGAGCTGTTAGGGACGGATAATGACAGAATTTTAACTATTGCTGGTGAGCTTTTCAACCCCAACCAAGGCTTCACAAATCTCTAAAGAGGTGACATTTCCTGTGTAGCCTGTGTGCCCACCCCGCTCATCTCCAGCTCACCTCTCTCTTCTTAAATTTGTCCCAGACCTTCCACCATCACACAGCCTTCGATGGCTTCAGGACACCTTGTCATGATTATATACAACAAATAACAAATGAAGATATAACAAATAATAACTTCGGATCTGAGTACTGTTAACAGAGCCAAGAAAAGGCTTTGGTGGCTAGGTGGTCCAGCCCCTTCCAATCCATTTCACAAACGACTTAACTGAGGGGTCCAAGCTCCAGCCGCCTACACAGAACAAATACAACAGCAGCTGACAAAACGTGGGCGCTCAAAACAACCCCAAGAGGCAAGCACTCGAGAGGTCTGCATTTTACAGATAAGAAATCAAGTCTCTAGGCGGCAATTCGGTCCGGGAAATTCATTTATTTCTGGGCCCTGCAGGAGACAATGGTCTTCTCCTACAGCCTCCCGGCGCCCCGTGAGCCCGGCGCAGGAGAGACGCATACGTCACCAGTGGAGTGCGCGCAAACACGTCGCACAGGCGCAATCGCTCTTCCCCGCACCTCCTACCCGCCCCCCGCCCCGTGGGCCCCGCGCACACTTCACGCACGCGCACTCCCCACCCGCGGCCACGCGCCAGCGCCGCCCGCTCCGCTGAGGGGCGGAACACCTGCAGACCGAGTGAGCCTGAGAGGCCGCGTTCCCACACGGGACTCGGGCCCCTTAAGGCAGAAGCGCCCCCGCCTGCCGTCCCTACGGTTCTGCAGACGCTGCAGACTCCCGGGGTCGCGCAGGGTTCGCGGGGCTCCAACCCACCACCCGGCACCGCTGCTTCGGCCGGCTCTCCCAGCCACGCGGAGCCCGCTCGGCCCTCGCCCCGACCCTCCGGGGCTCACCCGCAGCTCCCTCGCCCGTGGACCTGGAGGCCAGGGATTGTTTCCCACGAGGGGCTGGAGGCCGCGGAAGGACGAGCCAGGAGGAGGAGGCGGGGATGCACATGCGCAGAGGGAGGGAGGGAGCGGCGCGGCGCGCTGCCGCGCGGTAGCACCAAGCTGGAACTTAGCTCCTAGTAGTTTGCGTTGGAAAAGTGGTTCTACATTTAGAAGCATGCCTCACTCCTAAATTGTAAAAGTAAGCTAATGGTAGTACAGTACCTAACTAACGGCTTTTATGAAGATCCATGATGTTTGTTTTGTAAAAGCACTTAGGATGAGTTCTGGCATGTAAATTGTTCCGTATGTTTCTTAAAGTTATCTTTCCAGATATACACCATGCCCACTCTAGAAATCAGCTGGAAAGTTTCTGCCTTGTTGACTGAACTGAGAGATTACTATCTGTTATACTCACTCCTGCTACCTGAACCCTGGATTCTGTCCGTGTCCCATAGATGTACGTCAAAGCAGTGTGCATTTTTGACTGCTAAGTCACTTCAGTCGTGTCCGACTCTGTGCGACCCCAGAGACTGCAGCCCACCAGGCTCCCCAGTCCCTGGGATTCTCCAGGCAAGAACACTGGAGTGGGTTGCCATTTCCTTCTCCAATGCGTGAAAGTGAAAGTGAAGTCGCTCAGTCGTGTCCGACTCTAAGCGACCCCATGGACTGCAGCCTACTAGATTCCTCTGTCCATGAAATTTTTCCAGGCAAGAGTACTGGAGTGGGTTGCCATTGCCTTCTCCGCATTTTTGACTAGACACATCAAGAAAAGTGGTACATGAATTTTATTTATGAACGTGAACAGATGTTATTTTAGTTTTGATAAACCTATCTTCTAGCAGTTTAGACAGCAAATTTATGTAAACTGATATCTGTGAGCAGCATAGTTTTTCTCTGGAATGAGGAAAAAAGCGACCTAGCAGTTCAGTATTAATAAAAATTGTTCATATATGCGAAACTGTTCACACATCAAACTTAAGAAAGCACTTTCTCATCTCTCCAAACCAACTATGTTTTCCCTGGCAACATGTCCACCAGACTAGGCATAAAGGGAAAAGACTGTTTCTGATGCAGAAGTTACTGCTGCATGCCACACCTCTGATTCCTGTCAAAGCCAGGCTTGGACCAGCCATTTCAGGGCCTGTGGACACACACGTGCCTGTGAGCTTGTGTGGAGAAAGGCAGTGCAGGCAACCTTGGAAAAGGCCGGGCAGGCTGGGTTGGGTAAAGGTGTCTGTGAGGCTAGAGTTCTTTTAAGGAGCAGCAGGCCTGGACCTGCATTTGTCTCTCGGTGGTGAGCCCGCATTACATGGAGCATGGCCTCCCTGCCCACTTCTGGCAGATGCCAGCTTCAGTATTTGACCTCTTCTGGGGACTATCTGGCACCTTACCACTGCTGACATTTTCTTCAGGTTCCTGACCTACCAACTCCAGCCACATGAATCCATTTCACATGTACGGCTTTCTGGACCATTTCCAGTTTGACAATCTGTACCTTTATATGGCAAAAGGTACTCAGACTGGTAATCTGCAGATCTCAGTGGCATATTTAAATTATGGCCATTGAGATATTGCCATATTAATGATGTCTTCATACAAGAATGCCATATTAAATGATGGCACATCTGCCATCACATGTGAGAGGAGGAATGGATAATTGCTTTAATGCAGAGACACTGAGCACAAGTCAGGAAGTGCGTGCCCAGTAAGGACCTCAGAAGGTGCCCCTCAGAGCCTGGCCCTGAGGAGGAGCTGGGCCTTGTTGACTGCCTGGCGCCATCTGCCTGAGGTAACATTCCCCATAAAAACCTCAGGTTCTTAACCATTTCCTCTGAGGTATTATCTTTTAGACCATTGCACTCCTGCTGCTGCTGCTGCTAAGTCGCTTCAGTCATGTCTGACTCTGTGTGACCCCATAGACGGCAACCCACCAGGCTCCCCCGTCCCTGGGATTCTCCTAGTCAGGACTTAAATGTTTAGCATCCTTGCAAAGTTACTTGGGAATGCAAGCCAAGTGGCACAGACAAAATATTTTTTTGAAAGTGTATGTAAGGATATGGAAAAATAGGAACTATCATACACTTCAGGTGAGAATGAAAAATGGTGAAGTCACTGTGAAAGAAAGTGGCAGCTCCTCAAAATATTAACCATAGAATTACCATGAGAATCAGCAATTCCTAGGTAAATGCCCAAAAATAACAAAAACATGTTCAAACAAATCTTATACATGAATATTTATAGCCATGTTGTTCACAATAGCTAACGGATAGAAACAACCCAAACATCCATCACCTGATGAAGAGACAAAATGTGGTATAAAACAAAAAATATTCCACACAACAGAATATTATTCAGTCATAAAAAAGAATAAAGTATTAATACATGCTAAAACATGGATGAATTTTGAAAAACATTATGCTAATGTGAAGGAAATCAGTCACAAGAGACCATATATTGTTTGATTCCATTTATATAGAAGCAGCAATAGATTAGTAGTTGCATGGGATTGGGGGATGAAGGCACCGGGGATGACTGCTAAAGCATATGGAATTTGTTTTGAGTTGATGAAAGTGTTGACTGTGGTGATGGTCACTCGTATCTGTGAATACAGTAAAAATGACTGAATTGTACAATTGTGCACTTTATTTTTTTTTAAGTAATTTATTTTTTATTGGAGGCAAATTATTTTACAATATTATATTGGTTGGTTTTGCCATACATTGACATGAATTCGCCCCGGGTTTACATAAGTTCCCCCTCCTGAACCCCCCTCCCACCTCCCTCCTCCCTTTATCCTCCCTCTGGGTCATCCCTGCACACCAGCCCCGAGCATCCTATAACATGCATCGACCCTGAACTGGTGATTCGTAAATGAATGAGTTGTATGTTATGTGAATTACATCTCAATAAAACTGCTATTTTTGGCATTTCCCTGGTGATCCAGTGCATAAGACTCTGCACTTCCAATACAGGGGTCATGGGTTTGATCCCTGGTCAGGAACTGAGAACCCACATGCCATGCAGTGCGGCTGAAAGAAAAAAAAAACTATTATTTTTAAAAACATGATAAGAATATGTTAAGATGATCCAAAAGCTAACCTATGATAGCTCTCAATACCCAAACATAGGACACTTTGAACAACATAATAAAATAGCAGTACTGAATCAAGTGAGAAGAGTGGGAGAAAAGGAGCTGACCTAAAAAAGTGGGGAGCAACAACATAAATGAATCGTACGTGAATTTTGCTAAGCCAAGCCCAGGAGATATACATAATTCCATGTGACATTCTGAACAGGGTAAAATTACAGAAAGGAAACAGATCAGAGGGTGTGCCAGAGCAGGGTGAGCACAGCCCTTAGGAGGCAGCCCTTGCTGTGCATCATTACTCCGTACCCTGTTACCAGGCAACAGGTGTTGCTCAGCCATTGTCTGAGGCCTCAGCGGGCCCCGCCCACTAGTACCCAACTGTCCATGAGTGGCCGTTAGTTGTCCTGCTCAGCTATTGTTCAGTGCCGCAATGGGCCCTGCCTACCAGTAACTGTTAATGAGGTACTGTTAGGGAAGTGATTCAGCCAAGGCTCAGTGGTGTGGTGGTCATTGGGTGGCGAGTGAGGTAAGAGGCAGATTCAGGTCTTCTCCTTGGAGGCCCTCCAGCTCATCCAGCCTTGGGCCAGCAGGTGAGCTGGAAGGCCCAGGGAACAGACTGGGGACTACGTTCTGTAGGGCCCCAGGGTCCTTACTAAGGCCCTCCACTAGGTATTGACCCAGGTATTGAGGTAGCAGAGAGCCTCTCCCCCATCCCTGTCGCTGAGACCTAATAGCATTGGCCATCTGTTTTGGCCACAGTCTCTGAGACATGATTTTCCCATTTGGGCACCCTGAATAGATTGAGGGCCAGTTGGGCTGGGTGCCTTACTCCCTCAGGGATGACAGCTGGGTAGGGTGTGGGAACCTGGCCTAAAGGAAAGGCCAACTGAGATCTGCCTCCTCTTAGCCAGGACTGGGACCTTGGAGGGTGAAAGCTATGCCTTGGGACTTTACCCTTTCTTTCAGGACAGAGAATAACATTCGTTTGGTAGAGATTTACAGAAACATCTGCCATGACCTGACCTCAAGAAGATCCTACAGCAAGAAATTTGCAACAACCACACCCATCCCTCACCTTTTGCTTTTAAAGGGACTTGCTGAAAGCTTTCAGTAACTTTGGGATTCTTAGGGCATCAGCCACCCATCTCCTTGTATGAATCTGTAATAAGCCTTTCTCTGTTCTAAATTCTGTTTTAGTATTGATGGGCCTCACTGTGTGTCAGGCATAGAGACTTGTGATTCAGTAACAGGTTGAATAACCATGGTTGTGTTAGGCAGTTAGAATAGGAAAAAGGAGTCCAAAATGGTGGTGGCTAAAAGACAAAGAAAGGAAAATGCCCGCGAAGATGGAACAAAAGAAAATCTGCGGATGGAGTGAGAACCTCAGGTGAAACAAACAGCCCTCCTGACTAGCCCAGTTTACATAGGGCAGGCTCGGGGAGGGGGAGACAAAATATATAAAAAGAGGAGCCAAGATTGAGCCTCTCTCGTTTTTGGGTCAGCCCACTCACGCCTCGAGGGTGTACTATCTTTTGCTTGCCAAATAAAACTAAGCTGTAACCGAGCTATAACACAGGTCTGCCATTTCAAATCTTTGCTGTGGCGAGACAGAACCAAGGAAATTACACCCCCGCCCCCGACATATCTGGTGCCTTAAATCCGACATGTCTCAGAGTTAACCTGGCTGAAACAACCCCAGCTCAGCCCCAGCAAGGCAGAGACCAAGCACAGCAGAAGCCCAGCTTGGAGAAAGCTCACGTGGCAGAAGCTAACTGCAAAGGAAAGCCAGTGCAGTGGAAGTGACAAGCCTAGCGTGCTGGCAACCAGGACAAGAACAAACGGCAGATTCCAGAAGACCTCCAGTTAAGGTAGGAGGTTCTCACCCCTATGTCTGGAAGGACGTATGGCTAACAAAATCTTAATTCCTTTACAATCTCTCGTTTCTTGTTTCCTCAAACCCCTGCAAACAGATGAGCAGCAGTGGGTGCAACTGAGGGACTCTGGCAGGGGCTACTCCCCAGTGTGTCCCAAAGGCTCTGCTGTCTGCTGCACCCCAGTAGCTGTTGCCCAAGCGAGTGAGGGTTCTTCTGTCCTTAACCTCCTTTGTGCCAAGGATCAGGCCAATGAAAATTGTGTGCACAGGTCAGGTATTTTGCAGATTTTCCAGCAAGTTTTGAAAGGGGTTCCTTGGCACGTTTTTCCCACTGCCTTTTCCTCCCATCCTTCAGCTCCTCTCTCCATCTATGCCACTGGTTATAAAGTATAGAGCAGGTCATCATCTTTCCATTTCTGAAAGTTGCGTTTGAAACTGTTTACCTAAGACTGGGACTCAAACCCATGTGGCAGGTACTCTGTGCTGTGCTCAGTCACTCAGTTGGGTTCTACCAGGACTTGAGCAAGGCCAAAGCCCACAGTGCCCGGTTTCAGCACCTAATGAAGCTCAGGTTCTTGATATCTCATTGCAAAAAGACTTCAGTGAGAGACACAGTGGTAGGTAAGAGGTAGATTTGTTTGGATTCAGACAGAAGCAAGTTCACAGAGTGTGTGCCATCACAGAGGGTGAGTGTGGCAGCCATGAAATGTGTGGTTAGTTTTTGTGAGCTGGGTGATTTCATATGCTAATGAGTGGGAGGATCATTCCAACAGTTGGGGAACCACTCAGTCCTTGGTCTTTTGTTAGCGTCTTGGAACTGTCCTGATGCCTCTGGGTATGTTATTTAGCTTGCAGATTGAGGATCAAGGTTTAGTTAAATTTGACTTGTCTGCTATCTTGAACCCATTTGATTTTAATCATTTTATGCTATGCTGCTGGGCTATGTTATTCTTTCAAAAGTTGCACCCTGCCCCTCTTCAGTCTTGTTTCATGCTCTTTTCATGAGGCCCATCTGGGCCCACAGTATTGCGTCTATAATCTTCTGGCAGGACAACCAGAAAACAGCTGGCCCTTGGGAGGGAAATACTGTATAGTATCCAACCCCTCTAGAGATTCAGGCCTTCATCTTCCATGTTTCCCACAACATGTGTGACAACAGCACCTCTCAGTGAACCCGCTAGGGTGGGTGACAGGCACACAATACCTGCCAGAAGTCCATCTGTTGGTGGCATCCCTTCAAGGGCAACTGGGCTTCCAGGGACAAAGTTTATCACTTTGGGAATTAGCCCTGCAGGCTGTTTGGGCCCAAACCCTTACCACCCTTCTCCTAAAGTTAAAAACATACCCCCGGATCAAATCTCCACTCCACTTTTATGGAACATCTGGTCTGTTGCCTATTATCAATTTGTCCTTAAGCCACTTACTAACTTCTATAACCAGGACCCTGCCCCTTGTAGGCAACATCACTTCACCAAGCTTAATTATTAAAATATTCTTAGTGCCCCTAACAGGACCAGATAACCCACTTGTTTGTCATTACTTCTGTTATTACCTAAAGTGGGTCTATTGCAATGAAATGTTTACCATTGAAAACACCCTAAACTGCTCTTATTGAGGGCTAGAGGAGGAAATCAGTGAGGAAATTATACTATCTCAGAGCAATAAGAGGATAAGGCTTATGGCTATTTTGCCAGGTTCCCAGTCTCAGGCCACAGGCTTGGATTGCTTTACATCATGGTACCTATTCCCATCTGTGGTGGAGAAACTGGAAATGAGTTAAGATTACAACCCCTTAATCCTACCCGGCACTAGTCACGCTGGAGACCTTGGGGACACCCAACTCCAGCCTTGGATTCCAGGAGGTTAACCTGCCTCGACCTGCCTACGGATCTGGTCCCTGGGAGGTTGTCACACCTCAGCCTGCTTGGAGATCCGCCAGCCTGGGGTCCTAGGAGGTCAACCTGCCTCGACATGCCTAGGGATATGGTCACTGGGAAGTTGTCACACTTCAACCTGCTCAGGAATCTGCCAGTTCAGGGGTCCCAAGAGGTCGACCTGCCTAGGGACCAGGTCCTCGGGAAGTTGTCACACCTCAACCTACTCAGGAATCCGCCAGTCCAAGGGTCCCAGGAAGTTGACATGCCTTGACCTGCCCAGGGATTTGATCTCCAGGAGGCTATCATGCCTCAACCTGCCTAGGGATCTGAACCTGACCCAGGGATGCCTGGCTCTCAGGTTGCAACAGTAATGGGTAGGATAAGCTTCAGAAAAACCCACCCCTAAGGAAGTCCACCCATGGAAATAGAAGGAAGCCTATTAGTTGTGGGAATGTACCTGGTCTCAGCAATAACTCAGGAGTCCAACAAGAACATCATTGCCTTTCTGGAAAGTCTAAAAGTGGCCCTCTAAAAGTTTACCAATCTGGACTTAGACTCTTACGAGTGACAGGTGATTTTAAAGGACAAATTCCTTTCCCAAGGTGCATCAGACATCAGGATAAAGTTACAACAGCTACAAAAGCAGGACCCTGCTGCCTCTTTAGATGAGATGGTCCAGACAGCCACCAATACCTTTTATAACAGAACAGGAGAGGGAGGCCAAGGCCCAGGAAATGGAGAAAAGGAAAGAGACAAGGCATGCCCAGATGCTGGCTGCCCTCCAGGGAAGCCCTATGGCAAACCCCAAGTCCTTGAAGGACAAGACGTGAGGTAAATGCCTAATCTGTATACAGGCAGGACCTTGGGCCAAAGAGTGTCCAAACCATGGCAAGTCTCCTAAAATGGCTTGCTACAAATGCCATCAATTGGGACACTGGGCAGTACACTGTCCTCGGGACCCAAGAGCCTCAAGGTTAAGTGCCAAAGTTTCCCTCACGATGGTTCTTTGACAGGACTGAAGTGGCCCACTCCAGCCAGCCCACCTGTCACAGATAACCATCATGGGGCTGGAGCCAAGGGTGCAGCAAGATGTGGCAGGTTGGTCCGAGAATTTCTTGGTTGACACAAGGGCTACCTACTCTGTCCTGACCTCCTACTCTGCAGCCTTCTCCTCCCAAACCTGTACCATTTTGGGTGCTATAGGAAAAACAATTACAAAAAAGATTCACCTGAGCACTTCTTTGATGCTTGGATGGACAAATATTTCTCCCCGTTCCTGGTGGTCCCTGAGAGTCCTCCTCCCTTATTGGGAAGAGATCTTTCTCTGCTTTCGAAATCTTGCAGCTATTGCAGTCCTGATAGAAGATGCTTTAAAACTCTCTCTTGGGGGCAAACTAATTATTTTTACCAGCTACCAAATGAAACGACTCCTGAATGGGAGAAGCCATTTATAAGTGTCTGATCAAAGGATCCTCAGATATCAAGTAGTGCTGATGGAAAATACAGGCCTGACTATATCCCCTTGTGAGGTTCTTAACCCAGTTGCCCTCCTGTCTACCCCCAAGGGCTCTCTCCCCTTTCACTCTTGCCTAGAAACTTACCGCCATTGTTCAAAACCCTGAGAGAGATTGCCAGAAGATCTTCTGACCAATCCTGGGGAAATCTGGCACACTGATGGAAGCAGGTTTGTCTTGGATGGAAAAAGAAGAGCCAGATATGCAGTAGTCTCCAATTTTGAGACCATAGAAGCTAAACCTTTGCCACCAGGTACTTCAGCCCAATTAGCTGAGCTCATAGCCCTGACTTGAGCTTTAGAGCTGGGAAAAGGAAAAAGAGTGGCCATTTACACTGACTCCAAATATGCCTTTCTGGTGCTACATGCACATGTGGCTATTTGGAAAGAAAGGGGCCACTTGACCACCCGAGGGGCCCCAATCAAATATGTGATCAAATCCTTAGGCTCTTGGAGGCAGTTCATCTGCCCACTGAGGTTTCAGTCTCTCATTGCAGAGGACACCAAAAAGGGAGCATGGAAGTGGCACAAGGGACCAAGCAGCTGATCAGGCAACTAAGAGAGCAGCATTATAGAACAATGACCTAACAGGGGTTGCCACCTTAGTTCCACAGACTAATTTGCCAGAAACTTCTTCATATATTGAAGGTGAGACTCTTAAAGCTAAGAGTGAGGGCTTTCAAGAAGATCATATAGGGTGGTTCCAAAAGGAGGGACTCCTTGACTCTTTTTTTCTGTCTGGGAACCTCCAGTGGAAGTTGGTTACTTCCTTACATGTCACCACTCATTTAGGGGAGAAGGCCCTCCAAAGATTACTAGAAAGCTCCTTCAGAGGAACAGGCCTCCAAATGACTATAAGTCAAGTGGTCTCCCCTTGTCCCACTTGCCAATTAAACAACTCCAAGGAGGTAGAAGACTCCAGTTGGCCCAGCCTGTCCAACGGCATGGGACATACCCAGCAGAGGACTGGCAGATGCACTTCACCCAGATGCCAGTTTCTCAAGAGTATAAATACCTACTTGTCATCATAATTATTAATTATGTTTACCAGGCTCCCCCATCCCTGGGATTCTCCCAATACTGAAGAAATGTTTGAGTCTTTTCTTAATTGCAAAAAATATCCAACATTTTTCTAATGAAAATGAATTTTATTTATGAGTAAAAGGTATGCATTTAAAAGAAAAAAAAAAGACTAATTTGAGTGGCGACATGTAAGGAATTAACCAACTTCCCCTGGAGGTTCCCAGGCAGATAAAAGAGTCAAGGAGTCCCTCCTTTTGGAACCACCCCATATGGTCTTCTTGAAAGCCCTCACTCTTAGCTTTAAGACTCTCACCTTCAATATATGAAGGAGTTTCTGGCAAATTAGTCTGTCTCCCAGTTTATTCAGCTGGGATTTTCCCAGCTCTAATGGCAAGAACACTGGAGTGGTTTGCCATTTCCTTCTCCAATGCATGAAAGTGAAAAGTGAAAGTGAAGTCGCACAGTCGTGTCCGACTCCTAGTGACCCCATGGACTGCAGTGCACCAGGCTCCTCCATCCATGGGATTCTCCAGGCAAGAGTACTGGAGTGGGGTGCCATTGACTTCTCTGTGAGAAGGCTGAGGAGGTAGTAAAAAAAAAAACTGCTCCATGAAATCATTCCGAGATTTGGTCTGCCCAGGTCATTACAAAGTGATAATAGGATATCATTTACTTCTAAGGTCACCCAAGGGGACTCTAAAGCATTGGGCATTACTTATTACCTCCATTGTGCCTGGAGGCCTCAGCCTTCAGGAAAAGTAGGAAACAACCTGTTCCTTATAGGCAATATGGGTGTGGAGGAGAGCTATGTGTAAAGTCTCCTTCCATCCAAGGGAAGTCTCCTGGGTTATCTTTGTTATTGGTGACTTTAAGAATTGGTTGGCTCTTTCTACTTTTCCCTTTATGCCTAGTCTGGTGGACACGTTGCCATGTTCAGAAAGGCAATGAATCCAGGCAACATTTTTTGCAACCTGGATGCTGGGAGCTGATTCCAATTGTTCTTAGAGAGAGAGTGAGAGCTCTTTGTGGGCATCTACTTGATTGAAACAGTTCCATCATCACCTGCAATTTGTTTCCCAATTTCCCGGCCCCAAAGAGAGTTTCTTTACTGGGTTAAAAAAAAAAAAGAAGGAAAGAAAAGTCTTCATTCTGCCCCCAGTAGGAGCAACCCTAAGCCCTTTCAGTCTGCATAGTTGGTCAAGCTGGTTCTGAGGCTGTTAGTGGACAATTTTGAGTTTCAGTCTAGTTGGAGCATTAGTAAGCCAGGACCTAGCCATCAGAAAATCATCTGTGAAATGAAAGCCCAAAAGAGCTGGTGACTTTGGGATTTTTTGAGGCATCACAGAGGGAGATAAAATTTCCTCCACAGAGAAAGCTGCAATTAAAGCTGAGATGCTACTGCATTTCCCAGTGTACATATCCATTTCACAAGTGAAGGTTTCTTTGGTCCTTTCCCACCTTATCCATCATGGATTCAAGGTTACTCACCCCCAAGATGGCCATAGGAGGCTGGAGACTCACAAGGTCTCTAAGGATCAGGAATTTAATTGGACAACAGCTCAGTAAGAAGGTATTGTAATAGCTGTAGTAGCCATGCCAAAACCCAAAGTCCAAAACCATAAGAAATACCAGTCCCTTTACCAGAGGTTCCAATAGGCAAAAGGCATCAGTGTCTGAACCTTGTACCATCTCCAGTTACTAAAGAATTCAATAAGGTGAGGGGAACTCATGTTAAATCATGACCTGATCACAGGTGGCAAATGACAAGAAAGTCAGGCCCAACATTCTTCTCGACCTGCAGCTCTTCAGCCATGGGATGAATATCCTGTGAAACTTATGAGACAGGGAATTAGAGCTTATAATGTTCTACTATACTTCTAATGCAAAAACAACAGTAAAAATGTTCATCAAGGGACTTCCAGGGTCGAGTGGTTAAGATTCCAGGCTTCCAACATAGCGGGCATGAGTTAGATCCCTGCTCAGGGAACTAAGATCCCACAGGACACATCAGTCAGTTCAGTCGCTCAGTCATGTCTGACTCTTTGTGACCCCATGAATCACAGCACGCCAGGCCTCCCTGTCCATCACCCACTCCCGGAGTTCACTCAAACTCATGTCCATTGAGTCAGTGATGCCATTCAGCCATCTCATCCTCTGTCATCCCCTTCTCTTCCTGCCCCCAATCCCTCCCAGCATCAGCGTCTTTTCCAATGAGTCAGCTCTTGGCATCAGGTGGCCAAAGTATTGGAGTTTCAGCTTTAGCATCAGTCCTTCCAATGAACACCCAGGACTGATCTCCTTTAGGATGGACTGGTTGGATCTCCTTGCAGTCCAAGGGACTCTCAAGTCTTCTCCAACACCACAGTTCAAAAGCATCAATTCTTCGGTGCTCAGCTTTCTTCACAGTCCAACTCTCACATCCATACTTGACCACTGGAAAAACCATAGCCTTGACTAGACGGACCTTTGTTGGCAAAGTAATGTCTCTGCTTTTTAATATGCTATCTAGGTTGGTCAATTTGAAAACTCAGCAATGGCCACAGGACTGGAAAAGGTCAGTCTTCATTCCAATCCCAAAGAAAGGCAATGCCAAAGAATGCTCAAACTACCGCACAATTGCACTCATCTCACATGCTAGTAAAGTCATGCTCAAAATTCTCCAAGCCAGGCTTCAGCAATATGTGAACTGTGAACTTCCAAAAATTCAAGCAGGTTTTAGAAAAGGCAGAGGCACCAGAGATCAAATTGCCAACATCTGCTGGATCATGGAGAAAGCAAGAGAGTTCCAGAAAAACATCTATTTCTGCTTCATTGACTATGCCAAAGCCTTTGACTGTGTGGATGACAATAAACTGTGGAACATTCTGAAAGAGATGGGAATACCAGACCACCTGACCTGCCTCTTGAGAAACCTGTATGCAGGTCAGGAAGCAACATTAGAACTGTACATGGAACAACAGACTGGTTCCAAATAGGAAAAGGAGTACGTCAAGGTTGTATATTGTCACCCTGCTTATTTAACTTATATGCAGAGTACATCATGAGGAACGCTGGGCTGGAAGAAGCACAAGCTGGAATCAAGATTGCTGGGAGAAATGTCAATAACCTCAGATATGCAGATGACACTACCCTTATGGCAGAAAGTGAAGAGGAACTCAAAGGTCTATTGATGAAAGAGGAGACTGAAAAAGTTGGCTTGAAGCTCAACATTCAGAAAACGAAGATCATGGCATCTGGTCCCATCACTTCTTGGGAAATAGATGGGGAAACAGTGGCAACACTGTCAGACTTTATTTTTTTGGGCTCCAAAATCACTGCAGATGCTGATTGCAGCCATGAAATTAAAAGACGCTTGCTCCTTGGAAGGAAAGTTATGACCAGCCTAGATAACATATTAAAAAGCAGAGACATTACTTTGCCAACCAAGGTCTGTCTAGTCAAGGCTATGGTTTTTCCCGTGGTCATGTATGGATGTGAGAGTTGGACTGTGAAGAAAGCTGATCGCCGAAGAATTGATGCTTTTGAACTGTGGTGCTGGAGAAGACTCTTGAGAGTCCCTTGGACTGCAAGGAGATCCAACCAGTCCATTCTAAAAGAGATCAATCCTGGGTGTTCATTGGAAGGACTTATGCTAAAGCTGAAACTCCAATACTTTGGCCACCTCATGCGACGAGTTGACTCACTGGAAAAGAGTCTGATGCTAGTAGGGATTGGGGGTAGGAGGAGACGGGGACGGCAGAGAATGAGATGGCTTGATGGCATCACCGACTCAATAGACATGAGTTTGAGTGAACTCCGGGAGTTGGTGATGGACAGGGAGGCCTGGCGTGCTGTGATTCATGGGGTCGCAGAAAGTCGGACACGACTGAGCGACTGAACTGAACTGAACTGAACTGAGGTTGGTCATAACTTTCCTTCCAAAGAGTAAGCGTCTCTTAATTTCATGGTGCAGTCACCATCTGCAGTGATTTTGCAGCCCAGAAAAATAAAGTCTGACACTGTTTCCACTGTTTCCCCATCTATTTCCAATGAAGTGATGGGACCAGATGCCATGATCTTAGTTTTCTGAATGTTGAGCTTTAAACCAACTTTTTCACTCTCCTCTTTCACTTTCATCAAGAGGCTTTTGAGTTCCTCTTCACTTTCTGCCATAAGGGTGGTGTCATCTGCATGTCTGAGGTGATTGATATTTCTCCTGGCAATCTTGATTCCAGCTTGTGCTTCTTCCATTCCAGCATTTCTTATGATGTACTCTGCATATAAGTTGAATAAGCAGGGTGATAATATACAACCTGACGTACTCATTTTCTTATTTGCCACATGGATGTGGCCAAAAAATTTAAAGAGGAAATAAATAAAAGAAATCTTGTTTTAAAATATTGTACATCAAGTCTGTCCAAAGGGCCCCATCCATAAAGTCATTTTTACATTTTTTTCTTTTTCACTGCATTGTTTCTTTGAACTGGCTCAGTTGGACATGTGTGGTTTCTGTTTGTTTTTTCTCCTATAGGAACACAGGAACTTAACATCTACTTGTTGCAGGCGTTAACAGCTTCCAGATCTTGCTGCCTCTCGGTTGGGGGTTTGAAGGAGAGGATTGAAGGGTGTAGAGTATTGGATGCTAGGTTGAGGAGATGGCTGAAGCATTTGAGATTTAATTTTTCTCTTTGGTACATATCCCCAGTCTTATCTCCTCCTGTGTGCCTTCCGGCATCTGGAGAGCACTGGGCTCAGGAACTTTTTCTTTACACCCCCTTATATGAATAATGGCTCTGCCCTATATTTCACAGCATTTTCTACATCCCTGTCCAGTGCCTTTTTTCCCCAGGGGACCAGGTAGGGTTGGGACTAGGCTGCCTGTATCCCATACAGCTCTAAAAGTTTAAGACTCTTTCTTCCTTGAGGTCCCCCAGCATATTCAGATTGATCTATTAGGGTCTTTGATCCCTTTAAGGATAGGAAGAACCCATCCCCCATTTGAAGCAGCTGAAGTTAGGGTAGATGGGGGATAAGGAATCAGTGAGACATATAGAAAATACTAACATCTCCGCACAAGAGAGACACATTTACTCTCAGGTTTGAGCAGCTGCTTGTGGCTCACTCCACCCAAAGCCCCACAGTAGCAGCTCTGGAGACTCCTGAACTCTTCTTCCGTGTCCCACATGAGTTTGGTTTTGTTGTTAGTCACTCAGTTGTGTCCGACTCTTTAAGACCCCATGGACTGTAGCCTGCCAGGCTCCTCTGTCCATGAAATTCTCCAGGCAAGAATACTGGAGTTGGTTGCCATTTCCTTCGCCAGGGGATCTTCCTGACTCAGGGATCAAACTCTGGTCTCCTGCATTGCAGGCAGATTCTTTACTGTCTGAGCCACCAAGATTTCTTGTCCCACACGGAAGGAAAGAAGAAATAACAAATTCGTAATTCAAGATGCTTGTTTCAGTCCTAATTCCTGGTACAAGGTCAGCAACCACCTTTCCTATGTTGTGGCTTTTGATCTATTAACAAGATCTACCTTTCCATTTGTTTATACTTTTGGTTTTCTTTCGTAAGTTGCTGGCTTTACATTTACCCCTGAATATTTCATTTTCTATGGAGTAATTGTAAATGGTATTGTGTTTTTCAGTTCAGTTCCCATATGCTCCTACTTAGTATATGAAAATGTGATAGGTTTTGCACCCTATGATCCTTTTTGTACTTGCTTATTAATTCTCAAAGATTTCTATAGCTCCTTGGGATTTTCTACATAGACTATATACAATATACAATGTCATTTGAAAACAGGGATAATTTTATTTCTTTTTCCTCCCAAACGTATGCCTTTTATTGCTTGTGTATCTATATGTATGCTTTATTGTACCATCTAGTACTTCCAGTATTATGCTGAATGAATAAGCATGGTGAATCATGATGTTCCTGACTTTAGGAGGAAAACATTCAGTCCCTCAACACTAACTGTGATGTTAGATGTAGGATGTTTTGTAGATAATCAAGATGAAGTTCCCCTCTACTCCTAGTTTCCTGAGAGTTTTTATTTTTATATCATGAGTAAATGTTGGATTTGATTAGATGCTTTTTCTGAGTCAGGTATGATCATATGACTTTTCTTCTTTAGCCTGTTGATATGGTGGATGTCACTTAAATTGATTTTTTTTGTCTGAACCAGCCTTCCAAACCTAGAATAAACTCCACTTGATTATGGTGTATAATTCTTTTTATACATCATTGGATTCAGTTTGGTATTATTTTGCTGAGGATCTAAGTTCATGTGAAATATTTGTCTATAGTTTTAGTTTTGTACTGTCTTGATTTGATATTGATAGAATAATAGAGATGTCATGAAATGAGGTGAGACGTGTTCTGTTTCTGAACAAGATTGTATATAATTGATATGAATTCTTCTTTGAATTTTTCATAGAATTCTAAAGTGAAATCATCTGGGTCTGGCATTCTCTTTTTTAAGGGGATTTTTGAAAGTACAAATTCAATTTTAAAAAAATGGTTATAGGACTCTTCATGTATCCATTTCATCTTGGTCAAATTTTGTAAGTTTGTTGTTTTTGAGAAATTGATCTGTTTTTTCTAAGTTTTTGAATTTATGCATATAAAGTTGTTCACAGTATTATCTTATTATCATTTTAGTGAGTAAATGAGCTATAGTGAAAGTCCCTGTTTCTTTAATTACATTGATGTTTTATGTCTATTTTTATCTGTTCTTTAATCACATTGATGTTTTATGTCTATTTTTATCTTTGTCAGTCTTGCTGGAGGTTTACCCGTTCTATTGATTTTTTTGAGGCACCAACTTTTTCTTTCATTGATATTCTCTGTTGCTTTCCAGTTTTCAATTTCATTGATTTCTGGTCTATCTTCAGTATTTCCTTTGTCTAGTTACTCTGGGTATATTTTGTTCTTCTTTTTCTTAAGTTTCTTGGAGTAGAAACTAACATAATTGATTTGAGATCTTGCCTTGTTCCTGATATAAGCATTTGGTGCTATAAACTTCTCACAATCCTGCTTTAACTGTCTCAAATATTTTGATAGGCTGTATTTTCATTTTCATTCAGTTTTATATATTTTTAAATTTTCCTTTGAGACTACCTCTTTTATCAACTGTTGTTTAGAAATGTTGTTAAAATTTTCAAGTGTTCATAGATTTTCCTATTGTCTTTCTGTTATTGATTTCAGGTTTTATTACATTGTGATCAGAGAAGATACTCTGTATAATTTCAATGATTTTAAATTTTATGAACTTATTTTATGACTCAGTATAGTCTTTCATAGTGAATGTTTCTTTGGTATTTGAAAAATATATATATTCTGTTGATTTTGAGTAGTGTTTTATATATGTCACTAAGGTCCTGTTAGTTGACTGTGTTGTTCTTCTGTATTCTTACTGATTTACTGTTTAGTAGTTCTAAGAATGGAGTGTTGAAGTCTTTAACTATTAATATAATTGTGGATTCATCTGTTTCTCCTTTCATCTCTATTATTTGAGGGGAATATCAAATCAAATGATAGTAAATTTCCAAGTGTCTTTTTTCTCTGTCTGCTTTCAAGGTTTTTTCTTTGTCTATAGTTTATTTTTTTTTTTAAGTTTAACTATGATGTAACTTGGTATTGATTTCTTTGGGCTTATTTGAGATTTGCTTAGTTTATTTTATGATTATGGCTTAATTCCCCTCCCCCTGCAATTTATGAAAACTTCAGCCATTATTTCTTTAAGTACTTTTTCAGTTCCTCTGTCTCCTCTCCTTCAGGGATGTCAGCTCTTTTACTGTTATCTCAGAGATCCTGAGACTCTGTTCATTTTTTTAATGTCAACTGAATAAACTCTATTGATCTCAGATTCACTGATTCTGTCCTTTTCATTTCCACTCTACTACTGATCCCACACAGCTATTTTCAAAATTTAGTTATTGAATTTTTTCAGTTCTCTAATTTCCGATTTCTTCTCTCTCTTCCTTTCTCTCTCTCTGTCTTTCTCCCTGTTCCTCCCTCTCTCGCTCTCTTAACCTTTGTCTGTTTGCTGAGATTTTTCTGTTTTTTTCATTGGGTTTCAGGCATATTTGTAATTTTGATTATAGCTACTTTAAAATCCCAATCAGACCATTCCAGTAATTAATTTATCTCGATGTGGGTGTCTGTCTCTTTTTCATTCAAGTTGTTATTGTCCTAGGTATTGGTATGATGAAAGATTTGCAAGTGTAGCCTGGAAATTTGGGATATTATATTTCAGGACAATTGGACCTATGTCATTTTCTTTTTAAATAGGCAGTCCCATTGTTTAGTTGTAGCATGAAAACCTGGTTAGAAGCGAATGTTTTGCTTCTCGCTGGGCTTTGCTGATACTGCCCTGGAAAAAGTGGAGTTCTGACTCACTTTGCCTTGTTGTAGATGGGTGGGGGACGTTGTCAGTCCCTGCCTCAGTCTCATTGGCATCTTCCTTGTAGAAAAGGGCCCTGACTCACACCATCTCCTTGTCTTCATTTGTGCACGTAAGCTCAGCTCCCTGCTGGCCTTGCTGATACCAGGGGAACAAGGTAGCTCAGTACTTGCTTTCCACCCATAGTTCTGCTTTTTACATGCTGAGTTGTGGAGGCTCAGCTTCTCCTGTGCCACGTGACACTAAAGAAATGGGAAGTGGAGTGTCAACTAGCTCTCCCTTGAATCACTTGCTCTGCCTCATTGTTGCCAGTGGGGGTAGAAACTTAGCTGCTCACTGGGCTCCCCTGATATTAGGTAGTTGGAGGCACCAAATTACAGACCAGCCCTCCCTTATATTGCCTTATTTAATCTCATTGCTACCAGGTCACTAAATAGGTTCAGCCACCCACTGGGCCTCACTGACACTAAAGATGGAAAGTGGAGTGCTGAGTTGTATTACCTTGCTCAGTCAGATCAGTGAGGCTTAGGTCAGCACAGGGATCGGGGAGGCTGGGGATCAGAGGCTAGGGATCAGAGAGGCTTAGGTCACCACAGGACTCCTCTGCCATTACCTTTGCAGAGGAATCCAAATACCACTTGCTTCCACTAGGTGAGAGATGAAAAATCAGCTCCTGGCTCAGCCCCAGTGACACTTCCACGGTAGCTTAATCAGAGAACCTTCTGCTGCTTATTGAATGGAGATGGAAATTCACATCCCTGCTTGTATTGTATGACCCAGCAGGGGAAACTGAAACACTGCCTACTTTCACTAGGAAGGAATGGTGGATGAATAGGGGGATCAGAGCACCATCATCTGCTACCACACAGCACAAAGTGGGTGAGTGGGTTCTGTTAGGCCACTCTTTTCTTGGTCCTTTGGCTAGAGGGAAAAAGCTTGGCTTTTGTTTTATTTTGGGGCTTCTGCAGTACCCTGTCTGAGATGTATAAGGGGTAACAAGAAAACCAGTGAAAATCATCACCATTGCTCTAGTGGTACCATATGTCTTGGTAGTCCCACAGACAGTTTGCCTTCTTTCCACCTTTCAGAGACTTTCTATGGTTTCTTGGTGTATTATGTTCATGATATTTTCATTGGTCAGTTCAGTTCAGTCGCTTAGTCGTGTTCGACTCTTTGCGACCCCATGAATCACAGCACGCCAGGCCTCCCTGTCCATCACCAACTCCCGGAGTTCACTCAAACTCATGTCCATAGATTCGGTGATGCCATCCAGCCATCTCATTCTCTGTCATCCCCGTCTCCTCCTACCCCCAATTCCTCCTAGCATCAGAGTCTTTTCCAGTGAGTCAACTCGTCGCATGAGGTGGCCAAAGTATTGGAGTTTCAGCTTTAGCATCAGTCCTTCCAATGAACACCCGGGATTGATCTCCTTTAGAATGGACCGGTTGGATCTCCTTGCAGCCCAAGGGACTCTCAAGAGTCTTATCCAGCACCACAGTTCAAAAGCATCAATTCTTTGGCGATCAGCATTCTTCACAGTCCAACTCTCACATCCATACATGACCACTGGAAAAACCATAGCCTTGACTAGATGGACCTTGGTTGGCAAAGTAATGTCTCTGCTTTGTAATATAGTATCTGGGTTGGTCATAACTTTCCTTCCAAGGAGCAAGCGTCTTTTAGTTTCATGGCTGCAATCAGCATCTGCAGTGATTTTGGAGCCCCCCCCCCCAAAAAAAAAAGTCTGACAGTGTTTCCACTGTTACCCCATCTATTTCCCATGAAGTGATGGGACCAGATGCCATGATCTTTGTTTTCTGAATGTTGAGCTTCAAGCCAACCTTTTCACTCTCCTCTTTCACTTTCATCAAGAGGCTTTTGAGTTTCTCTTCACTTTCTGTCATAAGGGTGGTGTCATCTGCATATCTGAGATTATTGATATTTCTCCTGGCAATCTTGATTCCAGCTTGTGCTTCTTCCAGCCCAGCATTCCTCATGATGTACTCTACATATAAGTTAAATAATCAGGGTGACAGATACAACCTTGACGTACTCCTTTTCCTATTTGGAACCAGTCTGTTGTTCCATGTACAGTTCTAATGTTGCTTCCTGACCTGCATACAGGTTTCTCAAGAGGCAGGTCAGGTGGTCTGGTATTCCCATCTCTTTCAGAATTTTCCACAGTTTGTTGTGATCCACACAGTCAAAGCCTTTGGCATAGTCAATGAAGTAGAAAAAGATGTTTTTCTGGAACTCTCTTGCTTTCTCCATGATCCAGCGGATGTTGGCAATTTGATCTCTGGTGCCTCTGCCTTTTCTAAAACCTGCTTGAACATCTGGAAGTTCACGGTTCACATATTGCTGAAGCCTGGCTTGGAGAATTTTGAGCATGGCTTTACTAGCGTGGGAGATGAGTGCAATTGTGCGGTAGTTTGAGCGTTCTTGGCATTGCCTTTCTTTGGGATTGGAATGAAGACTGACCTTTTCCAGTCCTGTGGCCTCTGCTGAGTTTTCCAAATTTGCTGGCATATTGAGTGCAGCACTTTCACAGCATCATCTTTCAGGATTTGAAATAGCTCCACTGGAATTCCATCACCTCCACTAGCTTTGTTCGTAGTGATGCTTTCTAAGGCCCACTTGACTTCACATTCCAAGATGTCTGGCTCTAGGTGAGTGATCACGCCATCGTGATTATCTTGGTCGTGAAGATCTTTTTTGTACAGTTCTTCTGTGTATTCTTGCCACCTCGTCTTAATATCTTCTGCTTCTGTTGCTGCTGCTGCTGCTGCTAAGTCACCTCAGTCGTGTCCGACTCTGTGTGACCCCATAGACGGAAGCCCACCAGGCTCCCCCATCACTGGGATTCTCCAGGCAAGAACACTGGAGTGGGTTGCCATTTCCTTCTCCAATGTGTGAAAGTGAAAAGTGAAAGTGAAGTCGCTCAGTCGTGTCCGACCCCTAGCGACCCCACGGACTGCAGCCTACCAGGCTCCTCCATCCGTGGGATTTTCCAGGCAAGAGTACTGGAGTGGCTTGCCATTGCCTTCTCCGTCTGCTTCTGTTAGGTCCATACTATTTCTGTCCTTTATCGAGCCCACCTTGGAAGTCAAATCTTCTGCTGTCTCAGGCCTGACTCTTTGCGACCCCATGGACAGAGGAGCCTGGCAGGCTACAGTCCATGTGATCTCAGACCTAGTTGGTTCTAATAAGCTTTTTGTCGTATCCTATTTTTCTTAAAGGTTGTGTCCCCCTCATTCTTATAACATTTGTGCCCTGTCCCCCCATTCTTTCTTGTCTCAGTTTCTCTTGGCAGTTTAAGGAAATAATTGCTAGCAGTTTACTGGTGGATTCCTCAGAGTCCTGTCAACCCTGGGAGGGCCACATATGGGGACTCTACTTTGGAGTGGAAATGGGGACATCCAAGTTGTTGTGGAAGGATTTGACAAAGTTTTCAAGGACATTCTTTTTTCCACTATCATAGTTTATTACAAATGAGACACTGATTTCTGGGTCAGTGTTTTATTCATAGACGCCTAAGAGGGTGAAACAGGAGACTTACGTGTTCTAGGTTTCTGGATTTGGAGCTATTGCAGTTATAAGACCACTAATTTGGTGGTCTTTTACTTATGGTATTATAGTTTCTTCAGAGTAGAAAAGCAATTCAGATAGTAGACTGAGTATTCAGATAAAGGAGAATAGAAGGGGTGTGGTTGGAGTCACATTAGTCGTTTAGTCTTTTAGGTACCTCTTTTATCTCTCATTTTTTATTAGCCTTTTGCAATAAATCTTTCAGTGATGCTGTTTTGGAATCTTAAAGTCTTTTGGAGGCTTCCTTGTATAAAAGAAGTATCCATTCTGTTTGATTTTGGAGCTCTTGCTTTCAAGTGCATTTCTTAAATGAATGATCTTATCTAGTTGGAACATTCCTCATAATGGCTATTGTAATTCTGTATTATCTCAGTAAAAGTTCGCCATTTTGGGGGACCATAGCTTTTGAGACCCACAGTTCTTAAACATAAATAAGAGTTGTTCTGGAAGGTGGCATACTCAATTCTTTGAGTATAGCCAATCAACAAAGTTGTGATAGTTTCAGGTGAACAGTGAAGGGACTCATATACATGTATCCATTCTCCCCCAAACTCCCCTCCCATCCAGGCTGCCACAGAACATTGAGCAGAGTTCCATGTGCTATACAGTAGGTCCTTGTTGATTATCCATTCTAAATAAAGTAGTGTGTACATGTCCCTCCCAAGTTCCCTGACTATCCTTCCCTCTGTTCTTCCCTCCAGCAATCCTAAGTTTGTTCTCTGAGTTTCTTTCTGTTTTGTAAGTGAACTTTTTAGTGAACTTTTTAGGTTTCTTTTTAGATTCCACATAAAAGGGATGCCATATGATACTTCTCCTTCTCTGTCTGACTTCACTCAGTACAACAACCTCTAGGTCCATCCATGTTGCTATAAATGGCATTATTCACTCTTTTTAATGGATGAGTAATACTCCACTGTATATATGTATATCTTCTTTATCCATTCCTCTGTTGACGGACATTTAGGTTGCTCCCATGCCTTGGCTATTGTAGACAGTGCTGCAATGAACACTGGGGTCCATGCTGCTACTGCTACTGCTAAGTCACTTCAGTCGTGTCCAACTCTGTGCGACCCCATAGACGGAAGCCCACCAGGCTCCCCCGTCCCTGGGATTCTCCAGGCAAGAACACTGGTTGCCATTTCCTTCTCCAATGTGTGAAACTGAAAAGTGAAAGTGAAAGTGAAGTCGTGTCCGACCCTTAGCGACCCCACGGACTGCAGCCTACCAGGCTCCTCCATCCATAGGATTTTCTAGGCAATAGTACTGGAGTGGCTTGCCATTGCCTTCTCCATTGGGGTCCATACATCCTTTCAAATCATGTTTTTCTCTAGATATATGCCCAGGAGTCGGATTGTAGGGTCATGTGGTAGCTCTACTTTTAATTTTTTAAGGAACCTCCATACTGTTCTCCATAGTGGCTCTACCAATTTACATTCCCACCAATAGTGTGGGTAGGTCCCTTTTTTTCCACATCCTCTTCAGCATTTGTTGTTTGCATATTTTTTGATGATAACTATTCTGGCTGGTGTCAGGTGATATCCCTCATTGTAGTTTTGATTTGCATTTCTCTAATAGTGATGTTGAACATCTTTTCATGTGCCTCTTGGCCATCTGTATGTCTTCTTTGGAAAAATGTCTGTTTAGGTCCTCTGCCCATTTGCTGATTTTTTTTTTTTTTTTTGATGCTGTTAAGGATCATGGACTGTTTGTAAACTTTTGAGACTAACTGTTTGTCAGTCATATCATTTGCAATATCTTCTCCCAATCTGTGGTTTGTCTTTTCATTTTGTGTGTGTGTGTGTATATATATATATATATATTTTACTATGCAAAAGCTTTTGAGGTCAAGTAGGTTCCATTTGTTTATTTTTTGTTTTATTTCTATTATTCTGGGAGACAAATCAAAAAAGGTATTTCTGCAATTTATGTCAGAGAGTGTTGTGCCTATGTTTTCCTCTAGGAGTTTTATAGTATCTGATCTCACATTTAGGTCTTTAATCCATTATTTTTGTGTATGGTGTTAAAGAATGATCTAATTTCATCTTTTACGTGTCACTATCCAGTTTCCCTGGGTTTCCCTGATAGCTCAGCTGGTAAAGAATCCGCCTGCAATGCAGGAGACCCCAGTTCGATTCCTGGGTCAGGAAGATCTGCTGGAGAAGGGATAGGCTACCCACTCCAGTATTCTTGAGCTTCCTCCATGGTGGCTCAGAGGTTAAAGCGTCTGCCTCCAATGCAGGAGACCCGGGTTCGATCCCTGGGTCGGGAAGATCCCCTGGAGAAGGAAACGGTAACCCACTCCAGTTCTTGCCTGGAGAATCCCACGGATGGAGAAGCCTGGTAGGCTACAGTCCACGGGGTCGCAAAGAGTCGGACATGACTGAGCGACGGAATGGAACGGATCCAGTTTCCCCAGCACCATTTGTTGAAGAGACTGTCTTTCATAGTTTTCAGAGTACTGGTCTTTTGTCTCTGTAGGTAGGTTTATTCCTAGGTATTTTATTCTTTTTGATGCAATGGTAAATGGAATTTTTTCTTGAATTTCTCTTTCTGATGTTTCACTGTTAGTATATAGAAATGCAACCGATTTCTGTGTATTAATTTTGTAACCTTCAAATTTACCAAATTCATTGATGAGTTCTAGTAGTTTTCTAGGAGCATCTTTAGGATCTTCTATGTATAGTATCATGTCATCTGCAAACAGTGACAGTATATTCTTCTTTTCCGATTTGTATTCCTTTTACTTCATTTTCTTATCTGATTGCTATTAGCTAGAATTTCCAAAACTATGTTGAATAAAAGTGGCAAGAGTGAACATCCTTGTCTTGTTCCTGACCTTAGAGGAAATGCTTTCAGTTTTTCACCATTGAGTATGAAGTTAGCAGTAGGTTTGTCATATATAGCCTTTATTATGTTGAGGTATGTTCCCTTTGGGAAGCCCTGATGGCTCAGCGAGTAAAGAATCCACCTGCAATGCAGGAGATGCAGGAGACATAAGTTTGATCCTTGGGTCAGGAAGATCCCCTAGAGGAGGAAATGGCAGCCCACTCCACTAATCTTGCCTGAAAAATCCCATGGACAGAGTATCATGGTGGACTACAGTCCAGAGGGTTGCAAAGAGTCAGACATGACTGAGTGACTAAGCATACATGCATGCATGTTCCCTCTATGCCCACTTTCTGGAGAGGTTTTTTTTTTTTTTAAATCATAAATGAATTGGCACTTCTGTTCTTTGTAGCTCCCACTTCTCTAGAGCTCTGCTTCATGAATCCCTGGTTTGACTTGGTACTTGTGGTGCTCTGCCTCTTCAACTAAACAAGATCTCTGTGTTCTTGTGTTCAGTTTCAGGTCTCCTTACCTCATCATATTCTGTAATATGGCTCCAGGCAGAAAGCCAGAGTGATCAGGGATTGCCTCAGTTTTTTCCTTCTTCTCTGGTCAGTGTCTGAAATCAGTTGTTTCATATATTTTATCTTGTCTGTTTGCTTACCACAGTATAGTGAGTTTCAAATCTTTAACTTCATCATAATTAGAAGTGGAAATCCCTTTTTAGACATTTTATGTGTGCCTCATGTAGATGTGTAATTCTATAGAGCAAGCCAAGGTTTTCAGACTTGTTTATCCTTAATACATTATAGGAAATACATTTTACTTCTCAACAACATAAATTATACACTATTTGTTATATATATTTATTAAGTACATTTGATTAAGTACCTTCTTTCTGCTTGGTAGAATTCTAGGATCAAAGAATGTAGCTGTGAATAAAACAGAAGTTCTGCCTTCATGGTGCTTTGATTCAGGGTGGTGGGGGTGGGGATGCACTGTAGAGGCAACTGACAATAAGAAGATAATTAAACTGTATGGTGAGTTAGATGGTGGTAAGTGTTGTCAAGCAGAGAAAACAAGTAGAGGTAATTGCTTGGGTGGAGATTTATTTTTAAATAGAGGGCTCATGACTCTGGAGACTGACCAGTCTTAGGATCTGCAGGGTGAATGAGCAAGCTAGTGATCCAGGAGAGATGATGGTGTATATCTACTCTCAAAGTCAGCAGGCTCAAGGCCCAGAGAGAGCTATTGTTTCAGGTCAAGTCTGAAGGCAGGAAAAGCCAATAGTCTTAGTTTGAAGATGGCTAGGCAGAAGGAATTCCCTCTTACACAAAAGTCAGCCTTTTTGTCCTAGTCATGCCTTCAATGGATTGGAAGAGGGATATCCACATTATGGAGAGCAATTTGCTTTACTCAGTCTTTTGATTTAAATGTTGGTCACATCCAAAGTACCCTTATAGATACACCAAGAAAATGTTCGACCAAATATCTTGGCATCTCATGGCCCAGTCAAGTTAACACTTACAATTAATCATCACAGAAACCTAACTGACTAAGTTGACTTCACAGCTCATCAGAGGTGTATGCCCATCTCAAGTTATTTTTATAGCTTGTAAACCTACTAGTGGGATTGTATCATCATAATGTTCCTGCATTTGAGTATGGTTTTTCTATTTGTACTCTCAGTTCATGATAAGATTAGTTTAATAGAAATTCCAAGAGTTGTTTTCCCCATGCTCCAGCGACATACATTTTCTACCCTTGACTTAGCTTCCCCTTTCCTAGTGTGTCTATCTTCCTTTATGTATATCATGATTATTCTATCTAGAGCTTATTCAAGAAAAGAAGTGCTATTATCTCTGAAGGACATTATCTCTTGAGTATCATCATGATCTCTCCTCCTCCCCCCAATAAAAGCCTGTCTTTTGCTCACAGTCAGGGTTGTTACAGATCAGGATACAGGATGCTGCTACTGCTGCTGCTACTGCTAAGTCACTTCAGTCGTGTCCGACTCTGTGTGACCCCATAGACGGAAGCCCACCAGGCTCCCCCGTCCCTGGGATTCTCCAGGCAAGAACACTGGAGTGGGTTGCCATTTCCTTCTCCAATGTGTGAAAGTGGAAAGTGAAAAGTGAAAGTAAAGTCGCTCAGTCGTGTCCGACCCTTAGCGACCCCACGGACTGCAGCCTACCAGGCTCCTCCATCCATGGGATTTCTAGGCAATAGTACTGGAGTGGCTTGCCATTGCCTTCTCCGAGGATACAGGATAGGTTATGCTTAAAAATCTTCCACAAATCAGTGCATGGTTTAACAGCAAGTTAGATAAAATTCAAAATGGGAAGACTTTTTAAAGATTGGAGAAATAAAATGATTTTTAAAAAAACTGAACAGAGGCCAAAAAATAAAGTATGCAAGGTATATAATTTCAATTAAATTTTATGTGGATAGGAAAGTGGAAATTGGATTGAGAAAATATTCTGAAAGATAATAACTTAGGAGACCTCTGAGCCCCAAATAATAAATATGAGAAAACAGTCTAGCTAAATCATGGCAAATTTTCTGAGAATTAAAAGATACAGAGAGAGGTAGATAAATTGATAATAAAATGTAAAATCTAAAAGATATAAGAGAAAAATAAGGCATAATTTTTAAAGTAGCAATGGTTATGCTAACACCTGACTTCTCAGTATAAGCAATGGGCCATAAAATAATTGAATGAAGTAGTAAGTTTTGTAAAAGGAAATAGTTATCAATTTGAACTCTACAACCAGTGAAAATAGCTTTATAGAATAATGGTCAAATGCATTTTTAGGTAACAAATACAAAGACAGCAGGACCACACTAAAATAAATTTTACGTTTTTTTTGGCCATAGGGAAAATGTACCCATAAACAAGCTTGGAGTTCCATGAAGGAATTAAATATAACACAAAGAATAAATTTGTGGGTAAGCACAAATAATTGTTAACTGGATAATATAACAAGTTAATATGGAATTTAACTACAAATAACTTGAGTAAAAGCAATGGCAAATGACTTAAAAGGAATATACTGAATTAATTTTTTAAAGAAAATTTGTTATCTGAGTAGAAGGTATAAGTAAGTACCTGTGAACCTTAGACTTTGGTATGTCAGAAAAGTATGTTAGATCTCCTGTAAAAATATGGAACCTCAAAAATTAAATATGGAATGTCAAAAATATATGTGAAACATTCAGGGTTAAGAAGTAAAATTAGGAAAAAATAATCTAAAAGAATGTACAACAGAAGAAAAAAAGAAGGGAATGGATAGGATAGATAAAATTAATACAAAGTACTGATAGAATAGATTGAATTTTAGATATACCAATATTCAGTCAGTCAGTCAGTTCAGTCGCTCAGTCATGTCTGACTCATTGCGAACCCATGAATCACAGCATGCCAGGCCTCCCTGTCCATCACCAACTCCCGGAGTTCACTCAAACTCATGTCCACAGAGTCGGTGATGCCATCCAGCCATCTCATTCTCTGTCGGCCCCTTCTCCTCCCACCCCCAATCCCTCCCAGCATCAGAGTCTTTTCCAGGGAGTCAACTCGTCGCATGAGGTGGCCAAAGTATTGGAGTTTCAGCTTTAGCATCAGTCCTTCCAATGAACACCCAGGATTGATCTCCTTTAGAATGGACTGGTTGGATCTCCTTGCAGTCCAAGGGACTCTCAAGAGTCTTCTCCAGCACCACAGTTCAAAAGCATCAATTCTTTGGCGATCAGCTTTCTTCACAGTCCAACTCTCACATCCATACATGACCACGGGAAAAACCATAGCCTTGACTAGACGGACCTTGGTTGGCAAAGTAATGTCTCTGCTCTTTACTATACTATCTAGGTTGGTCATAACTTTCCTTCCAAGGAGTAAGCGTCTTTTAATTTCCTGGCTGCAATCAGCATCTGCAGTGATTTTGGAGCAAAAAAATAAAATAAAGTCTGATACTGTTTCCACTGTTTCCCCATCTATTTCCCATGAAGTGATGGGACCAGATGCCATGATCTTCGTTTTCTGAATGTTGAGCTTCAAGCCAACCTTTTAATTCTCCTCTTTCACTTTCATCAAGAGGCTTTTGAGTTCCTCTTCACTTTCTGCCATAAGGGTGGTGTCATCTGCATATCTGATGTTATTGATATTTCTCCTGGCAATCTTGATTTCAGCTTGTGCTTCTTCCAGCCCAGTGTTCCTCATGATGTACTCTGCATATAAGTTAAATAAGCAGGGTGACAATATACAACCTTGACGTACTCCTTTTCCTATTTGGAACCAGTCTGTTGTTCCTTTTCCAGTTCTGACTGTTGCTTCCTGACCTGCATACAGGTTTCTTAAGAGGCAGGTCAGGTGGTCTGTTTTTCCCATCTCTTTCAGAATTTTCCACAGTTTGTTGTGATCCACACAGTCAAAGCCTTTGGCATAGTCAATGAAGCAGAAATAGATGTTTTTCTGGAACTCTCTTGCTTTCTCCATGATCCAGCGGATGTTGGCAATTTAATCTCTGGTTCCTGTGCCTTTTCTAAAACCTGCTTGAACATCTGGAAGTTCATGGTTCACATACTGCTAAAGCCTGGCTTGGAGAATTTTGAGCATGGCTTTACTAGCGTGGGAGATGAGTGCAATTGTGCGGTAGTTTGAGCGTTCTTTGGCATTGCCTTTCTTTGGGATTGGAATGAAGACTGACCTTTTCCAGTCCTGTGGCCTCTGCTGAGTTTTCCAAATTTGCTGGCATATTGAGTGCAGCAGTTTCACAGCATTATCTTTTAGGATTTGAAATAGCTCCACTGGAATTCCATCACCACCACTAGTTTTGTTCATAGTGATGCTTTCTAAGGCCCACTTGACTTCACATTCCAAGATGTCTGGCTCTAGGTGAGTGATCTTCTTGGTCGTGAAGATCTTTTTTGTACAGTTCTTCTGTGTATTCTTGCCACCTCGTCTTAATATCTTCTGCTTCTATTAGGTTCATAACATTTCTGTCCTTTATCGAGCCCATCTTTGCATGAAATGTTCCTTTGGTATCTTTAATTTTCTTGAAGAGATCTCTTGTCTTTCCTATTCTGTTGTTTTCCTCTATTTCTTTGCATTGATCACTGAGGAAGGCTTTCTTATCTCTCCTTGCTATTCTTTGGAACTCTGCATTCAGATGCTTATATCTTTCCTTTTCTCCTTTGCTTTTCACTTCTCTTCTTTTCACAGCTATTTGTAAGGCTTCCTCAGACAGCCATTTTGCTTTTTTGCATTTCTTTTCCATGGGGATGGTCTTGATCCCTGTCTCCTGTACAATGTCATGAACCTCCATCCAGAGTTCATCAGGCACTCTATCTATCAGATCTAGTGCCTTAAGTCTATTTCTCACTTCCACTGTATAATCATAAGGGATTTGATTTAGGTCATATCTGAATGGTCTAGTGGTTTTCCCTACTTTCTTCAATTTAAGTCTGAATTTGGCAATAAGGATTTCGTGATCTTAGCCACAGTCAGCTCCTGGTCTTGTTTTTGCTAACTGTATAGAGCTTCTCCATCTTTGGCTGAAAAGAATATAATCAATCTGATTTTGGTGTTGGCCATCTGGTGATGTCCATGTGTAGAGTCTTCTCTTGTGTTGTTGGAAGAGGGTGTTTGCTATGACCAGTGCGTTCTCTTGACAAAACTCTATTAGCCTTTGCCCTGCTTCATTCCGTGCTCCAAGGCCAAATTTTCCTGTTACTCCAGGTGTTTCTTGACGTCCTACTTTTGCATTTCAGTCCCCTATAATGAAAAGGACATCTTCTTTGGGTGTTAGTTCTAAAAGGTCTTGTAAGTCTTCATAGAACCGTTCAACTTCGGCTTCTTCAGTGTTACTGGTTGGGGCATAGGCTTGGATTACAGTAACATTGAATGGTTTGTTAGTTATGTTAAATGTAAATTGATAGTTATCTAATAGAGTATAGAAGTTGATAGATTTAAAAATAATATATACATTTTATTTACAATAGACATAAAAACAGTGATATAGAATGAGTGAAATCAGAAATCTAGAAAGCACTCTACAAACACACCAATAGAAAATTAAAGTAAAATTATCTCTATTCACAGATGACATGATCTTCTAATATAGAAAAACAAAGTAATTCACTGAAAACCAATCAGAACTAATAAACCAGTTCAGCAAGTTTTCAGGATACATCTATATATGAAAACTCAATTGTACTTTTACACATTTGCAATTAACAACTCAAAAAGGAAATTTAAAAATGCCATTCTATTTATATAACATCCAGAAGAATAAAATACTTAGGAATACATTTGACAAAGAACTGCAAAACTCATACTTTGAAAAATACAAAACATTGTTGAAAGTTTGAAATGACCTTTAAGTATCTAGACATAGGTCACATTCATAGGTCAGAAGGATATAATAAAGATTACAGTTGAAATAAAATAGAAAACAAGACAAAATGTAAGAAAAGTTAGTTCTTTGAAAAGAGTAGCAAAATGGGCAGATCTTTAGCTAGATTGACTTTTAAAAAAGAACTCATATTACTCATATAACATCAGAAATGAAACTGGGGATATTGCTAATAATTTACAGAAATGAAAGGGTTATACAGGAGAGGTATTAGCAGTTGCATGCCAGCAATCTAAATGACCTAGATCAAATGGGCAAACTGATGGATACATGCAAAACCAAAACTGACTAAAGAATAAACAGTCTGAATAGATCTGTAGTTATTAAAGAAATTAAGTCAACAATCAAAAGCCTCCCAGTAAAGAAAACCCAAGATCAGATGGCTTCACTGTTAAATTTGACCAACATTTCAGAGGGGAAAATGACTATTTGAAAAAGATGAACTGTGAAAATAGTAAATTGGGGGAAGAAGAGAATTGGAATGCTGGCACATTGCTGAAAGAATTGTAAAATGGTACAGGTGTTTTGGAAACCAATATGCTATTTCCTTTCCTCAAAAAACGAAATGACTGGTACCATATTATGCATCTATTGCACTTCTAGGTATATACCCAAAAGAACTAAAAGCAGGGACTCAGACGCTTGCACATCACTGTTCATAACCGCGTTATTGACAACAACCAAACAGATGCAACCCACTGACAGATAAATGAATAAACAAAATAGGGTATATACATACAGTAGAATATTATTCAGACTTTCAAAGGATGAAAATCTGACACATGCCACAACATTGATAAATCTTGAAAACATTTTGCTAAGTGAGATAAACCAGGCACAAAATGACCAAAATTATATGATTCTATCCATACAAAATACCTAAAATAAGAAAATTCATAGATAGAATAGAATAAATGTCCTTAGGAGTTGGGGGCATGGAGGAATTGGGAGTTATTGTTTAATGGGTACAGAGTTAATACTGTGATGATGAAAAGTTCTGAAAGTTGATATTTGTGATGGTTGCACAACACTCTACTGAAAATCACTGGATTGTATGATTAAATATGGTTAAAATGCTAAATCTAGTGTTATATGTATTTTACCACAATGAAAAAAAAAACAATCAGAACAGCATCAGAAAATAGACTAAATAAAATGATGCGGAGGCCTGTGGGACAAAAACAAAAGATCTATTATTTGTATAACTGGAGTCCCATATGAAGATGAATATATGTCTGAAAAATATTTGAAGTGGAATTTGAAAGTTTCTCAAATTTGGCAGGAATCAGAAGTCTATAGAAGAAAAATAAACCATAAGAGGATAAATGAATAGAAATCCATGCAAAGACACATCTTAATCTGCCTTCTAATAACCAATAATGAATACAAAGTTATTGAAAAAGATTAGAGGATGCTGTGTATTATCTATAGGAAACACTGATACAAATGACAAGAGATTTCTCACCTAAAAACTTGGAAGTTAGGAGTATGTGGCAAGAAATTGTTCAAGCAATTTGTCAGCTGCAAATTGTATATCTATTGAAAATATGGTTTGGGAATGAAGGAGAAATATTTTCCCTGATAAAGGAAAAGTGAGAGTTTGTTTCAAGGTGACCTACTTCAAACAATGGCTACAGGGTTGTTTGTTTTTCTTCAAGGAAATGATAACAGGAGTCTTGGATATTCTGAAAAGAAACAAGGTAATGGTTAAAAGTATGAGTAAGTGTAACAGTATCCTCATATGTTTCTTAAATCACATTTCATATTGGAAACAAAAATACGTCTAATGTGGTACTCAGTATATATAGAGAAAACTCTAAGAGCAATTATATTTCAAAAGTGAAGCCTGCAAAGAACATACACAGTATAGTCATCCTTTTGTGTCCATGGGTCTTTGGTTCCAGGAGCCTGAGTGTTGGCTGAATTCATGGATATGAAACCAGGGATGTGGTGGGCCAACTGTAATTTTCTATACTTGATTTGAAGGGACCATTACCAATAGACTACAAGCAAACACTAAGAAAATGGTACGAAAAATAGTTTCTTTCTTTTTTTTTTTTGCCAAAAGTTACCTTTCAACATGATCTGTTCAGAGGTGCATCCTTTAGAATTATTCTGAGAGTTCTCAGAGGTTTTAAACACTGTTGTCCCCAGTGACACTTTATTAACTTTCCCTCCTTTCCTGTCACATTCTCTCCATTCCCTCTATTTTCCCAAGTTGACCTCCAAAATAAACTGCACCTAACTCCTGGCCTCAACCTGTGCTTTTATGGGTAATGAGAGACTCTGCAGATATTGAGCATGATGCAAATGCCTTTCAAGATGATGCTTGGCCTTCTCAAAATCTACTCTATTCATTGCCTCTATTAATGTTTAATGTAATCATTGATATGGTGAATTTGGTCCTATAATTTTATTTGTTTCTGTTTGACCTGTCTGTATTTTTGTTGTTGTTGTTCTCTGACCTCTTGCCTTTTTTTCCTGTTGAATTTGCTACAAATTTAAAAAAAAGCTATAGCTGAATCACAGTGTTGTGTTAATTTCAAAGTGGTTCAGTTAAACACACATATATACATATACACACATATATATTCTTTTTTAATATTCTTTCCCATTATGGTTTATCATAGGATATTAAATAGTTTTCTGTGCTAATCAGTAATACCTTGTTTATCCATTCTATATATAAAAGCTTACATCTGCTAACCTCAACCTCCCGCTCCATCCCTTCCCCATGCCCCTCCCTGTTGGTAGCCACAACTCTGTTCTCTGTGTCCCTGGTTCTGTTTGTGTTTCATAGATAACTTCATTTGTGTCATAATTTAGATCCTAACATTTTTTTGGTTCACTTCCTCAGCTGTGTCTGACTCTTTGGGACCCCCATGGACTGCACCATGCCAGGATTACCGGTTCTTCACTATTTCCCTGAGTTTGCTCAAGCTCATGTCCATTGAGTCCATGATGCTGTCTAACCATCTTATCCTCTGCTGGCCTCTTCTCTTTTTGCCTTCGATCTTTCCCAGCATCAGGGTCTTTTCAAATGAGTTGGTTCTGTGCATCAGGTGGACAAAGTATTGGAGCTTCAGCTTTAGCATCAGTCCTTCTATTGAATATTCAGGGTTGATTTCCTTTAGGATTGACTTGTTTGATCTCCTTGCTGTCCAAGGGACTCTTAAGAGTCTTCACCAGCACCACAATTTGAAGGCATCAGTTCTTTGGTGCTCAGCCTTCTTTATGGTCTAACTCTCACATCCATACATGACTACTGGAAAATCAAAGCTTTGAGTATACAGACCTTTGTCAGCAAAGTGATGTCTCTGATTTTTAATATACTAAGTTCTTCATAGCTTTTCTTCTGAGGAACAAGCATCTTTTAATGTCATGGCTGCAGTCTGATCATCTGAGTGATTTTGGAGCCCCCCCAAAAGTCTCTCACTGTTTCCTTTTTTCCCCATTTATTTGCCATGAAGTAATGAGACCGGATGCCATGATCTTAGTTTTCTGAATGTTGAGTTTTAAGCCAACTTTTTCACTCTGCTCTTTCACCTTCATCTAGAGGCTCTTTATTTCCTCTTCACTTTCTGCCATAAGGGTGGTGACATCTGCATATCTGAGGTGATTGATATTTCTCCCAGCAATCTTGTTTCCAGCTTGTGCTTCATCCAGGCCAGCATTTCGCATGATGTAGTCTGCATAAGTTAAATAAGCAAGGTGACAATATATGCTTGGATGTACTGCTTTCCCAATTAAGTGATATCACATGGTATTTCTATTTCTCTTTCTCATTTACTTAGTATGATAATCTCTATTTGCATCCATATTGCTGAAAATGGCATTATTTCTTTCTTTTTTATGGATGAGTCATATTATATTGTCTATATATACCACTGCTTATTTAATGTCTATGCAGAGTATATCATGCGAAATGCTGGCCTGGATGAAGCAGAAGCTGGAATCAAGATTGCCGGGAGAAATATCAATAACCTCAGATACGTAGATGACACCACCCTTATGGCAGAAAGTGAAGAAGAACTAAAGAGCCTCTTGATGAAAGTGAAAGAGGAGAGTGAAAAGTTGGCTAAAAATTCAGCATTCAGAAAACTAAGATCATGGCATCCGGTCCTATCGCTTCTTGGCAAATAGATGGGGAAACAATGGAAACAGTTACAGATTTTATTTTCTTGGGCTCCAAAATCACTGCAGGTGGTAACTGTAGGCATGATATTAAAAGATGCTTGCTCCTTGGAAGAAAAGTTATGGCCAACCTAGACAGCATATTAAAAAGCAAAGACACTACTTTGCCAACAAACATCCATCTTGTCAATGCTATGGTTTTTCCTGTAGTCATATATGGATGTGAGAGCTGGACTATAAAGAAAGCTGAGCATCAAAAAATTGATGCTTTTGAACTGTGGTGTTGGATAAAACCCTTGAGAGTCTCTTGGACTTCAAGGAGATGTCTATCCAACCGGTCTATCCTAAAGCAAATCAGTCCTGAATATTCATTGGAAGGACTGCTGCTGAAGCTGAAACTCCAATACTTTGGCCACCTGATGTGAAGAAATGACTCATTGGAAAAGACCCTGATGCTGGGAAAGACTGAAGGCAGGAGGAGAAAGGGACAACAGAAGATGAGATGGTTGGATGGCATCACTGATGCACTGGACATGAGCTTTAGCAAGCTCTGGGAACTGGTAATGGACAGGGAGGTGTGGCGTGCTACAGTCCATGGGGTCACAAAGAGTTGGACACGACTGAGTGACTGAACTGAACTGAACTGATATGTACCACATTTTCTTTATCCATTCATTTGTTGATGGATGTTTAGGTTATTTCCATGTCTTGGCTATTGTGAATATTGCTGCTATGAACATAGGGTGAACATAGGGATGCACGTATTTGTTTGAATTTTTTCTGGATATATGCCCAGGAGTGGGATTGATGTATCATATGGTAATTCTATTTTTACTTTTCTGAGGAACCTCCATGCCATTCTCCACAGTGGCTGCACCAGCTTACATTCCCACCAACGGTTTAGTAAGGTTCCCTTTTCTCTACACCGTCTCTAGTATTTGTTACTTGTAGATTTCTTAATGATGACCATTCTGACTGCTGGTACCTCATTCTAGTTTTTACTTGCATATCTCTAATAATCAATGATGTTGAGCATCTTCTCATATGTCTATTGGCCATCTGTATGTCTCTTTGGATTTTCTGCCCATTTTTCAGTTGGGTTTGTTTTTGTTGTTGTTAAGTTGTATGAGCTGTTTGTATTAATATATTTTAGAAATTAAGCCCTTGTTGGTCACATCATTTGCAAATATTTTTTCCCAATCTTTATGTTGTCTTTTCATTTTGCTCATGATTTATTTTCCTGTTAAATTTGAATATTTTAAAATTCCACTTTATCTATTGTCTGTTTAGGTATATCTCTTTTCATTTCATTTCAGTTCAGTTCAGTTGCTCAGTCATGTCTGACTCTTTGCGACTCCATGAACCACAGCACTCCAGGAATCCCTGTCCATCACCAACTCCCAGAGACCACCCAAACCCATGTCCATTCAGTCAGTGATGCCATTCAACCATCTCATGCTCTGTTGCCCCCTTCTCCTCCCACCTTCAATCTTTTGCAGCATCAGGGTCTTTTTCAATGAGTCAGTTATTCGCATCAGGTGGCCAAAGTACTGGAGTTTCAGCTTCAGCATCAGTCCGTCCAATGAATATTCAGGACTGATTTTTTTTAGGATTGACTGGTTGAATCTTCTTGCAGCTTAAGGGACTCTCAAGTGTTTTCTCTAACACCACAGTTCAAAAACATCAATTCTTCATTGCTCAGCTTTCTTTATAGTCCAACTTTCACATCCATACATGACTATTGGAAAAACCACAGCTGTGACTAGATGGACCTTTGTTGGCAAAGTAATGTCTCTGCTTTTTAATATGCTGTCTAGGTTAGCCATAACTTTCCTTCCAAGGAGCAAGTGTCTTTTAATTTCATGGCTGTAGTCACCACCTGCAGTGATTTTGGAGCCCAGAAAAACAAAGTCAGTCACTGTTTCCGTGGTTTCCCCATCTATTTGCCATGAAGTGATGGGATTGGATGCCATGATTTTAGTTTTCTGAATGTTGAGTTTTAAGCCAACTTTTTCACTCTCCTCTTTCAGTTTCATCAAGAGGCTCTTTAGTTCTTCTTCACTTTCTGCCATAAGGTTGGTGTCATCTGCACATCTGAGGTAATTGATATTTCTTCCAACAATCTTCATTCCAGCTTGTGCTTCATCTAGTCCAGCATTTCTCATGATGTACACTGCATATAAGTTAAACAAGCAGGCTGACAATATATAGCCTTGACATACTTCTTTCCTGATTTGGAACCAGTCTGTTGTTCCATGTCCAGTTCTAACTGTTGCTTCTTAACCTGCATACAGATTTCTCACGAGGCAGGTCAGGTGGTCTGGTATTCCCATTTCTTGAATTTTCCACAGTTTGTCGTGATCCACACAGTCAAGGGCTTTGGCATAGTCAGTAAAGCATAAATGTTTTTCTGTAACTCTCTCACTTTTTCTATGAGTCAACAGATGTTGGCAATTTGATCTCTGGTTCCTCTGCCTTTTCTAAATCCAGCTTGAACATCTGGAAGCTCACAGTTCACATACTGTTGAAGCCTGGCTTGGAGAATTTTGAGCATTGCTTTGCTAGCGTGTGAGATGAGAGCAATTGCCTGGTAGTTTGAGCATTCTTTGGCATTGTCTTTCTTTGGGACTGGAACAAAAACTGAATTTTTCCAGTCCTGTGGCCACTGCTGACTTTTCCAAATTTGCTGGCATTTTGAGCGCAGCACTTTGACAGCATCATCTTTTAGGATTTCAAATAGCTCAGCTAGAATTCCATTATCTCCACTAGTTTTGTTCATAGTGATATTTCCTAAGGCACACTTGACTTCGCATTCCAGGATGTCTGACTCTAGGTGAGAGATCACACCATTGTGATTATCCACCTTACTAGTACTGACCCAAATGTATTCCTTTTTATTTCTGAGGAATGTTCCACTCTGCCTATGTACCACAACTTCTTTATCCATTCATCTGTCAGTGGACATCTAGTTGGCTTCCATGTCTTAGCTATTGTACATAGTGCTGTAATGAACATTGGTGTATATGTGTCTTTCTGAATTATGGTTCTCTTAGGGTGTATGCTTAATAGTGGGATTGCTGGGTCACGTGGTAGTTTTATTCCTAGTTTTTTAAGGAACTTCCATACTGTTCTCCATAGTGGCTCTATCAATTTACATTCCCACCAACAGTGCAAGAGGATTCCCTTTTCTCCATATCCTTTTCATCATTTATTGTTGATGATGGCCATTATGACTGGTGTGAGGTGATACCCCATTTTCATTTTGATTTACATTTATCTAACATGAGAGATGTTGAAAATCTTTTCATGTGTTGATTGGTCATCTATGTGTCTTCTTTGGAGAAATGTGAAAATCATCTTTTAATATCAGCTGGCTATCCTGTCTATGTAACAGTATTTAAGTACCTGGGAATCAGACACATCATTCTTTCTGTGTAATAATCAACATCAATTGTATTTCTTAGTATTCTTAGCATTCATTCTCTCACAAGTGAATTTTTAGTAAGACCTGTACAGTTTAAGCCATTTTATTATTTGTCCCTAAGTCAGACATAAATAATGGATCCCACATTCTGGTAATGTTCAGTCATGGTTTTATTCTTGTAGCATTTATTTGTGATTAAGAATGTAAATACAGAAAATGGTCCTTTTCAGTGTGATTTTAAGGCTTACATTGGTTGGTGTCTCTTTTCACATATTTAATCTATTCATTATATAAGCATAGATATTTCTGGTGACCACTTTTGGAAATGCAGTTTTCACCTGTTGGGCATATGACTGTGTACATGTTATTAGATATTTGATAATCTCAATTTGGAATCTGTGAGGAGAAAATTCAATCCAAGTTTCAGATCATTCAGTAACAATTTCATGAGAATTTATAGAGATTTTAAGCTATAATCACATTGTCTTTATCATCATGAACAGCTGTAGAACTTTAGTCTGATAAATATTAAGCTTTTTCAAAGCATAGTGTATTAATCATATTTTAAAATTTTATGTATCTTATGATGTTTTGAAATCTTACAAAGCTTGCTGACCAGGGGGAGACTTGTCTCCTAGGCCTAGCCATTTCTTAGAGATAGCAAAGGGATAGAGCCTGGCCTGGAGCATATCTTTCCTATACAAAATAACCAATCTCTCACACCAACCCAGTATTTTCTCTGCCCTAAATTATCATGAGACCATGTACAAGTCAACTACACACACCTTTATAGCCCATGGCTATAATACTCTATGAAGGAGTGTCCAACATCCGAACTTTACAGAAAGGCAAGATCTTATCACCTGTTGAATTTCTTGGTAGAGTCTTTATCGTAAAAAAAAAAAAAAAGTATGGATAATTTCCCCCTTCCATTGGGGTTTATTCTTTGCTATATAAGTTTCAAGATCTGGATATAGTTGGGATGACACCATACGAAATAGTCTAATTTAGCCAAGATTGCTTCTCTTTCATGGAAACAGGGTGGTGTTTGGGAGGTGAATCCTTTTTTAGAAACTAGACAAAATAACTGTCATAGTATTAATGGTGGTAAACTTCTAAGGGATAATTATACTGCATAACTATTACTGTGAAAGAAGAGTCTAACCAGCATTTGAAACCAAAAGCTTGACTTATTGCTTTTCTGTTTCAGCCATCTATTACTGTGTTAACAAAAACCCCTGTAACTTAAAAGGCTTAAAATAACAACTTGTTATTTCTCTATAGATAAGAGTGGATGATTTTTCTTCTCCACTAGTTATTAGCTGTAGCCTCTCATTCAGCTAGTATTTAGCCAGTGATGGGGCTAGGTTGGAAGGTCTGAAAACTTCCATTCGTATGTCCAGCACTGTGGGGTTTCATCCCCAGTAGCTTGAGTTTCTTCACAAATTGGTGATCTCAGACTAATTGTACTTTTCCACATTATTAGGTTTGAGAAGTAAAGTGGAAGCTGCCACATTTCCTAAAGGGAAGGCCTGACACTTCTGTAATATGCTAATAAGCCAAAACAAGTCACAAGACCAATCCAGACTCAAGAAGATGGGGAAATGAATCTGTCTCTTATGCGTAGAATAGCATGAGAGAAGGAATTGATACTGTTCACCTTTGACCATCAAACTAACCAAAAGAGGCCCATATTTGTAAGTCAGTCAGAGGACGATATGATACAAGATTTGGGGAAATGGGGGATTCAGGGATTTATAGACTTTCCAAAGCAGGAGTGTTGAGGGACTGACTGGCTCTTTCAAAAAGTGTAGTAGTCACTGGAGTAGGCCATAGCTGACTTGCTGAATTTCGAGTGTCAGAGTGAAAGCTGTTGCTTGGCTTTCAGAAATGAGTTGTCAAAACTAGCTGATTTTCATAAGCATGTGCACTAGTGAGGAAATTCTCCAGTTAATTGCTATGAGTGTCTGATCACTTGTCTCTGATCTATCAATTTTGGTGGTTACTAGTTCATGTCGGACACGACTGAAGTGACTTAGCAGCAGCAGCAGCAGCAGCAGTTCATGTCTTGGGGCTTATGGTCAAGAAACAGTGTCTCAGTTTTTCTTCAACTTGAAAACTAGCAACATTTTACTCTTACCAGAGTATTAGTTTTTAAAAGTATTTTTATTAGTATAGGCTTTATTCTTTTTATTTTTTTAGGCTTTATTCTGAAAGCAGATTTGCCTCAGTTATTGCACTGTCCCCAGAAAGTGCTAATTTTTATTTAATTTTTGATTGAGAGGCCCAAGGGAGTTATACAATGTATTTGTTTTCACATTGAAATAACACTAAAGAGATTGTTTCCTCTTAAACATGTATCAAGATGGTATGCTCACTTAAGAGCTGAATGGAATACTGGTAACAGTAGTTTACCATGGAGTATTCAGAAGTTATATAAGTACAAAGTATACATAAGATGTAAGCAATCACTAAATATACTAGGTGTTCATTAATATTAAACATCAGATGAATCAAAATAGAAGCTGAACATCATAAAATTCCTTTTTATCAGGAAGGGGAAATAAGATGGCAGGATTTAGATTGGAGTGGCATTTGACAATTCTATGAAGTATGGGCAATAGAGTAACTTTACTAGTAATGTAGCTGGTGGAGCTGGGTATTCTTTTTGTTGTTGTTCGGTTGCACTAGTTACGTATGACATAAAGATGTATTTTATTATATGACAGAAAATTTAAAAATGATACAGGGAAAACTGGCCATGGACATAGAAAAGAAGACAGGAAGTAGGGATCAATCAATGGCAAGCCACTCCAGTACTCTTGCCTAGAAAATCCCGTGGATGGAGAAGCCTGGTAGGCTGCAGTCCATGGATCGCTATGAGTCAGACATGACTGAGCGACTTCACTTTCACTTCTCACTTTCACACATTGGAGAAGGAAATGGCAACCCACTCCAGTGTTCTTGCCTGGAGAATCCCAGGGACAGGGGAGCCTGGTAGGCTGCCATCTATGGGGTCGCACAGAGTTGGACACGACTGAAGTGACTTAGCAGCAGCAGACAATGTTTATTTCATAATTTACTGCTACATTCCATCAGGATATTTGTTTTGATGCGATGACAGTCCAGCAGCTAAAACATATCTTTGAAAAAGAATTCTAATGCTTATAGTCTTGTAACATATATATAATGCACATAACAAAGATATTACAAAAAACCTCCACCTACCCACAAACTGATATATTCATAATTTCTAAAACACATACATATAAAAATATATTTCTATGTTGGCTGTGATGCTTTCAGCTCTAAGAAACTTAAGTTTGTAAGGTACCAGAAAGTAACTATCTTAGGCCCTGTGGGGCATTTGGTCTTCTTCAGCCTACTCAGCTCTGCTACTGTAATGTGAAGGCAGCCACAGGCAAAACAATCAAATATTTTTTATTAGTGTTCTAACAAAAGTTGAATTTACAGACACATAAGTTTGAATATAGTATAGTTTTCACATCACAAAATAATCTTTTTCAACCATTCAGAAAGGTAAAACATTGCAGGCAGTGGGCCAGATCTGAATCACTTGCAGAAAAATGTACAACCAAACCAAAGCAAGGCACTGCAGCAGTAAAGTGAGGGGTGAATGCTGGTAGCCAGCCTTTTATTTATTTTGCAGAATAATTCAAGAAATACAAATTATTATGATAGTATCTAACATATAGCTCTTCCTTTGTCTCAGACACTATTCTAAGTGCTTTAAAAATATTAACTCATTTACAACTCAAAGCAATCCTATTATCACTTTTTTTATGAAAAAGGAAACTGAGGCACAGAGAGGTCAGGTGCGTGCCTCATGCTAGAAACAGCCTGGGCAGTAGGAGTCGAAAGTCTATACTCTTAACCTCTATGTCATGTTGCTTCTACTAGAAAGAAAAAGGTAGTGAAGAACATTTAGGACTCTCATACAAAATATAAATTCAGACAGCTCTGCAACTTGATAAAACAACACTAACATAGACATTTCTTTACATAGTATTATTTTTTATTGTGTAGGGATTTTCAGTTGTTTTTAAAAATGAACTTGTTGTTTAGTTGCTAAGTCATGTCCAACTCTTTTGTGAATTCATTGACCAGAGCCCTCCAGGCCCCTCTGTCCATGATATTTCCCAGGTAAGAGTACAGGAATGAGTGGGTTGCCATCCCAACCCAGAGACTGAACCCATATCTCCAGCATTGGCAAGAAGATTCTTTACACTGAGCCACCAGGGAAGCCTTTTTCCTATAAGTATCCCTGGTGTAAAATTTGGCCGACCATAGATGCTAAAGCTGAAACTCCAATACTTTGGCCACCTCATGCGAAGAGTTGACTCACTGGAAAAGACTCTGATGCTGGGAGGGATTGGGGGCAGGAGGAGAAGGGGATGACAGAGAATGAGATGGCTGGATGGCATCACTGACTCGATGGACATGAGTCTTAGTGAACTCCAGGAGTTGGTGATGGACAGGGAGGCCTGGTGTGCTGTGATTCATGGGGTCACAAAGAGTCGGCCACAACTGAGCGACTGAACTGAACTGAAGAGAGTTGCAAATTTTATAGAAACGTTTTTATATTCTTTCTGAAGGATTAGTTCAGTAAAATCCATATCCATTCAGAAACATGGAAAAAAAAGATACATTATAATTTTAAAAGAATACTACACTTAAATACACATTCTGTTAACAACAGGATTCCCTGCTGAGACTAAATGAGGGATATCTTCATACAAGTTATGAGATATCTTCATAAAAGTTACTGAACTAAATAAGGCTACATATTTCACTATGTACAATTATGGATGGGTTCACATGCACATCAAAAATCCACAATCTGTGTTCTGTAGCACACTGACATTCACATGTAAGCCCTACATACTAAAGGACTTTTCACATGTGTTAATGATGTCACATTTTTCAATTTATTTGTGCTTTTTACAAAACTTGATATACCTGACATTTGCAGGTTTCTTTAAAAGAAAAACAACCTTGTAATCAGATTTCTGCAACATGACTCCTAGTATAAGTATTTCCCTTGTACATATTCTCTTAGAATTTTTGTTTAAAAGGTTTCACATATTTAAAATATTTTTTAAAAAGGTTCTATACTTTATATCATTGATCTGACATTCACTGAAACATCACTTCTTGATAAAGCCTTCCATGATGATGTAATCTTTGTGATTATCTCCTTTTAGAATGTGCTAATGAGTCCAACTGGTAAAAAGATTTCTGAATGCTCGGGATACTGACAGAAATTTCCCATTTATGATGGCTATCCTGACAGAAATTTCTTGATATTCATTTTTCTTACGGGATTTCTCTTGTATGGTTTATTGTTGTACAATAAAGTATGACTTCTGAAAGAGAGGTTTCTCTCATGTTTTACCATTTGTAGTGTTTCTACCATGTATGTTGTCTGAAATTTAGTAAAAGTCTGACATATGGTAAAAATTTCTCCCTAACAGATTTATAGAATTTCTCCCCATGATGAAAGAATTGGCTGAAATTTTCCCATATTGATGATATTTCATAAGGTTTTTGCCTTGTGTGAGTTATCTGATTATTCTGAAGGACAAATTCAGACAGAAGAATTCTCCAATTGATATTATTTATAAGCTTTTCCCTTCTGTGTGTGTCTTCTGATGGGCAGTGAGTTTTGATTTCTGAAAAAATGTTTCCTTACACTCCTTACATCCATAGGGTTTCTCTCCTGTGTGTTTTCTCTGATGTATGACAAAATGTGACTTCTGAGAGAAAGATTTCCCACATTCTTTGCATTCATAGGGTTTCTCTCCTGTGTGAGTCCTTTGATGTAATCTGAGGACTGAATTCACAGAGAAAGATTTACCACATTCATTACATTCATAGGGCTTCTCCCCTGTGTGTTTTCTCTGATGTTTAGTGAGGTCCGATTTATAGTAAAAGGTTTTTCCACATTTATTACATTCAAAGGGTTTCTCCCCTGTATGAGTTCGCTGATGTACTGTTAAGGCTGACTTCTGATAGAAGCATTTACCACATTCCTTACATTCATAGGGTTTCTCTCCTGTGTGAGTTCGCTGATGAGTTTTGAGGTGTGAATTTCTAGAGAAGAATTTCCCACATTCCTTACATTTATAGGGTTTCTCCCCTGTATGTGTTCTCTGATGTACTGTGAGGTGTGATTTCTGGGAAAAGGACTTCCTACATTCCTTACATTCATATGGTTTCTCCCCTGTGTGTGTTTTCTGATGTACCATGAGGTATGCCTTAACATAGAAGAACTTCCCACATTCAGTACATTCAAAGGGTTTTTCTCCTGTGTGTGTTTTCTGATGTTCCATGAGGTGTGGCTTCTGGTAGAAGGATTTCTCACACTGATTACATTCATAGGGTTTCTCTCCTGCATGAGTTCTCAAATGTCTGCTGAGAGATGACAGATGGTAGAAAGTTTTCTTACATTCTTTACATTCATAGGTCTTCTCTCTGGTAGGATTTTTTGGTTGTCTTGTGAGGTCTCCATTCTGAGAGATGGATTTCTCACATTCGCTGGGTTTGTCCTTTGAATGAGTATGCTCATGTATTACGAGGATAGACTTCTGGTAGAAGGACTTTCCACATTCATTACATTTATAGGTTTTCTCATTGGTATGAGTTTTCTGATGTTTCTTGAGTTCTCCATTCCTAGAGAGAAATTTCCAAATTTGTTAATGTATAAGACTTTGGGGTGAGGGGGTAGGGGTTGGGTCTGCTGTGTATATTTTCCAAGTAACTCTGAGAACCAGTTTCTAGAGGTTTTTCCAATATTCATTAGATTCATAGGGTTTCTCCACTGTGAATATTCCATGTTGACATATACTGTGATTTAACATTTGGTAGAAGGTATTTCACTTGCATTATATTCTCCAGGTTTCTTAACTGCCTGAAGTTGATTTTGTATAATAAAGCCTCTCTTATTATGTAAATAAGAAGAATCAAAAGACTGTTTCAGAGTTTTAATCTCCTGATCTTGAATTATAAAAGGTCTCTATTATGAAAGAAGGCTTTCCCATTGGGATTATGTTCTTTGGAATTTGGTTCAGTTTTCTCATTTATCATTAACTAGTACTGTCCCACTTCCAGTACCCCTATTAAGACCCTTTCTTAAAAAGCTTCTAATCTCAAAATTGAATTCTTGAACTTGCCTTGAATTTTCAGCTTGGTTTTCTGGGCATCTTGCTCCTTGGTCATGAGTATTGCATAGGTCTTCTACAAAGGAATCCAAAATTTAATACTTTATACATCTTAACTCATTATTATGGTCATAGGGTAGATTCTTAGGTTTCAGTTCACTATTCTCAAATGAAGGAGTTATTAAGTGCAAATTTCCTCTATCTCAGTGGCTTAGAAAAAACATATAAATAACACTAAAACCTACTATAGCAAAGAGGGAGAGAACTAGTTATAAATTCAAGTAACTTTGACACTACAAATATGACCTTAAAAACTTGGAGGAGAAAGTGAAGACAAAAAAAACAAAAAACACAAAACACAAAGAATAGGGAGCAGAAAACAAAAGGTATTCTAAGTGCTGAACAAGGAATGTAAGACTCATAGAGCATGATGTGAGCCCATTAAGGACAATGAATAGTAAGTAGGGTGATAAGGAAAATTAGTAGACAACTGTGTTCACTGGAAATATCAAAGGAAAGATTACATTAGATGAAGGAGGTAAGTGTAGGTCTTTACCCACTCAGACCTAGTTTACAGTGTTAGGATTTCTAGTAATTAGACTATAAACTTCCACTTTACTCCTCTTTACCTGTACCCAACAATCTAGATGTCAACACTAAAGTGACCTTCTCAGAACATCCATTTCCTCATGTTTAGAGGAAAATTCTTCTCTTTCTAGTTGGCTGGTTCAGAAGACCCAGAAACACATACATCCAAAAGGAATGATTTTTTAAAAAGCAGAGTACAAGTCATCCCACAGAATGAATTCCCAGTTGTAGCACCAGAGATTTTCAATGCTGACTGCCAAATACTGCATCTGTGACCCAACACTAGTCTTATTCTGCCCTCATATCTTAGCTCCCACATCTCTGCTTCAATTTTCTACATGATCTTTCAGTTCAGTTCAGTTCAGTTCAGTCGCTCAGTATGATCTTTAAAGGGTAATTATTCAACATCATTCTAGAATCTTTACAGACCTTCACGTTTATTCATTTTTAAATGCTTGAAAAAAAGTGAGATTATGAGTAGAGATTTGGGGTTAGAATTTCATGGCAATTGTAAGGAAAACAAAGTTATTTGATAGGGATATGTGCAAGGTTAACTTGGGATACTCATGAAATAAGATCTTATGTATAAAAAGCATTTAAGAGAGCAGATAAAATGAAGATTGGTGCATGTTTTGGGGCCATAAGGAAAAATAAGCTGCAGGAGGCAATAAAGGGCCAGACTAGTTCTTGACAGAAAATTAGGTGTATTTTGTATCAACTCTGAAATAATATAACTGATGAAAGGCATAATAATTTATAATCCAATTTCAGAGATTAAACAGAGAATAGTAAAATAAAATGGGTGCTGAAAATCTAAGGCATTTTATTGTTAATTAAAGGAGGAAAATGGCATTTGAAAATTTTATAAGATAGATTTTATAAAAACTTTAAGATTATAGCTGCATACTTTAATGGCAAGGAGTAACTGGAAATTCTAGCAAAAAGACAAAATGAGAGTTTAAGTGAAAGTTAGTATATAGGAAAGAGAAATAAATCTACTTAAAAAATGTCAAGCAAAAGAGGGAATGTTTTTTTAAACAAAAAATCAAACATCTCCATCTGCCCCACATAAAAGAGGGAATTTAGATGGGGAGAACAAAAACTGGAGGTGTGATTTATGTTGCTTACAAATGCAGATCAAGTATCCTCAATCATTTCCAAAAGTTTAGGGCATTTAAAAAAGAGATTCTTGAAAAAAAATTTCAAAAAGTCAAAGGCACCAACTCCAACCCCCTTGGTTATAATTTCTAACTTACCAGGGTTGTTCTGACGTGGAAATTGTACTTCTAATATCCATGGTTCTTTTCCTTGCTTCAACTTGAAGATTGCATTTGGCCTATTTGCACAATAGCCTATTAATAGAAAAGATAACATAAATTACTTGGAATACAGCAACTCTGAAGGATAAGGAAGGGCAGGTTAGGATCAGAACAATGAAGGTCTCACATAGATTTGGCAAATTTATTCTATTAGGGGAGTGCATGGGGACACAAATATTTTTCTGGTACCCAAAATGGATTCATCAACTTTGACCCTAAAAATTTGATTTACAAATTTAATTTGATTTACAAATTCCAGTAAGTGAGAAAGGAAATGCAAACTACTGGGAGCTACAGATGCAGAAGATTTCCTCACCCACTGAGATGAGGTGACTGTAGTTCTCCTGCATCACTTCTCTATATAGGGTCCTCTGAGCAGTGTCCAGCAATTTCCATTCCTCCCGGGTGAATTCCACAGTAACATCCTTAAATGTTACTGGTCCCTGAAACAACATATTTCAATTCAAACTGAAGTGATCAAAATAGAGTACCATTAAAAAGACATGTAAACTAGCTGTTAATGTGTTAACTACAGGATTTATTCTGGAGAGTTAAGATATACTGCTACTCTGTACCCTGTTTTACACACATAAAATATTTGTTCAGTATATATTTACTAAGATATCACTCCATGCCTAGAACTCTGCTAGAGATACAAAGATGAATAAAAGCAACTATTCTTGTCATCAAGAGCTTACAGTCCAACAAGGAGGCAAAGATTAAACTCATAAATGCAATATGCATAGCAGGTGCTATGACAGAAGTATGTACAAGATAAAAGATGGTCAAAAAGAATGGCCAAGATGGTGGAGAAGGAAGACTCTGAGCTCACCTCTTTCCACAGGCACACTGAAATTACAACTATTTACAGAGCAACTATCTTTGAAAATGATCTGAAGAATAGCAAAAAAGATTCCCCACAACTAAAGATATAAGGAAGGAACCACAATGACATAGATAGGAGGGGTGGAGACACAGTATAGTCAAGACCCACAGCCCTGAGTAGGTGACCCACAAATGGGAGGATAGTCAAAACTGTAGAGGTTCTCCCCAAGGAGTCAGAGGTCCAAGCCCCACATTGGGCTCCCCTGAAGAGGGGTCCTGCACCAGGAAGACAAACCCCCCAGAACACCTGGTTTTGTAGGCCAGTAAAACTTGAGAAATTAAAATTAAAAGACGTTTACTCCTTGGAAGGAAAGTTATGACCAACCTAGACAGCATATTAAAAAGCAGAGACATTACTTTGCCAACCAAGGTCCGTCTAGTCAAGGCTATGGTTTTTCCCGTCGTCATGTATGGATGTGAGAGTTGGACTGTGAAGAAAGCTGATCGCCAAAGAATTGATGCTTTTGAACTGTGGTGCTGGAGAAGACTCTTGAGAGTCCCTTGGACTGCAAGGAGATCCAACTAGTCCGTTCTAAAGGAGATCAATCCTGGGTGCTCATTGGAAGGACTGATGCTAAAGCTGAAACTCCAATACTTTGGCCACCTCATGTGATGAGTTGACTCACTGGAAAAGAGTCTGATGCTGGGAGGGATTGGGGGTGGGAGAAGACGGGGACGACAGAGAATGAGATGGCTGGATGGCATCACCGACTCGATGGACATGAGTTTGAGTGAATACCGGGAGTTGGTGATGGACAGGGAGGCCTGGCGTGCTGTGATTCATGGGGTCGCAGAGAGTCGGACACAACTGAGCGACTGAACTGAAGTGAACTGAACTGAAAACTTGAGAGCTAGAGGGCTATAGAAAACAGATATTCCACTCTAAAGGACACATGCAAAATCTCACATGGTCCAAATCATAGTGCAGAGGCAGTGATCTGAAGGGAGGCTGGCTCAGACCCATTTACAGATCTTGGAGAGTCTCCTGGAGAGTCAGGAGGCAACTGGAACTTCTCTTGGAGACACAGACACTGGTAGCAGCCACTTTTGAAGCTCGTTCTACCATAAGGACATTGGTTCTAATAAGCACCATTTTGGAGTCCTCTCTCTAGCCTATTAGTGCTAGAGGCTTACTGGCCAACCAGTGAGCCATCACCAATCCCAGTACACTTCAGGCTATTCTGCCAGCTGCATTGGGTTCCAGTCCAGGAACCCCATAGGACATGCAGCCAGCCAGGCAGGGATCCAGCCTCTCCCAACAGTGAGCCAGTAGCCACTGCATGAGGCAGGGTCTGGCTTCCAACAGGGCTGAGGGTCAACCCTGGCTGCCAGTTTGCCCACAACAGTCAAGCCCACAATAAGGAGGATTCATGTAGCCCATACATAAGAAGCCCTTAGAGCTTATAGCTGTGATGATCAGAGAAGCGTATACTGCTGGGTTTCTCAGAACATCTCCACATAAGATTACTTCTCTAAGATTGGGAAATGTAACCAACTTACCAAATGCATAGATATAAAAACAGAAGATTAAGCAAAATGAGACAGAGGAACATGTTCCATACAAAAGAACAAGACAAAACCTCAGAAAAAGTATTAAATGAAGCTGGGAAAGCATTCTACCCAATAACAATATCTTTTATGAATATAAAGATGCAAGCCTTTAACAAGTTACTAGTAAATAAAATCCAGCAAAATAAAAAACTAGGTTATAATTTACACTGTGACTTTGTGTGATTTATCCCAGGAATGCAAGAATGGCTCAACATACTAACGTCAATCAATTACATTAACAGAACAAAGGGGGAAAAGTAGATCATTTCAGTGATGCAATAAAGCGCCTGACAAAATTCAACACTTTCATGATAAAAACATTTAGTAAACTAGAAATAGAAGGAAAATCCCTCAAAATGATATTTTTAATTCACCTCTATCCCAGCTAACTTTATACTCAGTAGTGAAAGACTTAAAACTACATACAGAATATCCCTAAGAATCCACAAAAATAAAGTTAATAAATAAAGTCAGCACATTTCAGAGTTATAAGATCAACACACAAACATCAGTCGTGTTTCTATTTACTAGTAATGAAAATCAAAAGAGAAATTAAGATAATTCCATTTAATGTAGCATCAAAAAGAATAAAATACCTAGGGATAAATCTACTCAAGGAGTATATATAAGACTTATGCACTGAAAATTGCAAAACATCGCTGGAAGTATTAAAGAAGACCTAAATAAAAGAAATGATAGTATGTGTTCATAGACTGTAAGACTTAATATAGTTCAGGTGACAGTACTACTCAAAGGGATCTATAGAATCAATGCAATCTCTGTTAAAATCTCTATGACTCCTGCACAGAAATAGAAAAGCCAATCCTCAAATTTATATGGAATTGCAAAGAGTCTCTAACAGTCAAACAAAATTGGGAAAGAAGCAGTCAAAGGACTCCCACTTATTTAAAATATTACTGTAAAGCTTCAGTATCAAAACAGTGTGACTGGCATAAAGACAGACATACTGTCCAATAGATAGAAACGAGAGTCTGAAAATAAAACCATACGTCTATGGCCACCTCATTTTCAACAAGGAAGACAAGACCATTCAATGGAGAAAGAATAATTTCTTCAACAAATGACACTTGTCTTCACAGATGACCACATGCATAAGAAGAAAACTTGACCTCTACACCTCACTGCATATAAAAAAATTAATTCAACATAGATCATTGACCTAAATATTAAGAGCTAAAAATATAAAACTCAGAAGAAAACATAGGAATAAATTTCCTTATCTTGAATTTGACAACAGATTCAAGATATGACACCAAAAGTACAAGCATTAAAAGAAAAATAAACTGACCTTATCAACTTTAAAACTTGTACAGGGACTTCCCTGGTGATCTAGTGTTAAGACTCTGTGGTTCCAATAGAAGGGGCATGGGTTTGATCCCTGGTTTGAGAACTAAGATCCCATATGCCACACAGTGTGGCAACCAAGAAAATATAATAAATAAATTAAAATTTGCATGCATCATAGAATAGTACCAAAATAGGAAAAAAAATATAACTCACAGAATAGAATATTTGCAAATCATATATCTGATAAAGGTATATTATCCAGAATATATAAAATATACTTAAAAATTCAATATCAAAAAAGATAACCCCAACGAAAAATGGGCAAAGAAATTGAGCAGACATTTCTTTAAGTTATACAAATGAGCACATGAAAAGATGCTCAACATCATCATTAGTCTTCAGGGAAAAGACAAATCAAACCCATGATGATACTGCTTCCCATTCATTATGATGGGTGTTAAAAAAAAAAATAACAGGTAATGGGGAGGATGTGGAGAAATTGTAATCCTTATACATTGCTTGTGGGAATATAAAATGGTACAGCTGCTAGGGAAAAATTTGTCAGTAACTCAAAAAGTTAAATATACAGTTACCATCAGTTCAGTTCAGTTCAGTTCAGTCACTCAGTCGTGTCCGACTCTCTGAGACCCCATGAATCGCAGCACGCCAGGCCTCCCTGTCCATCACCCACTCCCGGTATTCACTCAAACTCATGTCCATCGAGTCGGTGATGCCATTCAGCCATCTCATTCTCTGTCGTCCCCTTCTCCTCCCGCCCCCAACCTTTCCCAGCATCAGAGTCTTTTCCAGTGAGTCAACTTGTCGCATGAGGTGGCCAAAGTATTGCAGTTTCAGCTTTAGCATCAGTCTTTCCAATGAACACCCAGGACTAATCTCCTTTAGGATGGACTGGTTGGATCTCCTTGCAGTCCAAGGGACTCTCAAGTCTTCTCCAACATCACAGTTTAAAAGCATCAATTCTTTGGTGCTCAGCTTTCTTCACAGTCCAACTCTCACATCCATACATGACCACTGGAAAAACCATAGCCTTGACTAGACGGACCTTTGTTGGCAAAGTAATGTCTCCGCTTTTTAATATGCTATCTAGGTTGGTCAATTTGAAAACTCAGCAATGGCCACAGGACTGGAAAAGGTCAGTCTTCATTCCAATCCCAAAGAAAGGCAATGCCAAAGAATGCTCAAACTACTGCACAATTGCACTCATCTCACATGCTAGTAAAGTCATGCTCAAAATTCTCCAAGCCAGGCTTCAGCAATACGTGAACCATGAACTTCCAGATGTTCAAGCAGGTTTTAGAAAAGGCAGAGGCACCAGAGATCAAATTGCCAACATCCGCTGGATCATCAAAAAAGCAAGAGAGTTCCAGAAAAACATCTATTTCTGCTTTACTGACTATGCCAAAGCCTTTGACTGTGTGGATCACAATAAACTGTGGAAAATTTTGAAAGAGATGGGAATACCAGACCACCTGACCTGCCTCTTGAGAAACCTATATGCAGGTCAGGAAGCAACAGTTAGAACTGGACATGGAACAACAGACTGGTTCCAAACAGGAAAAGGAGCATGTCAAGGCTGTATATTGTCACCCTGCTTATTTAACTTATATGCAGAGTACGTCATGAGGAACACTGGGCTGGAAGAAGCACAAGCTGGAATCAAGATTGCCAGGAGAAATATCAATAACCTCAGATATGCAGATGACACTACCTTTATGGCAGAAAGTGAAGAAGAACTAAAGAGCCTCTTGATGAAAGTGAAAGAAGAGAGTTAAAAAGTTGGCATAAAGCTCAACATTCAGAAAACTAAGATCATTGCATCTGGTCCCATCACTTCATGGGACATAGATGGAGAAACAGTGGCTGACTCTATTTTTTGGGGGCTCCAAAATCACTGTAGATGGTGACTGCAGCCATGAAATTAAAAGAGGCTTACTCCTTGGAAGGAAAGTTATGACCAACCTAGATAGCATATTAAAAAGCAGAGACATTACTTTGTCAACAAAGGTCCATCTAGTCAAGGCTATGGTTTTTCCAGTAGTCTTGAATGGATGTGAAATTTGGACTATAAAGAAATCTGAGTGCTGAAGAATTGATGCTTTTGAACTGGGGTGTTGGAGAAGCCTCTTGAGAGTCCTTTGGACTGCAAGGAGATCCAACAAGTCCATCCTAAAGGAGATCTGTCCTGAGTATTCATTGGAAAGACTGATGTTGAAGCTGAAACTCCAATACTTTGGCCACCTGCTACAAAGAGCTGACTCATTTGAAAAGACTCTGATCCTGGGAAAGACTGAGGGAAGGAGGAGAAGGAGACGACAGAGGATGAGACTGTTGGATGGCATCACCGATTCAAAGGACATGAGTTTTGGTAAACTCCGGGAGTTGGTGATGGACAGGGAGACCTGGCGTGCTACAGTTCATGGGGTCACAAAGAGTTGGACACTACTGAGTGACTGAACTGGACTTGCCATGAGAAGCTCTTTGGGGTTGGTGCCTATGTCCATTTGACATGTCCCCATCACTGTGCTTTTGAGAAGTTCCTTAATTTCTAATACTACAAAATGCTCTGGGCTTATTTTATGTTTAGCCTTGCCTTTGCCCTAGAATCAATCAGCTTCTCTGTGGAATTCTGGTTCCTTTTATTGTAGAATGATATTTAGAAACCAAGATCTATGTGCAAGGTTTGTTCATGGCTACTGAGATGTCACTGCTTACAGGCCCTCTCAGCAGACAGTAAGTACATGTATGTTTGCATATTAACTCGTGTATATACACATATCTTTAAATTTTTCTGTATCATATACATGCTAAGTTAATGTGTGTTAAGATAACATATATTCATTTGTTTTTCAATACATGTCAATGAAAAAATGGGCATCTATACACAAAAATGAACCTCAGTCAGTAACTTATTCTTCATACAAAAATCAACTATAGATCTAAATATAAAATGTTAAACTACAAAAATTTTTTTAGAAGAAAAGTCTTTATGACTTTAAAGACTTTTCAGACATGGTACTAAAAGAAATTAAAAAGGAAAATCAAGTTCATCGCATTTTTGTGAAATACAGTTAGGTGAATAAAAGATTAGCCACAAATAGTGAGAAAAATATTTGAAAATCACAAATCTAACAAAGTATTGTTCTTGTATACAGAATGCATAAAGAATTTTGAACATTCGTTAAGAAAACAGCCCAATTTAAAAATGAACAGAAGATTTGTAAGACACTTAATAGAAGATATATGGATAACACAAGCACATCAAAAGGTTTTCAGTATCATTAGTCATTAGAAGAATGCATACTAAAACCACAATGGGATAGCAAAGCACACCTATCTAAATAACTTTAGAAAACAAGCTGAAATACCAAGTGCTGACAAGAAATAAGTGGAACTCTGATACATTGCAGTAAGAACACAAGCTACTGAAGAAAACAATTTGGCAGTTTCTTATAAAGTTAATTATAACAATACCATATGACCAAGTAAATACATGCTGAAGTATTTACCCAAAGGGAAATTAAAATCTATGTACACACAAACATCTGAATCCAAATGTTTATAACAGCTCTTTTCATAAATGCCCCCCCAAACCAAAACAACCTAAATATTTTTCAGCTAGTATGTGGGGCACACACATACAACTGCATTCTTACTGTTTAGTCAACAAGTCACATCCAACTCTTTTGCAACCCCATAGACTGCAGTCCACTAGGTGTCTCTGTCTGTAGGACTTCCCAGGCAAGAATACTGGAGTGGGCTGCCTCTCCTCTTCCAGGGGATCTTTCTGACCAGGGATCAGACTCGTGTCTCCTGCATTGGCAGGCAAATTCTTTAAAACTGCTGAGCCACCAGGGAATTACCATATGATCCAGCAATCCCACTTCTAGTTATGTATACAAAAGAATTCAAAGCAGGGACATAAACAGATATTTGTACACCAATGTTCATAATAAAAGCATTATTTACAATAGTTACAATGTACAAGCAACCAAGGTGCCCACCAACAAATGGAAACAAAATTATGGAAATTACATAAGCAAAATGTAATATGTATCAAACAATGGAATATTATTTGGCCCTAAAAGGAAGGGAACCCTGTGACATGCTACAACATGGATGAGCCTTAAAGACACTATTCTGAGTCAAATAAGCCAGGACAAATACTGTAGGATTCTACTTATATGAGGCACCTAGAGTAGTCAAATTCATACAGACAGAGAGTAGAATGGTGTTTCCCAAAGTATGGGGGGAATGGGAGTTAGTGATTAATGTGTGTGGAGTTTCAGTTTGGGATGATGAAGAGTTCTGGAGGTGAATAGTGGTGACAGTTGCACAACAATGTGAATATACTTAATGCCACAAAGCTATACATTTAAAATTTGTTATGATGGTAAATTTTGTTGTGTGCATATTACCACAATTATAAATAAATCAACTATACTTCTATTTTAAAAAAGAAAAATAAAAGCAAAAAGCAACCCACCACAAACACACTAAAAACAGCTATATGAAAGCATCAAATATTAACTTAAGCACTAGAATCTGAAGGGTAAAGATCCAAGGGCTTCCTTGGTGGCTCAATGGTAAAGAATCCATCTGCCAATGCAGGAGACACGGGTTTGATCCCTGATCTGGGAATATCCCACATTCCTCAGAGCAACTAAGCCCATATGCCACAACTATTTAGCCTGTGTTCCAGAGCTTGGGAACCAAAAACACTGAATCCCCACATGCCCTAGAGCCCATGCTCTGCAGCAAGAGAAACCCACACACTGCAACTAGAGTAGCCCCCATCTGTTGCAACTAGAGAAAGTCTGCGCAGTAATGAAGGCCTGCTGCTGCTGCTGCTGCTGCTAAGTCACTTCAGTCGTGTCCGACTCTGTGTGACCCCATAGACGGAAGCCCACCAGGCTCCCCCGTCCCTGGGATTCTCCAGGCAAGAACACTGGAGTGGGTTGCCATTTCCCTCTCCAATGTGTGAAAGTGAAAGTGAAGTCACTCGGTCATGTCTGACTCGTAGCGACCCCACGGACTGCAGCCTACCAGGCTCCTCCATCCATGGGATTTTCTAGGCAAGAGTACTGGAGTGGCCTGCCAAAATGAAGGCCTAACACAGCCAAAAATAAATATTTTTAAAAGATCCAAGAAAAAAGTGAAATTAATTGAGATAAGTCCTACCTGTGCTTAGAATTTTCAGGGCATTTTCAAATTTCATAGCCAGGACAAAAATATAAAGCAAAAAGCACCTCAGGGCTAGCATCTCTAAAATAAGGATAAAGAAACAACTCCTGAATAGACTGTAGAGGAGCAAAAGAGAAACTGATCTTACCTTAACAATGAGAATAAGCCCCTAACCTAGAAAATTGTTTTCTAAAGTCAGAGATCTGAGACTCTAAAGGTAAACAAAGGAAAAAATTCAGAAGAGACCAATATTTCAAAAGTGAACAGAAAACCATAATTTATTTCATTCTTCAGGGCAAGCAGGTAAGAGAGGAAACTGTTCAACTTTTAATAAACATTTAATGTTTGCTTATGATCTCGTGTGATGTATCAGAATCCCTAAGAACTCTGGGCACAAAGCAAGCCAACACTAACTTGCCTGTTGACACTACCTAACTGAACAGGGATTTCATATTCAAGAGGTCCCCAAACAGAAACTTTGTATCTGCAGAACTCCTTTACTTCCTATCAAATGTCACAAAGTGATAAGTTTATTTTATACTGGGGAAGCAGCTTCTGGAACCAAATGAAAGCATAATTTATACGGATGCTCTGAAATACAAATACTATCTCCCCCCATCAGTCAGTTCAGTCGCTCAGTCGTGTCCAACTCCTTGTGACCCCATGGATTGCAGCACGCCAGGCTTCCCTTTCTATCACCAACTCCTGGAGCTTACTCAAACTTACGTCCACTGAGTTGGTGACACCATCCAAGTATCTCATCCTCTTTCACTCCCTTCTCCCCCTGCCTTCGATCTTTCCCAGCATCAGGGTCTTTTCCAATAAGTCAGTTTTTTGCATCAGGTGGCCAAAGTATTGGAGTTTCAGCTTCAGCATCAGTCCTTCCAATGAATATTCAGAACTGATTTCCTTTAGGATTAACTGGTTTGATGTTCTTACAGTCCAAGGGACTCTCAAGAGTCTTCTCCAACACCACATTCAAAAGCATCTATCCTTTGGCAGTTCAAAAGCATTAACTCTTTGGCGCTCAGCTTCCTTTATGGTCCAACTCTGACATCCATACATGACTATTGGAAAAACCATAGCTTTGACTAGGTGGACTTTTGTTGGCAAAGTAATGTCTCTGCTTTTTAATATGCTGCCTAGGTTGGTCATAGTTTTTCTTCCAAGGAGCAAGCATCTTTTAATTTCATGGCTGCAATCACCATCTGCAATGATTTTGGGGCCCCCAAAAATAAAGTCAGCCACTGTTTTCACTGTTTCCCCATCTATTTGCCATGAAGTAATGTGGACCGGATGCCATGATCTTAGTTTTTTGAATGTTGAATTTCAAGCCAGATGTTTCACTCTCATCTTTCTCTTTCATCAAGAGGCTCTTTAGTTCATTTGCTTTCTGTCATAAGGGTGGTGTCATCTGCATACCTGAGGTTATTGATATTTCTCCCAGCAATCTTGATTCCAGCTTGTGCTTCATCCAGCCCAGCATTTCGCATGACGTATTCTTCATATAAGTTAAATAAGCAGCGTGACAATACACAGGGGATGACAGAGGATGAGATGGTTGGATGGCATCACTGACTCAATGGACATGAGTTTGAGTAAACTCCAGGAGTCGGTGATGGGCAGGGAGGCCTGGCATGCTTCAGTCCATGGGGTCACAGAGAGTTGGACACGAATGAATGACTGAACTGAACCAAACTGAATACACAGCCTCGACGTACTCCTTTCCCAATTTTGAACCAGTCCATTGCTCCACGTCCAGTTCTAACTGTTGCTTCTTGACCTGCAAACAGATTTCTCAGGAGGCAGGTAAGATGGTCTGGTATTTCCATCTCTTTAAGAATATTCCAGTTTGTTGTGATCCACACATTCAAAGGCTATGGTGTAGTCAATAAAGCAGAAGTAGATGTTTTTCTCTAAGTACATGGCAACAACCCTCCAAAGGCTGGGAGCAGGGCACTGGGGCAGAAAGAGATGTCTCAGGAGCTAAAAGCTCTACAGGGCAGGAACTTCTCAGTCACCTGAAAGAAAAGCTGATGGATAGGCTATAAAGCACATCAATGGGGCTGTGGTGGTGTTTACCACCCAAGCCCTGCTGGAGGGAAAGCCTTGATACTGCCCTCAAAGCATCTGATGTTGGCGAAGAACTGTGTCTAATTAAAGTCCAGGGCCAGCTCAACTACATGTGTGACTTAGCAAGCAGAGAAAGGGATGTGCCTTTTTCTGGAGGTATTATTTACTTCAATCTCTACTGTACTTTTACACATAATGTCCAGCACAAAATAAAGAAATAGGAGACATGCACATAAATAGAAAATTTTGATTCATGCTGAACAAGGGAGCCTACTGAAACAGACTTACAGATTAACCTGGATGTTGCGGTTAGCAGATAAGGACTTTAAAGTAATTACAATAAAACTAAATAAATAAAATTAAATGACCTAGTGGAAAAATAGAAAATACAAATGAAATAATGGGGAATCTTAGCAGATAAAGAAAAACAGGAATTTTTAGAACTGAATAACACAATATCAGATGTGGATTTTACAGGCTTATGAATGAAGAACACTGACAGAGTAGAAGAAGGAAGCCATAAACTTGAAAAAAGTCAGCTGAATAGAAAAAGCCAACCCAAGGGACCACACATACAAACCTCAACTAGATAGATCATCTGAACATTTGGGACAGTATGTACATAGTTCAACATTTGTGTAACTGGAATTTTAGAAAGAAAAAGAGGATGAGGCAAAGAAAATATCTGAAGAGTGAATTCTGAGAATTAAAAAAAAATGATAAAAGGCAACAAACATAAATCTTTGTCATCCTTCAAAAGAGATAAATACAGAACAAATCATGCCTATGTACTTTATTGTCTAACTATTGAAAACGAAATATAGAATGAAAATGTGAAGCACAGAGGAGAAAACGCATTATATTCAGGTGGATAACAGTAAGATGAAGACGAGTTTCTCATCAGAAACAACAGAAGCCAGAAGACAAAGACATCCTGAAAACGCAGAAACAGAAAACTCTCAACATGGTTCTATACCAAGCAAAATATCATTCAAAAACCGCAGTGAAATAAAGACATTTTCATAAAGACTAGCTAAGTAGATTTGTCACCATCAGTGCAGAAGTAATACATGAAATAATAAAATAAGTTGCTTAGACTGAAGGGAAAATATACCAGCGAGAACCCTATACCTGTAGGAAGGAATAATGAGCTCCCAAAGCAGATATATATATAAACATTAAGAGGTATTTACACATGTGCGCACATGTTTCTTTAGAATTTCAATATTATTTAAAGCCAAATAACAAGTATTGGGGGTTAAAAATGTAAAAGTGAGATATAAGGACCATAAGGTGTGAGGGTATAAAGAGAATTACACTGATAAAAGCTCATTACACTGTTCATGAGTATAGTGTTTGAAGACACCATTATTTTAATGGTGCATGTTGTAATCTCCAAACTAAGGAGTAAACAAAATAACACATAAAGCTTCAAAGTCAATAAAGAAGATACAATGTAATACTCAAAATACTCAATCCAAAGGAAGTACAATAAATCTCATTAAGAAGGAATATACATAAAACACACCAGAATAAAAGTTACCTTAAAAAGCAACTAGCCCCAAACAGACAAATTTATTTCAAAGTTGACAGGTGAATTTTCAATAGTACTAGTAGTAGAAGACGGTGAATGCTTTTCAATGTTTTAAAAGGTAAAAACTGTCAATCAAGATTTCCACACACAATGAAAAAGCTCTTCGTAGATATTTCATATAAAGAATACAGAGAATTTCTACTAGCATACCCTCACTAAAACAACAGGCAAGCAGAATACAAACAATAACTAGAAATGCTATTTTCAAACAGATAAAAGCTGATGCCAGTAGAACTTGAGAGATGCAAGAAATAATTGAAAGATCTTCTAATCTGGCCAAAATGCCTTAAAAAATCCAACTATCTGCATAAAATAAACTTTTCCAAGAGTTTGTAGTGATGACTGCACTTTAAATTATTTCAGAAAACAAAAAGGTTACTAATTATTTCTGTTGTCCCAAACTGACCGTTAAGCAGTAAGTTACAGAGACTAAGGTAAGAAAAACGTAATGTGCCACCCCTGAATTAATACTATAAGGAAAATTTTAAAATGTGTTCAATACTGACCAAAGCAGAACTGTAGAATAGGTTAAATTCTTCCTTCTTTCTAGAGTCTCTATTTTTCCTACCTTCAAGTCCAAAGGCTATGATTTCTAGTCAATAAAAGAAGATTTCCACACTGAAAATTTATGGCATGGTGGTAATAACACTTCCCAAGTTGGCTGAAAGGATTATGTAAGACAAACTAAATCGAGCACTTACCAAAGGGCCAGGAATTTCATTAATTGCTAAGTATGCTGTTTTGTTTTTTAAAATTAAGTTCAAAAAGCAAAGAAATGGTTACCACAGAATTCAGAATTTTCTCTGGTTAATGGCAGGAAGAGATCTTAAGGAAGGGCACACAGGGTAATTTTCACTGCTTAGGTCAGACAGGGCATAGAGAAGTATTACTTAATTAGCATTCCCTAAATTATACCTATATGTTATGCATATTACTTTGACTGCATAAAGTATGATTTTTTAAATAATTAATGAATAAAAAATTCTATAGCCAATAAAATCCTACATATTCTACTCCCTTCTACCTCTTAGACCTTAAGTTTTCCTGCTGTCTTCCAAGTTCACCTCTCTCTAGTTTCAATGTCCTAAATACTGTTTCTGGAACATGCCTCAGGGTGTCTGCATCTGCTTTTCCTTCTGTGAAGAATGCTTTTCCTCTAGATTTCTACCTGGATATCTCACTTAATTCAAGATATTTGTCAAACATTACTTTTTAGAGTGGCATTTCCTAATCAACTTATTCCTTCTTCCTCACTTTTAATATGCTGTCCTCTTACACTGCTTGAGTTTACCTGTGAGCACATATATCAGAAATACTGCTCAAATATTGACACACTTTATTAACATTAAAAATCATATTCATTAACACTCTTATCAATCTCATCAGAAAAGTCTTTAAGTATTAGCATTTGTTAACTTTGCAAGTTTTCCAACATTCTAATTTTCACTTGAAAGCACTTTTAATGTTAGCAACAAATACAAACAGGTATTTTCTATCAATTGACAGGCTCACTTCACTCATTTTTGAGAAAATATATGAACACCACATGAATACCATAATTTGTCAGTTGCTCTTTCTTTTTTTTTCTTGTTTTTACAGATTTTATTTATTTATTTTTTAAATTTATTTTATTGGAGGCAAATTACCTTACATTAATATATTGGTGGTTTTGCCATACATTGACATGAATCCGCCCCGGGTGTACATGTGTTCTCTTTCTTGAACCCCCCTCCCACCTCCCTCTTCCCCATATCCTCGCTCCATGTCATCCCCGTGCACCAGCCCCAAGCATCCTGTATCATGCGTCGAACCTGGACTGGTCACTTATGATAATATACATGCTACAATGCCGTTCTCCCCAATCATCCCACCTTCACCCTCTCCCACAGAGTCCCAAAGACTGTTCTATATGCCTATGTCTCTTTTGCAGTCTCGTGACGAGCTGACTCACTGGAAAAGACTCTGATGCTGGGAAAGGTTGGGGGCGGGAGAAGGGGACGACGGAGAATGAGATGGCTGGATGGCATCACCGACTCTGTGGACATGAGTTTGAGTGTACTCCGGGAGTTGGTGATGGACAGGGAGGCCTGGCGTGCTGTGATTCATGGGGTCGCGGAGAGTCAGACACGACTGAGCGACTGAACTGAACTGAACTGATACAGGGTTCAGGTTGCCATCTTTCTAAATTCCATATATATGCGTTAGTATACTGTATTGGTGTTTTTCTTTCTGGCTTACTTCACTCTGTATAATTGGCTCCAATTTCATCCACCTCATTAAAACTGATTCAAATGCATTCTTTTTGATGGCTGAAAAATACTCCATTGTGTATATGTACCAAAGCTTTCTTATCCATTTGTCTGCAGATGGACATCTAGGTTGCTTCCATGTCCTCGCTATTATAAACAGTGCTGCAATGAACACTGGAGTACATGTGTCTCTTTCAATTCTGGTTTCCTCGGTGTGTATGCCCAGGAGTGCGATTGCTGGATCATATGGTAGTTCTATTTCCAGTTTTTTGAGGAATCTCCACACTGTTCTCCATAGTGGTTGTACTAGTTTGCATTCCCACCAACAGTGTAAGAGGGTTCCCTTTTCTCCACACCCTCTCCAGCATTTATCGCATGTAGACTTTTGGATAGCAGCCATTCTGACTGGTGTGAAATGCTATCTCATTGTGGTTTTGATTTGCATTTCTCTGATTATGAGGGATGTTGAGCATTTTTTCATGTGTTTGTTAGCCATCTTTATGTCTTCTTTGGAGAAATGTCTGTTTAGTTCTTTGGTCCATTTTTTGATTGGGTCACTTAGTTTTCTGGAATTGAGCTGCAGGAGCTGCTCTTTCACATAAAAATGATATTTCATGAAAAAAAGTGGCTAGGTGAGCTCGCAAATCAATCACTTTAAGTGCTTTTCCTCAAGACAACCAACCATCATATACCAGTATGTAGCAAATTTATGAACTTTCCATTTCATCCCACTGAGTAAGAAAAAGATGTGTATTCAAAGGTCAAGATTTAATAAAATTAATAATTTTTACAGTTTCATCAAAGACATCCTTAAGTAAAGGTGGCAATTTTTTTAACTATGCACATATTGTGGAGGAATACAATGTCATTGTTGTCATCATCCTGATTTATGTCAGACAGGCAGCTGTGCAATTTTTTTTTCACTATGCACATATTATGGAGGAATACAGTGTCATTGGTGTCATCATCCTGATTTATGCCAGACAGGCAGCTGTGCTTTTACACTATCAGTGCTAATTTCATCAGTGTAAAAGGCAATTTGTATCCTGGTATTATGTTTTGACTGAAGGCAATGGAAACCCACTCCAGTACTCTTGCCTGGAAAATCCCATGGACGGAGGAGCCTGGTAGGCTGCAGTCCATGGGGTTGCAAAGAGTCGGACACGACTGAGCGACTTCACTTTCACTTTTCACTTTCATGCACTGGAGAAGGAAATGGCAACCCACTCCAGTGTTCTTGCCTGGAGAATCCCAGGGATGGCGGAGCCTGGTGGGCTGCCGTCTATGGGATCGCACAGAATCGGACACGACTGAAGTGACTTAGCAGCAGCAGCATTATATTTTGAGGCGCTTCCCTCGTGGCTCAGATGATAAAGAATCTGCCTGCAGTGTGGGAGATCTGGGTTCAATCCCTGGATTGGAGAAAATCCCCTGGAGAAGGATATGGCAAATTGCTCCACTATTTTTGCCTGGAAAATTCCATGGACAGAGGAGTATGGCAGGCTACAGACCATGTGGTCGCAAACAGTCAGGGATGACTGAGCACACACATTATGTTTTGACCTCACAGACTCACTGAAAGGGTCCTGGGGTTCCCAGAACACACCTTGTAACTGTTGTTGTATTCAAACAATATTTTCCCCAAAGGTGATTTTTAACGATTTCCACTTTTCTAATATATGGGCTCTCTTTCATAAAACTCACTGAAAACTTACATACAAAGTGAAATAAAGAAAGAGGTAAATAAATGACTCACCCTGTACTTGTTCATTTTCTGCTGCTATTGGAAAGTATAGAAACTATGAAGTCAGGACAGGAAAAGTTGAAAGACAGAAGTCTTAAGAGACCTTATCTTGAAGTCAGGATCACCTGTGAGAAATTTACATACAACATTTTAGTAAAAGATAAACCTCTGGGAAAATGTCCCTTTGAGCCATGAGAAGGAACAGGAAGGACCACGATCAAAGAGTACCCACCTGTCCATTGGTGACTCATATAATCTTGATCAATCTGGACATTTTTGAATCTAAACATGTTTTTCCTATTGGCTGTTTCAAAAAGCATGTGTCCATTACTAAATAATACAAACAATTGAAAATTTATATGTCCAATAATAGCAGATTAGTTAATCAAGGTATATAATATACATACAAAGTATAGAACCCTATACTGGCATTATAAAACATTTAAAAATAATGTTTTTAAAGAGAAATATCTATTAATATGGAAAAGCTTTAAGCTACATAACAATTTTGCCTATTAATATTATAAACCCCACAAGGTTAGAAAGTCTTCAAAGCTCTCAAAAACAGGATGTTTCTTCTTCCTAAATTTCATTTTCTCCAAAATCATTTTTTCAAAAACTTTGTTTTGACTATAAATGGTATAGTGACAGGGAGGCTTCAGCTCTGCTAGGCTCTGTTAACAAACCTACTGACGGTGCTTTTCTCTTTAACATGAGAAGGAATTGGGTAATTTTAAACAATCATGTACTATTCTAATTCAGTAAATCTTCAATTCAACACCACAGATACAATAGAACCAGGGAATGCACTGTTACCTCCAACCTTGCACTGGGGCCTAGAGCAAACAAAGTGCAGACAGGCCTTGATGAATTCTGACATGGCCATCTAATCTGTTCACAGTGACACAAATTTTACTTCTAAAATAACAATTTGGCACTATAATCCCCAAACAGGCACTTCACATAGGGAGCAAAAGTTAACTAGATGCCATAATGTGAGGTCCTTCCCATATGCAGAGGACACCATTTCCAGCTGCCCTGGTACTTACAAAACGTCTACTTACTAAGTCTAGATGCACCATCCAATCAGAGGACTTATGATAACACCTTCATAATATGGAGCATGGATGAAATCGCAGTTTTCATCTTTTTAAAAAGTCTCTCCCATTTCCGACCTGGTTTGGATACGATTCTTAGCTTCTCCAGTAAAACTTAAAATTCAGGGTTTCAATTATGGTTTAAATTTATTTGTTTAACAGTCAGTCATCTGAGAATACACAGGTTAGAGAATGCAGAAGGGCCTTAGTTAACCTTTTACACAGGAGTTCTAAGGAAAATAGAATACTGTAAGGTAAGATTAGATCCACGACACGCTGGTGGTGCCCAGGGACAATCACTGTATTAAATAAAACTTCAGGGTGGGAAACATCATGAATTCAGAGTAAAACAAATCAGAATTTAAATCCCACCTGGTAATAATGGCTAAGCCAGTTTATCTCTCTGAACCTTTAGTATCCGTATTTATTAAATGGAGGTGGTTAATACCAATTCAAAGGATGGTTATTATTAAATGAGCCAATAATGAAAAGAACAGCATAATGAGAAAAGCAGCTCACCTTTATTGAAGCCTTATCATACTTCATATACACTACCCTATTTAATACAAGAAACGACCTCAAAGGCTATTGTATTCTTACAGATGAGTATCCGAGTCCTACCCAGGTTAACCTGCCCATTTACCGGCGGGCTCTGGAGTTGAGCCCAGACCCCTCTGGTTTCACAGCGCCACGTCTCCAGCAGCCAGCGCCGCCCACGCGCCGGCGCGGCCGTGACGGGCTTGGGATCCACGTCACCATCGGCCGTTCGCGCGCGCCCCAGGCCTCCTCCAGACACCCCTCTCACGCAGGTCGAGAAACGCGGCTCCTGGGGAGGAACCGGGCTGCAGACAGCCGTCCCTCCGCCAGGCCCCTGGCCTGGCCTCCTCCCCAGGCCTCCTCGAAGGGCAGCCCGGCGCGCAGAGTGGGGCGGCCGTCGGCTGCCAGATTTCCCGCCTCGGCGCAGCCGCGGAAACCCGGCTTCCCCGCAACCCGGCCTAGCGCCCGCAACGAGGCCTCCGACACACCTGCAGGCGCTCGGCCTCCGCTCCCGGCCCGCGCAGGCTCCAGGCCCGCCCTCTGCGGCGCCCCGCGGACCTGGAGGCTCCCGAGTCCTGTCCCCCCGGGGGCGTGAGGTGGACAATGGCGACTCCTGAAAGGAGGTGGAATTGCTCATGCGCGGAAGGCTGCTGCGCCCCACTCGGGAATTGCGCTTCCACTTGGGTGACGTCACGAGGATCGGCGTCTTCCCGCGATCCGCGCTGGTCCTTTCTTTACTCTGGCGACGGAGTTAGAGCTGGCCATCCCCAGTGTGCGGTTGGAAAACAGGAAACTACCGTGAGGTAGTGCGATGAATAGCCATAGTAATGTTTAAAGGTGGTACTCGAAGACGGGGATGAACAATGCGTAGTAAATGGTGTCAAGTTTTCTCACTTCTATCTTTCATCCTAAATTCACATGGTAATTGGAGTGGCCATCCTATTAGTAAGTTGCTTTTATCCAGATGAAAAGTAAAGCTTCTTGTATGTCTATGACAAACAAGTAGTTGCAACTTCTAAGCGAAGAGCCTGGGAGTTTACCACAGACGGGGAGATGGGGTGCTATCTTCCTTGATGTTTGTTTACATTTCAAAGACATGGCTCCAGGGCCTTTAAAAAAGGTATTCCTGGGTGGTAAAACTAACAGGTTTATTTACTTTTTAAAAAGATTTGCATGCATCTCAAAGGGACAGAAAAAGGATTTCAATTACAAGTTTTAACAAGGAAATGCTCTTAAGAAAAGAGGGGAGGAAAATCTTTCCCCCTTTTTGAACCAGGGAAAATTCAATTTTTTAATATTCGTATTTACTCTAACAGGAAACTCTATAAAACTTAATTTCAGTCAAATGACAATCTTTTTTTAAATTTATTTTTTATTAATCATCACATTTATCCATCCAAGGTGGACAAAAATCTTTTTTTCAGAGAGTTTGGTTTTGTTTTCCTTGACAAGTAATTTTAAACTTCATCAGGAAATGCATAATCTCAAAAGAATAGGTACTAAATTTTATTGGAAATGCATATTATCGTAAACATAATTTAAAATTTGGTAGTGGCTTCAAAGGAGAATAGAAACAGATCAAATACATAAGAGTTGAATATATGTTAAAATTGTTATTTAAAACTGGAAATAGTTTGGAATATTCAGTTAATGATTTGAGAAAATAAGGTTAATAATGGTACATGAATTCAGCATCAATTACTGAACTAGAAAGCAAACCATCAATTACTTAGAATATAAATAAAAAGTTTTAAAGGACATAATTTGATATAGCATGAAACAAAAAGCAGAAACAACGTTGAATATAACAAAGTGAAATCAGACTGAGAAAATATATTGAATGATTATAAGACACAGATTTAACACTTGTGGATAAACTACTCACAAACTAATTGAAAGATGAACATCCAATATGCAATAAAAATAGAAAAAGAATATCCTGTTGCAGATTTTCATAAAATGCAGTGGACTGCCAGATGCTTCAGTATTCTATTTACTATTGCAAAAGAAAATATATGGACAGTTAAATTATGACAGGCCATTTACTTTAAGATGCATTACAAATCCAATTTCAAAGCTGTTAAAATATGACAAAAAGCATGTCTTAGAAACACTGAAATGTAATCATAAGTACAATTAGTTACTATGTATATGAAAACTTTGTAACATCATCAGACATCAAGGAAATCTTAAAATGAACATGAAACACTATTTTGTCTACAGGTTTCAAGTTTCATTCCTTTTGGAAATTACTGCCTCAAGTAAAAGCCCACGTAGAAGTTTCCCCAATTTTATTTTCTTCATACCACTTACCCTAGTGATTTCTCTTTGACAGGTCCCAGGAAATGATTTAGAGTAAATTTGTAGAATGATGCTATTTATGTGGCCATTTTATGGTCAGGAATTTTTGGTGTCTCTTCAGAGCATTTGAGTTTCTCTGCATTTCTCCAGTATCTAGATTTTCTTAAACCATGTTTTGTGCCTATTCAGTGAATTTGGCCCAAGTTTACTGAAAACCCAGCTTCATATTTTAGAAGTCAGTAAATTCCAAGATAAGTGGCAGTTTGGGGTCACTGGTGAAGACTTTAGATAAAGTGAACTTTTGCTTTGGGCTCAGGTCCTGCACACCACAGGACTGAAACTACTCTTTTGAAACAAGGAGGAGGAACCACCTAGGAGACATCACCCTGATCTGACACCTTTCACCAAACTATATGAAAGTGTGCATGGTATAATTGTAGTAACAGATGAATTACCAAGAAAAAAAATGGTGAAGATAACCATATAAACACCAAGAATTCAAACAAAATATCAACACCTGAAGTCCCTTGTAAGGGAGCCCTCTCTATTACTACTCCTGTCCCCAAAAGTAGCCTCATCCTGACTTCTTTCTTTGATTTGTCATAAAACCCAACATAGTTCCCTTGGAACTACAGTTTTTATAGTTTTTAATCCAGATATATGCACAGAAGTGGAATTGCTGGATCATATTTTGTTGTTGTTCAGTTGCAATAGTTGGATGCTATGTGACCTCATGGAACCCAGTGCACTAGGCTTCCCTGTTCCTCACTGTCTCCCTGAGTTTGCTCACACTCATGTCCATTGAGTCAGTGATGCCATTCTACCATCTCATCCTCTGTTGCCCCCTTCTCCTTTTGCCTTCAGTCTCCAAGCATAAAGGTCTTTTCCAGAAAGTCAGCTCTTTGCATCAGGTGGCCAAAGTACTGGGGCTTCATCTTCAACATCCATCTTTCCAATGAATATTCAGGACTGATTTCCTTTAGGATTGACTGGTTTGATCTCTTTGCAATCCAAGAGACTCTTAAGAGTCTTCTCCATCACCACAATTTGAAAGCCTCAATTCTTTGGCACTCAGCCTTCTTTAAGGTCCAACTCTCACATCCGTACATGACTACTGGAACCATAACTTTGACTATATGAACTTTTGTTGGCAAACTGATGGCTCTATTTTTTAATATGCTGTTTAAGTATAAGATACAGAGAAGGCAATGGCAAGCCACTCCAGTACTCTTGCCTAGAAAATCACATGGACAGAGGAGCCTGGTGGGCTGCAGTCCATGGGGTCACTACTAGTCCGACACGACTGAGCGACTTCACTTTCACTTTTCACTTTCACACATTGGAGAAGGAAATGGCAACCCACTCCAGTGTTCTTGCCTGGAGAATCCCAGGGACGGAGGAGCCTGGTGGGCTGCCGTCTATGGGGTCGCACAGAGTCGGACACGACTGAAGTGACTTAGCAGCAGCAAGTATAAGATAGCTTTTTTTCCTAAGGAGCAAGCATCTTTTAACTTTGTCGTTGCAGTCACTGTCTGGAGCCCAAGAAAATAAAATATGCCACTGTTTGCACTTTTCCTCTACCTTTTTGCCATGAATTTATGGGACTAGATGTCATGATCTTTGTTTTTGAATGTTGAGTTTTAAGTCAGTTTTTTCACTCTCTTTCATCTTCATCAAGAGGCTCTTTAGTTCCTCTTCACTTTCTGCCACTAGAGTGGTATTATCTGCATATTTGAGGTTGTTGATATACAACCTTATATCAACAATATGAGGCAATCTTGATTCCAGCTTGTGATTCATCCAGCCTGGCATTTCACAATATGTACTCTGCAGAGGAGTTAATAAGCAGGGTGACAATATACAGCCTTGATGTACTCCTTTCCCAATCTGGAACCAGTCACTTGTTCCATATCTGGTTCTAACTGTTGTTTCTTGACCCGTATACAGGTTTCTCAGGGGACAGGTAAGGTGGTCTGGTATTCCCATCTCTTTAAGAATTTTCTACAGTTTTTTGTGATCCACACAGTCAAAGGTTTTAGCGTAGTTATTGAAGCAAATGTTTTTCTGGAATCCTCTTGCTTTCTCTATGATCCAATGAATGTTAGCAATTTGATCTCTGGTTCCTCTGCCTTTTCTAAACCCAGTTTGTACATGTGGAAGCTCTCAGTTCATGTACTGCTTAAGCCTAACTTGAGGGATTTTGAGCATAACCTTGCTAGCGTGTGAAATGAGCACAATTGTATGGTAATATGGACAACATTCTTTGGCATTGCCTTTCTTTGGAATTGGAATGAAACTGAACTTTTTCAGTCCTGTGGCTGCAGCTGAGTTTTCCGAACTCACTGACATATTAAGTCATCTTTTAGGATTTTAAATAACTCAGCTAGAATTCCATCACTTCCACTAACTTTGTTCAGAGTAATGCTTCCTAAGGCCGACTTGACTTTACACTCCAGGATGTCCGACCCTAAGTGCGTGACCACACGGTCATGGTTATCCGGGTCATCAAGACCTTTCTTGTATAGTTCTGTTTATTCTTGCCACCTCTTCTTAATATTTTCTGCTTCTATTAGGTCCTTACTGTATCTGTCCTTTATTGTGCCCATCTTTGCATGAAACGTTCCCTTGATATCTTCAGTTTTCTTTTTTAAAAATTAATCTATTTTAATTTGAGGCTAATTACAATTTTGCAGTGGTTTTTGCCATACATTGACATGAATCAGCCGTGGGTGTACATGTGTTCCCCCTCCTGAACCCCCTCCCACCTCCCTCCCCATCCCATCCATCAGGGTCGTCCCAGTGCACCAGCCCTGATCTCGTTTTCTTGAAGAGACCTCTAGCCTTTCCCATTCTGTCGTTTTCCTCTATTCCTTTACATTGTTCATTTAAGAAGGGCTTCTTGTCTCTCCTTGCTGTTCTCGCGAACTCTGCGTTCAGCTGAGTATATCTTTCCCTTCCTCCCCTGCCTTTCACTTCTCTTCTTTCCTCAGCTATTTGTAAGGCCTCCTCAGACAAGCATTTTGCCTTCTTGCACTTCTTTTTCTTTGGGATGGTTTTGGTCACTGCCTCCTGTGCAATGTTATGAACCTTCACCCACAGATCTTTAGGCATTCTATCAGGGACTTAGTTGACAAGGCAATAATTACATGGGCAAATAAAGCACAACATGACTGTATCTTAATGGATTGTTTTCCTTGAACAATTAACGTTACACTCAAGGCACAAAGCATATATATTTTTCTTTGAAGTGAGCATGCTTGCTCAATCTTACCCTTTCTCTGATGATACTCTGAAAGACACAGCAAGAGAAACAGAAGTAAATTAAGTCATGTTATAATTCTGTATAGAATCATATGACAATTTTGAAAAATGCTATTATACTACTGTAGAGTAATTTGAAGAAACTTAGTGTGAATATTGGCTTTTCAGATTTCTCATGCTTAGATGAAATTCAGCAGATGGTGTTCTAGTATTAATAAGTGCCTTGTACAAGAATTGTTATATCGTATTACCTGTTACCAAACAAGCCTCTTTTAGGAAAATCAGAAGTTGTATGGTCTTACCTCAAAAAGCTAGTAAATAGTTATTTTTCTCAACAAAGATCTTTATCTGAAGTCAAAACACAGAAAAATTATTGACATCTTGGTTCTTCAAGAGTAGTACTTAAGTAGAACCATCTAGACCATGGAGGCCTTCAATCAATAAGGCGTAATTCTCTCCTTGAGCCCGTGTGTGAAACACTGATAGTTGATGGTACTTTGTGTCATAAAGTCTGGGATAAAACTAAGTTTAAATTAAAATGTTAAGAAGTATTTCATGTGTGAGGGGAAGCATCTAAGCTTTCCTGGTAACAATTTTAGGATTCTTCTCTGTAGGACCATTGATAGGGAAAGGAGGTACTGGGTAGCTCAAGCCATGTTCAATTTGCCTTTATGTCTTCTTTCTGGAGAGTGAAAAAGTTGGCTTAAAGCTCAACATTCAGAAAACTAAGATCATGGCATCCGGTCCCATCACTTTGTGGCAAATAGATGGGGAAACAGTGGAAACAGTGACTGACTTTGTTTTTCTGAGCTCCAAATCACTGCAGATGGTGATTGCAGCCATGAAATTAAAAGACGCTTACTCCTTGGAAAGAAAGTTATGACCAACCTAGACAGCATATTAAAAAGCACAGACATTACTTTGCCAACAAAGGTCTGTCTAGTTAAGGCTAAGGTTTTTCCAGTGGTCATGTATAGATGTGAGAGTTGGACTGTGAAGAAAGCTGAGCGCCGAACTTATGCTTTTGAACTGTGGTGTTGGAGGAAGACTCTTGAGAGTCCCTTGGACTTCAAGGAGATCCAACCCATCCATCCTAAAGGAGATCAGTCCTGGATATTCATTGGAAGGACTGATGTTGAAGCTGAAACGCCAGTACTTTGGCTACCTGATGTGAAGAGCTGACTCATTGGAAAAGACCCTGATGCTGGGGAAGATTGAGGGCAGGAGGTGAAGGGGATGAAAGAGGATGAGATGATTGGATGGCATCACCAACTCAATGGACATGGGTTTGGGTGGACACCAGGAGTTGATGATGGACAGGGAGGCCTGGCATGCTGCGGTTCATGGGGTCGCAGAGAGTCGGACACGACTGAGTGACTGAACTGAGCTTCTTTCTGGTTAACACGATGTTTATACTTCTCTTGAGTCAGTCAGTTTAGTCGTTCAGTTATGTCTGACTCTTTGCGACCCCATCAACCCCGTTTACTGCTGCACACCAGGCCTTCCTGTCCACCAAGTCCTGGAGCTTGTTCAGACTTATGTCCATTGAGTTGCTGATGCCATCCAACTGTCTCATCCTCTGTTGTCCCCTTCTCCTCCTGTCTTCAGTCTTTCCCAGCATCACGATCTTTTCCAATGAGTCACCTTCGCATAAGGTGGCCAAAGTATTGGAGCTTCAGATTCAGCATCAGTCCTTCCAATGAATATTCAGGACTTATTTCCTTTAGGATGAACTGGTTTGATCTCCTTTCAGTCCATGGGACTCTCAAGAGTCTTCTCCAACACCACACTTCAGAAGCATCAATTCTTTGGCGCTCAGCTTTCTTTATGGTCCAGCTCTCACATCCATACATGACTACTGAAAAATCCTCTTAGTGAGCAGTTAAGAAACCCTAGAAAGGGAGTTCTAGTTCTGAATAATTCATCCTGGATTCATTTTTTACACCAACCATCCCCCTGGATTTGAACATTGCAGCAGGTGGATTTTGAAGCTCTTCACCTTAAGAAAATCCATGCCTTGGCTGGTAGAAACCAGAGACAGAGAAATAACATTCAGAGGCTTAGTATAATTTATTGAGTGAACACTAATGCAAAATCAGACCTAATGATTCTACCTGTAGAATTTGACTACTTAACATATATCCGTTATCTCCAAACATCATATTTTTTTTAATTCAAAAGGCTGGAGGCCTAATTTTTAACTACTTTGCTGCTACTGCTGCTGCTGCTAAGTCACTTCAGTCGTGTCCGACTCTGTGTGACCCCATAGACGGAAGCCCACCAGGCTCCCCCATCCCTGGGATTCTCCAGGCAAGAACACTGGAGTGGGTTGCCATTTCCTTCTCCAATGTGTGAAAGTGAAAAGTGAAAGTGAAGTCGCTCAGTCGTGTCCGACCCTTAGCGACCCCACAGACTACAGCCAACCAGGCTCCTCCATCCATGGGATTTTCTAGGCAATAGTACTGGAGTGGCTTGCCATTGCCTTCTCCTTTAACTACTTTATTGAGGCATAATTCCTGGCTGTGCAATTCACCAATTTTTTATTGTAAACATCATCATCTTTCAGGATATTCAGAGTTGTAGAACCATCATCATAATCCACTTTAGAGCCTGTCATCATCCACAAAACACACCTTTCACTCATAGCAGTCAATTCCCACTACCGTCCAACCTCTCACTCCTAATCGTGGACACAATGAGTCTACTTTCTGTCACTGTAGGTTAGACATAGTGGAGAACTTGTCTGCTCCATAAATGGAATTATACAATATGTGGTGTTCTTGAATGACTTCTCTCACTTACCGAAAGTTTGTAAACCCTAACGGTGAATCATACAGAGTTCTGTTTGTTGTGACTGTAACACTGTGAAGGTGGTAAGTGTGAAGGTTGACTGCTTTTGCCCACGATGCCTCAGAGCACGGCAGTGGTTCCCGCCATTCCTCAGAAGACCACCAGAGGGTAGTGTGTAGCTGCTTCTGACAAGCACACTGTCCCATTCAAAAGTGGTCCTTTCCAAGTTCAGTCAGTTCAGTCGGGCAGTTATGTCTGACTCTTTGCGACTCCGTGGACTGCAGCACGCCAGGCCTTCCTGTCCATCACTGACTCCCGGAGCCTCCTCAAACCCATGCCCATAGAGTGGGTGATACCATCCAACCATCTCATCCTCTGTCGTCCCCTTCTGCCTTCAATCTTTCCCAGCATCAGGATCTTTTCCATTGAGTCGGTTCTTCGCATCAGGTGGCCAAAGTATTGGAGTTTCATCTTCAGCATCAGTCCTTCCAATGAATATTCAGGACTGATTTCCTTTAGGATGGACTGGTTGGGTCTCCTTTCAGTCCACGGACTCTCAAGAGTCTTCTTCAACACCACAGTTCAAAAGCATCAATACTTCTGTGCTCAGCTTTCTCTGTAGTCCCAAGTCTCACATCCATACATGACTACTGGAAAAACCAAAGCTCTGACTAGATGGACCTTTATTGGCAAAGTAATGTCTGTGCTTTTTAATATGCTGTCTCAGTTCAGTTCAGTTCAGTCGCTCAGTCGTGTCCAACTCTTTGCGACCCCATGAATCGCAGCACGCCAGGCCTCCCTGTCCATCACCAACTTCCGGGGTTCACTCAAACTCATGTCCATCGAGTTGGTGATGCCATCCAGCCATCTCATTCTCTGCCGTCCCCTTCTGCTCCTGCCCCCAATCCCTCCCAGCATCAGAGTCTTTTCCAGTGAGTCAACTCATCACATGAGATGGCCAAAGTATTGGAGTTTCAGCTTTAGCGTCAGTCCTTCCAATGAACACCCAGGATTGATCTCCTTTAGAATGGACTGGTTGGATCTCCTTGCAGTCCAAGGGACTCTCAAGAGTCTTCTCCAGCACCACAGTTCAAAAGCATTAATTCTTTGGCGATCAGCTTTCTTCACAGTTCAACTCTCACATCCATACATGACCACAGAAAAAACCATAGTTTTGACTAGACGGACCTTTGTTGACAAAGTAATGTCTCTGAGTTTTAATATGCTATCTAGGTTGGTCATAATTTTCCTTCCAAGGAGTAAGTGTCTTTTAATTTCATGGCTGCAATCAGCATCTCCAAAGAGCCCCCCAAAATAAAGTCTGACACTGCTTCCACTGTTTTCCCATTTATTTCCCATAAAGTGATGGGACCAGATGCCATGATCTTTGTTTTCTGAATGTTGAGCTTCAAGCCAACCTTTTCACTCTCCTCTTTCACTTTCATCAAGAGGCTTTTGAGTTCTTCACTTTCTGCCATAAGGGTGGTATCATCTGCATATCTGAGGTTATTGACATTTTTCCCAGCAATCTTGATTCCAGCTTATCTTCTTCTTCCAGCCCAGCGTTCCTCATGATGTACTCTGCATATAAGTTAAATAAGCAGGGTGACAATATACAACCTTGACGTACTCCTTTTCCTATTTGGAACCAGTCTGTTGTTCCATGTCCAGTTCTAACTGTTGCTTCCTGACCTGCATACAGGTTTCTCAAGAGGCAGGTGAGGTGGTCTGGTATTCCCATCTCTTACAGAATCTTGCACAGTTTATTGTGATCTGCACAGTCAAAGGCTGCTGTATAGGTTGGTCATATCTTTTCTTCCAAGGAGGAAGCGTCTTTTAATTTCATGGCTGCAATCACCTTCTACAGTGATTTTGGAGCCCAAGAAAATAAAGTCTGTCACTGTTTCCATTGTTTCCCCATCTGTTTTCCCTGAAGTGATGGGAACAGATGCCATGATCTTAGTTTTTTGAATATCAAGTTTGAAGCCAGCTTTTTCACTCTCCTCTTTCACGTTCATCAAAAGTTTATTCAGTTCCTCTTTGCTTTCTGCCATAAGGGTGGTGTCATCTGCATGTCTGAGGTGATTGACATTTCTCCTGTCAGTCTTGATTCCAGGTGAAAACCTTTCCAAGTTAGCCTTCATCAAAGCATGTTTTATAAACTTGGGGAATTACTTTAAGGTATTTTTGTTTGATTTTGTCTTCAATCTCATTTGAAAGCTAATTAAAATCACATCTAGTGGTGATTTGAACAACTGACTGAAAGTTGTTTCTTGTGATACATACAAGCATTTAATTTTATGTGTCAACCCCTTATCTCTGTCCACCTTTGTCCCTTTCTCTCTATGTCTATATACAGCTATTTATATGTATATTATATTTCACAATCTATATAGTTTATTAGGTATATTTTTCAATCACATTGCCTCTTTTTTGGATATTTGGGCGTGACAGGGATCTGTTTCCTTGAAAATTATGTTTCTAACTGTGGAAGAAAGGAGAAAAGATGTCACAGAAGTTGAGTAGAAATGTCAAAGTTCTCAGTTTGATTGGATGCATCTGTAGACAACTACCAGAATATTTTAGCATACATGTACTATCTAGCTCTTCCCACTGAGAGGACCTAGAAACAATGATTTAACCAGAAGCAAGGATTCCCAGCATCCCAATGTTCCACATTTAATTTCAGTGCCATTTTCCCATGAAAGAAACAAAGCTTGTTAGAGAAATGACGTATTCTAGTCCTGAGCAGGAGATTCACAAGAGTAACTTGAAGTATCTTGGGAAACCAGATACCAAGAAGCATTCAGAGTACAAGGGTCACATCAAAAGTACTTGAAGAGATTTCAGGTGGTGAAAGATGGGGCAGTTTCAGTTCAGTTCAGTTCAGTCACTCAGTCGTGTCCTATTCTTTGTGACCTCAAGAAACGCAGCACGTCAGGCCTCCTTGTCCATCACCAACTCCCAGAATTCACCCAAACTCATGTCCATTGAGTCAGTGATGCCATCTAACCATCTCAGCCTCTGTCATCCCCTTCTCCTCCTGCTTTCAATCTTTCCAAGCATCAGCGTCTTTTGAAATGAGTCAGCTCTTTTCATCAGGTGGCCAAAATATTAGAGTTTCAGCTTCAGCATCAGTCCTTCCAATGAACACCCAGGACTGATCTCCTTATGACGGACGGGTTGGATCTCCTTGCAATCCAAGGGACTCTCGAGTCTTCTCCAACACCACAGTTCAAAAGCATCAATTCTTCAGCGCTCAGCTTTCTTTATAGTCCAACTCTCACATCCATACCTGACTACCGGAAGAAGCATAGCTTTGAATAGACAGACCTTGTTGAAAAAGTAATGTCTCTGCTTTTTAATATGCTATCTAAGTTGGTCATAACATTCCTTCACGGAGTAAGCGTCTTTTAATTTCATGATGCAGTCACCATCTGCAGAGATTTTGGAGCCCAAAAGGATAAAGTCTGTCATTCTTTCCACTGTTTCCCCTTCTATTTGCTATGAAGTGATGGGACCAGATGCCATGATCATACTTTCTTGAATGTTGAGTTTTAAGCCAACTTTTTCACTTTCCTCTTTCACTTTCATCAAGAGCCTATTTAGTTCTTATTCACGTTCTGCCATAAGGGTGGTGTCATCTGCATATCTGAGGTGATTGATATTTCTTCCGACAATCTTGTTTCCAGCTTGTGTTTCATCCAGTCCAGCATTTCTCATGATGTCCTCTGCCTATAAGTTAAAGAAGAAGGGTGACAATATAAAGCCTTGGCATACTCCTTTCCCGATTTGGAATGAGTCTGTTGCTCCAGTCCAGTTCTAACTGTTGCTTCTCGACCTGCATACAGATTTCTCAGGAGGCAGGTCAGGTGGGCTGGTATCCCCATCTCTTGAAGATTTTTCCACAGTATGTTGTAATCCACACAGTCACTACGGCTTTGGCGTAGACAATAAAGTAGAAGTAGATGATTTTTTGGAAATCTCTTGCTTTTTCGATGATCCAACGGATGTTGGCAATCTGATCTTTGATTCCTCTGGCTTTTATAAATCCAGCTTGAACATCTGGAAGCTCACGGTTCACGTACAATTGAAGCCTGGCTTGGAGATTTGGGGGCATTACTTTGCTAGCGTGTGAGATGAGTGCAGTTGTGCAGTAGTTTTAGCATTCTTTGCCATTGCCTTTCTTTGGGACCTGTCCTGTGACCACTGCTGAGTTTTCCAAATTTGCTTGTATGTTGAGTGCACCACTTTAACAGCCTTGGCTTTTAGGATTTGCGATAGTTCCACTGGAATTCCGTCACTTCCGCTCGCTTTGTTCATAGTGATGTTTTCTAAGGCATACTTGAATTCGCATCCCATGATGTCTGGCTCTAGGTGAGTGATCACACCATCTGCCATTCAGTTCAGTTCAGTCACTCAGTTGTGTCCGACTCTTTGCGACCCCATGAATCACAGCACGCCAGGCCTCCCTGTCCATCACCAACTCCCGGAGTTCACTCAAACTCATGTCCATCGAGTCGGTGATGCCATCCAGCCATCTCATTCTTTGTCGTCCCCATCTCCTCCCACCCCGAATCCCTCCCAGTGTCAGACTCTTTTCCAGTGAGTTAACTCGTCGCATGAGGTGGCCAAAGAAGTTATATGCATATTTGAGGTTACTGATATTTGTCTAGGCAATCTTGATTCCAGCTTGTGCTTCATCCAGCCCAGCATTTTGCACGATGTACTGTGCCTAGAAATTAAATAAGCAGAGTGACAATATACAGCCTTGATGTTCTCCTTTCCTTATTTTGACCCAGTTTGTAGTCCCAACTGTAGTTCTAACAGTTGCTTCTTGACCTGTATTCGGTTTTCACAGGAGGCAGGTAAGGTTTTCTGCTACTCCCATCTCTTGTAGAATTTTCACAGTTTGTTATGATCCACAGAGTCAAAGGCTTTGTTCTGTGTAGTCAGTGAAGCAGAAGTAGAAGTTTCTGTAGAATGACCTGCTTTTCTATGATCCAGTGGATGTTGGCAATTTGATCTCTTGTTTCTCTCCCTTTTTGAAATTCAGCTTCTTCATCTGGAATTTCTTGGTTCATTTACTGTTTATCTAGCTTGAAGACTTTTGAGCGTTAACTTGCTAGCCTGTGAAATGAGCACAGTTATGTGGTAGGTTGAAGATTCTTTAGCGGGATTGGAATGAAAATGAACATTTCCAGCCCTGTGGCTACTGCTGAGTTTTCCAAATTTGCTGATATATTGGGCTTCCCTGGTGGCTAAGAGGTTAAAGCATCTGCCTGCAATGCGGGAGACATGGGTTCGATCCCCGGGTTGGGGAGATCCCCTGGAGAAGGAAATGGCAACCCACTCCAGTATTTTTGCCTGGAGAATCCCATGAACAGAGGAGCCTGGTGGGCTACAGTCCACGGGGTCATAAAGAGTTGGACATGACTGAGCGAGAGACTTAACTGAGTGCAGCCCTTTCACAGCATCATCTCAAATAACACAGTGGAGGGTACTATCCCCTCCATAAGCTTTATCTGTAGTAATGCTTCATAGGACCAAATTGACTTCATACTCAAGGATGTCTGGCTATAGGTGAGTGACCACCCCATCATAGTTGTCCGGGTCATTAATCCCTTTTTTCTGCATAATTCTTTTGTGTATTCTTGCCTCTTCTTAAGAGCTTCTGCTCTCTTTGGTCCATAGCAAATCTGTCCTTTATTGTGTCTATCTTTGCAGGAAATGTTCCCTTAGTATCTCTAATCATCTTGAAGAGATCTCAGGTCTTTCCCATTCCATTGCTTTCCTCTATTTCTTTGCATTTTTCATTTAAGGTTTCTTATCTCTGTCTGCTATTTTTTGGAACTCTGATTTAAGATCTTTCCTTTTCTCATTTGTATTTTGTTTCTCTTGATTTCTGAGGAATTTGTAAGGCCTTCTCAGATAAATCAGAACTCACACCCGTTTCTCCGTGAGGTTACTTTTGTGTGCTTCTTTGCTTTTGAATTGTGTGCGTTTTTATATATGTTGGAGATGAACCCTTATTCGACATGAGAATTGCCAATCTTTTCTCCATTTCATACTTCATTTTTCATTTTATTGATGGTTCCCTTGCAGAGGCTTTACCATGTTCACTTTTCCTTTTGCTTCTTTCACTTTTTGAATGACATTCAAACCTCATGACAAGACTGAGGTTACAGAATCATGGTAACACTTTTCTTCTACGAGCTTTATGGTTTCAGTTCTTCATTTCAAGGTTTTAATTCATGAGAAATTAGAAGCCTTAGTGTCTAGTAATCTCTTACCATGCCGCCCTATTTGGGGGCAGTGTTCCTCTGGCTTCTAGAGAGTGAGCACTGACACACACACACACACACTGGCACAGTGAATATAAAAGGACTCTGGGGTGGAATCAGAAGAGGGACAGATATGAGGAAGGTAATAAGAATATACAGGGGTTGCAAGCACTGTCTGCCTGAGACACGGACTCCCACATCTTCCAGGACTCATCCCACCTAAGTCTGAGGACATCCCTAGCAGTCATTGCGGGCATCTTCCCCCGTGTGCAGGTGGGGATACGGACAGGCCTTGAGAGACACGAGGACTCATCCAGGAGAGAGAACAGGTAGGAATCGGGAGGTGAGCCTGGACCCAGGTCTGTCTCCTCAGAGCCAGACCCTGCCCGGGAGCTGTGTGGAGGGCTGTGCGGTGAAACTGTGGGAGACTCGGGGCTGCGTGGATGCGGGATGAGCGGTCAGTATCCCGAGGGCTAGGTGCAGAGGTGTCAACTGTCAATCCAAGGAAGGGGCCCCCAGGAAGTGAAGTCACTTCCTTGATGGCAGACCCTAACAGAACTTGGAACCCTGTAACCAGGCACCCACCTTCTAGCAACAGCGTCAAAGTCAGTTGGGGCTCACTTGGTTGGAGAGACTTCATCCAGAAGGATGTTCTCCAGCTGTGTCTCGACAGACCAGGGCTTCTGCTTCAGGAAACCCTGGAGGGAGAGGTTTTTCAGAAGTTTCAGGCGGTTCAGCACTCAGCCTGGATGCCTCTGGTCCTTTAGCAGGAGGTCACCTAAGGTAATACCAGGCAACCTAGAGCTGGCCACATCAGGCCTCGCCACCACTGGGAGCCCTCCTCGGGCAGCACCAGCTGCCTTCATCTCCATGTTGGGGGAAGGGGGACTTGAGGGGAGGCTCCCCCTCTGGGCAGGAACAGGTTGGTGGGCACGTGGGGACCTGGTGGTCCTGTCACCGTCACACCTGAGGACAGGCTGGCAGTGGGGAAACAGGGTCCCTGAGGTGCTCTTCTCTGTGCCAGCGAGGATCCAAGGCCCCTCAGGTGGTCGGGTGTCTGCATCCTCGGTGGAGGTCTGTGCAGAGAGTGCTGGGTGTGTGTCTGGAGTGGACCTATCTCATCTGGGGACAGAGAATCACCACAGACAGCTGCTGGTTGCCCTGAGACTCTCTGCCTGGCTGCCGGGCACTGTGTTCACAGGGCTCCTCACGGGACTGCAGACAGGAGCCGGTCCACGGAGCTCCCTGCTCCATCTCCCCGCACGACGGGCAGGAGCCCCACACCAGCAAGAGAGCCCAGGGCGGGCACAGGGTGAGTGCCAGCTGGGAGGTGACCCTACACCCAGGAAGTTCGGGTCCCAGAGCCACCCTGGCCCTCCCTGGGTCCCTCCTAGGGTCCTGCTTCCAAAGTAGCCTGGGACTGTCAGCTCTGCGACGCGCCCTAGCGGCACTCCTGCCCCTCCTCCTGCCATGAGTCCTGGAGGCTCGGGGACTCAGTCTGAGCTCCAGCCCCTTTTCCTGGAGTTGTTGGTGCCGCCTCTGACTCGAGTCTGTGCTGTGTTCCACCCCAGGGGGAGGCTGTGTCCACAGCGGACAGGAACGAGACCAGCAAGCTGTGGAGCATCCAGAAACGCAGACTGGAGATGTTGGTGGGCAACCTGGTGCCTGCCTGCCTGGGCAGTGACCCCTCCTACCTCCCCACATTCCTGGACACCTACAGGGCTTTTGGTACCCCCCAGCAGGTGCTGGACCTTCTCTTCACCAGGTGAGACTCTGCCCTCCCCCACTGGGGACTTGCGGGGGACTCAGTCAGGTTCCAGCTGTGAGTCCTGGGAATGTCTCCCCACCTCTCTTGGCCCCAGTTTGCCCTCTCTGCACAGGAGGGGAAAGGGAGGAGCAGCTCCCAGGGTGACTGTGGGGAATAAGTGGGTGCATCCTCGAAAGTGCTTTCTGGGATCCTGGACCCCTGGAAAGGCTTTGGTTGTGCTGAGTCGTCACGTTCGTCCTCCCCTCGAGGAAGCCTCTGTCAAGGTTGTCTCTGGGCTTTTGACTTTGTCCCAAATCGTTTTCCGAATTGCTAGGTGAGGTGTGAGAGATGCCCTATCCTGGGTGAGTGAGAGCAGGGGTCCCTGGGAGTGGTCAGTGGTGCCCCAGGCATTCCGATGCGGCTGGTTGGGCTCATTGCTGCTTGAAATATAGAGGAAGGTGCACGAGGTGCAGGCGCTTTTCTAGGAAGAAGCATCACGTAACGCAGGGAGCACAGAGCAGTCCTGCCCCCCAGGGCCTCAGTTCTCCGGGGTTGGGATGGGGGCAGGGAGGGGAAACCTGTCACACCAGCCATCACATTCGGGAGTGTCTCCAGTACCGTCCATGTGACGCCTTCCTGGCCTCCTGTAGGTACGGATGCATCCTCCCTTACTGCGATGAGGATGGTGGACCCCTGCACCAGCTGAAAATGTGAGTGGATTGTGATTCAAGAGGGACTGAGTCCCTTCCCCAGAGAACTGTCAGGAGGAATGGGGTTGCTGGATGGGCAGGGCTGGCAGAATCGTGGATTGCACATAGCTTCTGGTTCCTAGTGGGGGCCAAGGTCTGGGGGGCTTCTCCGGGAAAAGCGGAAAGGAGGCCAAGAGAGCTGTGGAGGGGTCTGGGGTGCTGTGAGCAGCATCTGGGAGCTCAGAGGTCAGAGTGAGCCCTATGAGTGTCCACAACCGTCCCCTGTCCATCCCAGTCCTGCCTCTACCTCCAATCCTGGGACCCAGAGAGATAGTGTGGAGAGCATCCTGCTCACTGTCTGGCGGAACCTCAGTGGGTGTGCTCAGCTGGTGCTCAGGGGACTTAGTGACCCTCAGTGGAGAGCTGAGCCCTCGCTGGTGAGGATGAACGTCAGTGGCAGGAGTAGACGCAAGCCCGTCCCCATCGGACAAGGCATCCTGTAGATATAGGAGGTCAATCTGAGGTGTTAGGAAGCACACGGGAAGCCTGGGCAGATGACAGAGTATCTGTGTGCCCTCTTGGGCCAGATCCTCCCGGGACCCCTACGTTTTCCCGAGAAGCATGACCCAGAGCAGCCACCCTGCCTGCCCACGCAGTGGTGACACCACGGGGAGGGGCAGGGAGAGGGACAGTGCGCTGTGTCAGGCTGCCCTCAGGAAGCGGACAGAAGGTCACACCATGGATCAAGGGCTGTCACTTGACCAGGCTTGTTTGCGGCCTGCCCCCCCCTTGCCCCCGAGTCCAGGCCTCCTCTGCCTGGTCTGCCAGGTGAGACTGACCGCGGAGGAGAACTGACCTCCGGATGGGCATGGGCAGAAGGCGCAGAGGCCCAGGTCCTCGCAGGGCGGCCCTGGAGTGCAGTGTGGTGGGAAGGACAAGTCTCTGACTCTGCTGCCCACGTGACTCCCCCAGGGCCATGGCCTCCATCCTGGGCACCTGGCTGCACCTTTACCCTGAGGATTTCCAGCAGGCCCCAGACTTTGCCTGCCTGAAGATGCTCCTCGCTTACCTAGAGCTCAACATGCCCGACTCGGACCTGGAGCAGCGAGCCCGCCATCTCCTGGCGCAGCTGGAGACTCTGGAGCTCACTGAGGCAGAGGGGCATGGTGAGGAGGACTCAGGGTGGCTGAGGAAAACAGGGGCGAATTAGGAAGGGAGGGGGCTGGGCCACACAGAGCAGAGCCTTCTGAGGCTGCAACTAGGCCAGGAACAATGAGGAGGCTCAGATCACTCTTCCCCTGGACTGCAGCCTGTGAGGACTTCCTTGGGGTAGGTGTCTTCTTGGATTGTGATGTCAGGGCTAAGTAGCGAGTCTCTTCCTGTCTTTGGGATCCACGGACAAGCGGTCTTACTGACAGTGATTTCTCTTCTCGGAGATACAGCACCCGCTGGAGAAGAAGCTCTGGAAACAGCACCAGGCCTAGAGCCAACAGCACCCCAACTACCTGCTGCAGCTCCACAGTCAGAGCAAGCTCAAAGCCCAGATCCCATTCAACTTCAAGGTCTGTGTCAAGTAAACACACCAATTCCAAACACAGAGCCACAGCCTGCTCATGCCGAGGCTCTCATTTAAGCTCGGAAGCAAGGAAAGGTACCTCCAGGCTCCACTTCTAGATTCAGAGAAAGTGCAAGAAACAAAACTCTTCCTCCTTCAGAGCCTGAGTCACCCGCAAATCCTGTCCCAGCGCTGCTTCTACAGCCTCAGTCCCCAGGCTTAAGCCAACTTCGGCCAGGGCTCCGCCTTGGCTCTGGAGATCCTTGGTGCTTTGCAATCAGCTGTGGCTCGAGAGACCCCAGCAGACCCAGCTTTGTGAGCAGCTCAGGCGCTGGAGCCGGTTCTTCCCCTAACACCCCTGGAGCTGCTCCCAGATCGTCAGCGAACCTCACCTTCCCAGGCAGATGTTGTGCTGCCCCCGAGCGAGCACCGCCCTGGAGCCTGTCTCTCCACCCCGATAATTCCCTCTCTTAATATGTATTTGTATTTTTTATTACATGTACAAACTTATTTTTTCTATGAGATAAAGTAAAGGTAGATAGAAATTGAATTCTTTGAATTTTTTAACTGTCCGTGTGAGCGGCATGGAGAACATTCACTAGGTTACATGACCCCATCTATTGTCTATTCCAGAGCATCTGCGTCCTCTTTGACGCCGATAATCCTGCAGTCTGGGAAGGCCCTGCACTCGACTCTCCCCTCCTCTGCTGATGGACGTTAGGGCTATTTTCACCTGTGGCTCATGTGCATAGTGGTGCCCTGAACACTTGTGTGCAGGCTGGTGACGTTCTGCGTTTCTTTCTTTCGGGTTAATGCAGGAGCGGAATTTGGGCATCCTTCGATTCCTGTCTAGTTGCTTTTGTGAGGACCTGCGGCAGGAGTGTCCATTAGTGTTTCCGTTTCCACTTCTTCATCTGTGTTGCAGTGTCCTCTCTGCCACGCCTCCCCCCTGCCTGGTCCCTCACTCTGGGGAAGAAGCCTCTGAGGAGGCCCTTGTGCCCTGCCCCTCACTGAAGCAGCTCGTGTCTCAGGTGAGTCCACAGCCTCAATCCCCTGGGAGACACCGGCAGAGGCCTCGGGCTGAGTCATGGTCCGTTCCTGCTCCAAAGACAGTGTGAGATCCAGGCTGTGGTCATCGCCTTGCTTCTTTTTCATTTGTCTCCATCCCAGATCCATTCTTCCTTTGCCCGCTTGCTCTACTGTCACTTCTGATGTTAGTGTGAGTGTTGTGTATATTTGTGAGGACACCCAGAGACATCTAATCCGGATGAGTGGGGATGTTCTGGGGTTCTTGGCTCTCTAATTCCCAAAGCCAAGGCGGTGTGTGTGTTGCAGCCCTACCCTAGGATGGCCTGGGACTCTGCCCCTGCCCCGGGCCCTGGATTTTCCAACTCCTATCAGGGCCTCAGTTTTCCCAATGGACAGTGAGGGATTAAGCAAGGCCTGCACACAGTCTGCCAGCCTGCCACGTCTCTGGGTGGTTTACGGCTGGGTGACAGAAGCAACCCCGGGGCTCCTCAGAGTTGGAAGGCACCCCCCAATGGCTCTGTGGGCCTCTCTTTGCTGTGGTGAGGAAGAGGGTTCACACTCACTTAACTTCGTGCCCTGAAGGATAAGGAACATTTGCTCAAGGAGGGCTGAGGCTCTGTGAGTGACAGAAGATGACTTGGACGTAGACCGCGTGCTAGAATGTGATCTGCAGAACAGACGGGCCATCTTTACCCACGTTCCCTACGCGAGGAGATCTCTCTGAAACGGGGACTGTCACGTTAAATTTTGTACTGTGTTTTAACGCAGAAGTAGTATTTTCCTTGAGAGTAGATACTGTAGTTTAGAGCACAGCTGAAATAATAACGTTGGGTCAGGCAGACAGTCCCGTTATAGAAGCGGATCAGGCCGAGAGTTGGCCAGGGCTTCGGCAAACACAGAGTAAGTTGCCTGTGGTCTACGAGGAAATCGATTGATTGGCCCCCACAGTTGTCATGACCCATTTTCCAGAAGTGGAATTACCTCAGGAGGTCATGTGGGGAGCCGCAGGCACCTTCAGAGTCCCATCCCTAAGGCCTAGGGCTCAGAGAGCAGCCTTCTCGAGTGTGGATGTCTGCAGTGTGGGCATGCAGCCGGTGGCGGCTTAGATGTCCGAGAGCAATTCTTGTGGGTGTTCCCGCTTTCCGCAGTGACATCAAGGCTGTTCCTTTCCACTTGGGTCCCTGTGGGCATTTTCCTCCAGCCGTTTCAGAGTGGATCTGAGAGCCATTGCTGTGACTTCAGTCTTTCCCGGTCTTTGCTGCCTCTTCTCCTCTTCCTCCCTGCCATAATAAAGTGTCTGAACCAGTCGCAACAGGTTATCTAAGACGGATTTGGTCCATGCGTCTGTTTTAGTAGCTTACTGCGGATATCTGGAGCCGACTGAGTGAGAAGTCTCTCTTTTGAGATCATTCCTGCCTCTGTGCTTTCGGGATCAATCTCAGGGAATCTGCGAAAGGCTTCTGAAGACCGTCTAGCAGTTTACTTGGAGGTTCCTTCTCTCCCTGTTCTCTGTTTGCCGCCTTGGCATCGTTTCACGTCTCGTGCCCACTCGCTTGAGTCCTGACACAGTGACTCCGATCCCATCTTCCTGTAGCCGTTTTGGAATCCCAGCGGGACTCGGGTGGGGGCGGGCTGATTCCTAGTAGGGAAGCCGGCTAGGCCACCCTGCCCCTATCCTGCTGATTCCTTCCCAAGCCATTCATCCCCATAGGCAATCTCTCCCCCGGGTCCCACTGCTGGGAGACGGGCTGCCACCTGCCTCGATGGAGGAACTCAGCCGCGATCACCTCATATATGACTTATAAATCTCAAAATAGTCATGCTGAGGAGAAGCAGCCAGATACAGAACTATGTCCTTTCTGAAGAAAATGGATGAGTGGTTGCCTGGGGATGGGTGGGAGGTGTGGGTGACCAGGGGCATGAAGCAAGCTTGGGGAGCCGCCTGGATGTCTCTATCTTAATTCGGCTGATGCCTTTCTGCGTATATACATGTGTCAAAACTGACTGAACTGCTCACGTTAGACGTGTGGGTGTTTCCTTGAACATCATCTGTACGTCCATGAAGCTGTGAATAAAGCAGCAGAGAGTGAAGGTTATGAAGCATAGATTCCCCAGGCAGTGCTGACAGAGAAGGGCCTGGTTCCATGAAAATTCCACACACCGAGCCCCCATGCCGGCTGTCCACAAAGCACCAGGGGAGTTGTGCTTCTAACAAGGGTGCCAGGAATTCTCATTCTCTGGAAGTGGGAGACCTTGGTATGAAATGGGTGATAACTGAACAAGGCTTCCCTTCTCTTGACCAAACCATTATCAGGCTAAGTCTTTGATTTTCAAATGTTTCATACAGTCCATGATGGGTACCGCCTATGTAACCTGGGTTTATCATGAGTCTCTGTGAAGGAAACTTCTCAGCACCCAGCATCTTAGGTCAGTGGATTAATTGGCAGTAAGCTAAGTAGATGGATATGATGGCTCCTGCATATAATCCATGTTCCTGCAATTATCCAATCAAGGCCCAAAAAACAGTTGAAAGCAAAAAAAGAAAAAAAAAAAAGCTATGCTTAGCCATTCCTCTTAAATGTAGTTGCCAATCTCCATTGGTAAGAGATTTTCATACCTGGTAAGGCATGTGATCATTTAAAAACCTTTCCATGATATTAGTGGTTGAAGGAGAAGGCAATGGCAACCCACTCCAGTACTCTTGCCTGGAAAATCCCATGGATGGAGCCTGGTAGGCTGCAGTCCATGGGGTCGCAAAGAGTCGGACACGACTGAGGGAGTGACTTACCTGAGTGCAGCCCTTTCACAGCATCATCTCAAATAACCCAGTGGAGGGTACTATCCCCTCCATAAGCTTGATCTGTCGTAATGCTTCCTAGGACCCACTTGACTTCATACTCAAAATTGTCTGGCTATAGGTGAGTGACCACCCCATTGTAGATGTCCAGGCCATTAATACCTTTTTTTTTGGCATAATTTGTTGTGTATTCTTGCCTCTTCTTAATAGCTTCTGCTCTCTTTGGTCCATAGCAAATCTGTCCTATATTGTGTCTATCATTGCAAGAAATGTTCCCTTAGTATCTCTAATCACCTTGAAGAGATCTCAGGTCTTTCCCATTCCATTGCTTTCCTCTATTTCTTTGCATTTTTCGCTTGAGGTTTCTTATCTCTGTCTGCTATTTTTTGAAACTCTGATTTAAGATCTTTCCTTTTCTCATTTGTGTTTTGTTTCTCTTGATTTCTGAGGAATTTGTAAGGCCTTCTCAGACAAATCAGAACTCACACCCGTTTCTCCGTGAGGTTACTTTTGTGTGCTTCTTTGCTTTTGAATTGTGTGCGTTTTTATATATGTTGGAGATGAACCCTTATTCGACATGAGAATTGCCAATCTTTTCTCCATTTCATACTTCATTTTTCATTTTATTGATGGTTCCCTTGCAGAGGCTTTACCATGTTCACTTTTCCTTTCACTTCTTTCACTTTTTGAATGACATTCAAACTTCATGACAAGACTGAGGTTACAGAATCATGGTAACACTTTTCTTCTACGAGCTTTATGGTTTCAGTTCTTCATTTCAAGGTTTTAATTCATCTCTTACCATGCCGCCCTATTTGGGGGCAGTGTTCCTCTGGATTCTAGAGAGTGAGCACTGACACACACACACACACACACACACACTGGCACAGTGAATATAAAAGGACTCTGGGGTGGAATCAGAAGAGGGACAGATATGAGGAAGGTAATAAGAATATACAGGGGTTGCAAGCACTGTCTGCCTGAGACACGGACTCCCACATCTTCCAGGACTCATCCCACCTAAGTCTGAGGATATCCCTAGCAGTCATTGCGGGCATCTGCCCCCGTGTGCAGGTGGGGACACGGACAGGCCTTGAGAGACACGAGGACTCATCCAGGAGAGAGAACAGGTAGGAATCGGGAGGTGAGTCTGGACCCAGGTCTGTCTCCTCAGAGCTGCACACAGAGCCTGCCCGGGAGCTGTGTGGAGGGCTGTGCGGTGAAACTGTGGGAGACTCGGGGCTGCGTGGATGCGGGATGAGCGGTCAGTATCCCGAGGGCTATGTGCAGAGGTGTCAACTGTCAATCCAAGGAAGGGGCCCCCAGGAAGTGAAGTCACTTCCTTGATGGCAGACCCTAACAGAACTTGGAACCCTGTAACCAGGCACCCACCTTCTAGCAATAGCGTCAAAGCCAGTTGAGGCTCACTTGGTTGGAGAGACTTCATCCAGAAGGATATTCTCCAGCTGTGTCTCGACTGACCAGGGCTTCTGCTTCCAGAAACCCTGGAGGGAGAGGTTTTTGAGATGTTTCAGGCGGTTCAGCACTCAGCCTGGATGCCTCTGGTCCTTTAGCAGGAGGTCACCTAAGGTAATACCAGGCAACCTAGAGCTGGCCACATCAGGCCTAGCCACCACTGGGAGCCCTCCCCAGGCAGCACCAGCTGCCTTCATCTCCATGTGGGGGGAAGGGGGACTTGAGGGGAGGCTCCCCCTCTGGGCAGGAACAGGTTGGTGGGCACGTGGTGACCTGGTGGTCCTGTCACGGCCATACCTGAGGACAGCCTGGCAGTGGGGAAACAGGGTCCCTGAGGTGCTCTTCTCTGTGCCAGCATGGATCCAAGGCCCCTCAGGTGGTCGGGTGTCTGCATCCTCGGTGGAGGTCTGTGCAGAGAGTGCTGGGTGTGTGTCAGGAGGGGACCTATCTCGTCTGGGGGTCAGAGAAGCACCACAGACAGCTGCCCGGTGCCCTGAGACTCTCTGCCTGGCTGCCGGGCACTGTGTTCACAGGGCTCCTCACGGGACTGCAGACAGGAGCCGGTCCACGGAGCTCCCTGCTCCATCTCCCCGCACGACGGGCAGGAGCCCCACACCAGCAACAGTGCCCACGGTGGGCACAGGGTGAGTGCCAGCTGGGAGGTGACCCTACACCCAGGAAGTTCCGGGTCCCAGAGCCGCCCTGGCCCTCCCTGGGTCCCTCCTAGGGTCCTGCTTCCAAAGTAGCCTGGGATTGTCAGCTCTGCGACGCGCCCTAGCGGCCCAGGCCCTGACGTGTCCAGATGAAAACCAGTGTTCCCCTACCTGTGTGAATCTCAGAAAGAAAATGTGAAGGGATTTCACTTCGTATTCCCCCGGGAGCCTTTCCTCATGTTTCTAGAGTGTGTCCTTTATAAAGTCCATCCCCAGGTATCCGTGTGGCCCTGAGCATCCTGCATTCTCTCACCCCAGGATCAGCCCCTCTCACCCCAGTTCTCATCCCCAGAATGGGATGCTGTGGTAACCACCACAGGGATGATGCACTTAGCACCAGGGGAGCTGTCCATACACACTGCCCCGAGACGCTGACACACGTAGCCATGGCCCAGAGCCAGGTCACTTGTGATGCCAGGACGTTTATTCTGCAGACGGCACTCCTGCCCCTCCTCCTGCCATGAGTCCTGGAGGCTCAGGGACTCAGTCTGAGCTCCAGCCCCTGCCTTCCTGGAGTTGTTGGTGCCGCCTCTGACTCGTGTCTGTGCTGTGTTCCACCCCAGGGGGAGACTGTGTCCACAGGGGACAGGAACGAGACCAGCAAGCTGTGGAGCATCCAGAAACGCAGACTGGAGAGGTTGGTGGGCAACCTGGTGCCTGCCTGCCTGGGCAGTGACCCCTCCTACCTCCCCACATACCTGGGCCCCTACAGGGCTTTTGGCACCCTCCAGCAGGTGCTGGAGTTTCTCTTCACGAGTCGAGCACATCCCCTCCCCCACTGGGCACGGTGGGCACCTGGTCATCTTCCAGCTTTGAGTTATGGGAATGTCTCTCAACTTCTCTGGGTCCCAGTTGGCCCCTTCTGCACAGGTAGGGAAAGGGTGGAGCAGCCCCCAGAGTGAATGTGGGGACTAAGTGGGTCGTCCTGGAAAGTGCTTTCTGGGAACCTGGAGCCCTGGAAAGGCTTTGGTTGTGCTGAGTCATCACATTCCTCCTCCCCTCGACGAAGCCTCTGTCTAGGTTATCTCTGAGCATTTGACTTTGTCCCAAATCGTTTTCCCAAGTGCTGGGTGAGGTGTGAGAGATGCCCTGTCCTGGGTGAGTGAGAGCAGGGGTCCCTGGGAGTGATCTTGGTGCCCCAGGCACTCCGATGAGGCTGGTTGGGCTCATTGGTGCTTGAAATATAGAGGAAGGCGCACGAGGTCCAGGCGCTTTTCTAGGAAGAAGCATCACGTAACGCAGGGAGCACAGAGCAGTCCTGTCCCCCAGGGCTTCAGTTCTCCGGGGCTGGGATGGGGGCAGGGAGGGGAAACCTGTCACACCAGCCATCACATCCGGGAGTGTCTCCAGTACCGTCCATGTGACGCCTTCCTGGCCTCCTGTAGGTACGGATGCGTCCTCCCTTACTGCGATGAGGATGGTGGACCCCTGCACCAGCTGAAAATGTGAGTGGATTGTGATTCAAGAGGGACTGAGTTTCTTCCCCAGAGAGCTGTCAGGAGGAATGGGGTTGCTGGATGGGCAGGGCAGGCAGAATCCTTGATTGCACATAGCTTCTGGTTCCTAGTGGGGGCCAAGGTCTGGGGGGCTTCTCCGGGAAAAGCGGAAAGGAGGCCAAGAGAGCTGTGGAGGGGTCTGGGGTGCTGTGAGCAGCATCTGGGAGCTCAGAGGTCAGAGTGAGCCCTATGAGTGTCCACAACCGTCCCCTGTCCATCCCAGTCCTGCCTCTACCTCCAATCCTGGGACCCAGAACAGATAGTGTGGAGAGCATCCTGCTCACTGTCTGGCGGAACCTCAGTGGGTGTGCTCAGCTGTTGCTCAGGGAACTTAGTGGCCCTCAGTGGACAGCTGAGCCCTCGCTGGTGAGGATGAACGTCAGTGGCAGGAGTAGATGCAAGCCCGTCCCCATCGGACAAGGCATCCTGTAGATATAGGAGGTCAATCTGAGGTGTTAGGAAGCACACGGGAAGCCTGGGCAGATGACAGAGTCTCTGTGTGCCCTCTTGGGCCAGATCCTCCCGGGACCCCTACATTTTCCCGAGATGCATGACCCAGAGCAGCCACCCTGCCTGCCCACGCAGTGGTGACACCAGGGGGAGGGGCAGGGAGAGGGACAGTGCGCTGTGTCAGGCTGCCCTCAGGAAGCGGACAGATGGTCACACCATGGATCAAGGGCTGTCACTTGAGCAGGCTTCGCGGCCTGCCCCTTCTGCCCCCGATTCCAGGCCTCCTCTGCCTGGTCTGCCAGGTGAGATTGACCGCGGAGGAGAACTGACCTCTGGGTGGGCACGGGCAGAAGGCGCAGAGGCCCAGGTCCCCACAGGGCGGCCCTGGAGTGCAATGTGGCGGGAAGGACAAGTCTCTGACTCTGCTGCCCACGTGACTCCCCCCAGGGCCATGGCCTCCATCCTGGGCACCTGGCTGCACCTTTACCCTGAGGATTTCCAGCAGGCCCCAGACTTTCCCTGCCTGAAGATGCTCCTCGCTTACCTAGAGCTCAACATGCCCGACTCGGACCTGGAGCAGCGAGCCCGCCATCTCCTGGCGCAGCTGGAGACTCTGGAGCCCACTGAGGCAGAGGGGCATGGTGAGGAGGACTCGGGGTGGGTGAGGAGGACGGGGCGGATAAGGAAGGGAGGGGGCTGGGCCACATGGAGCAGAGCCTTCTGAGGCTGGAAATGGGCCAGGAGCAATTAGGAGGCTAGATCACTTTTCCCAAGGACTGCAGCCTTGGGGGACTTCCTGGGGGTGGGTGGCCTCTTGGATTGAGATGTCAGCACTAAGCAGCGTGTCGCTTCCTGTCTTTGGGATCCATGGATCAGCAGTCTTACTGACAGTGATTTATCTTCTGGGAGATACAGCACCCGCTGGAGGAGAATCTCTGGAAACATCATCAGTCCTGGAGCCAACAGCACCCCTACCACCTGCCACAGCTCCACAGTCACAGAAAGCTCAAAGCCCAGCCCCCATGCAAGTTCAAGGTCTGCATCACATAAGCACGACAACTCCAAACACAGAGCCTCAGCCTGCTAATGCCGTGGCTCTCACTTAAGCTCGGAAGTGAAATAAAGGACCTCCAGGCTCCACTTCTAGATCCAGAGACCATGCAAGAAACAGCTCTCTTCCTTCTTCAGAGCCTGAATCACCTGGAAATCCTCTCCCAGCGCTGCTTCTACAGCCTCAGTCCCCAGGCCTAAGCCCACATCGGCCAGGGCTCTGCCTTGGCCTGCAGCTCCTTCGTGTTTTGCAATCAGCTGTGGCTCCGGTGTTATCCAGCTGTGGCTCGAGAGACCCCAGCAGACCCAGCTTTACAAGCAGCTCAGGCGCTGGATCCAGTTCCTCCCCTAACACCCCTAGAGCTGCTCCCAGATCATCAGCGAGCCTCGCCTTCCCAGGCGGATGGTGTGCTGCCCCCGAGCGAGCACCAGCCCTGGAGCCTGTCTCTCCACCCCGATAATTCCCTCTCTTAATATGTATCTTTTTTTTTATTACATGTACAATCTTATTTTTTCTATGAGATAAAGTAAACGTAGATAGAAATTGAATTCTTTGACTTTTTTAACTGTCCGTGTGAGCGGCATGGAGAACATTCACTAGGTTCTCTGACCCCGTCTATTGTCTATTACAGAGCATCTGCGTCCTCTTTGACGCCGATAATCCTGCAGTCTGGGAAGGCCCTGCACTCGACTCTCCCCTCATCTGCTGATGGACGTTATGGCCATTTTCATCTTGTGGCTCTTGTGCATAGAGCTCCTCTGAACAGTTGTGTGCAGGCTTGTGACGTTCTGCGTTTACTTCTTTCGGATTTGATGCAGGAGCGGAATGTGGGCGTCGACTGATTCCTGTCAAGTTGCTTTTTGAGGACCTGCTGCGGGAGTGTCCGTTAGTGTTTCCATTTCCACTTCTTCATCTGTGTTGCAGTGGCCTCTCGGCCACACATCCCCCCTGCCTGGTCCCTCACTCTGGGGAAGAAGCCTCTGAGGGGTCCTTGTGGCCTGCCCCTGAATGAAGCAGCTCGTGTCTCAGGTGAGTCCACAGCCTCAATCCCGTGGGAGATACCGGCAGAGGCCTCGGGCTGAGTCATGGTCCGTTCCTGCTCCAAAGATAGTTTGAGATCCAGGCTGTGGTCATCGCCTTGCTTCTTTTTCATTTGTCTCCACTCCAGATCCACTCCTCCTTTGACCGCATGCCCTACTGTCACTTCTTCTGATGTTAGTGTGAGTGTTGTGTATATTTGTGAGGACACCCAGAGACATCTAATCCGGATGAGTGGGGATGTTCTGGGGTTCTTGGCTCTCTAATTCCCAAAGCCAAGCTGGTGTGTGTGTTGCAGCCCTACCCTAGGATGGCCTGGGACTCTGCCCCTGCCCCGGGCCCTGGATTTTCCAACTCCTATCAGGGCCTCAGTTTTCCAAATGGACAGTGAGGGATTAAGCAAGGTGCTCTCAAAGCCTGCACACAGTCTGCCCAGCCTTCCACATCTCTAGATGGTTTACGGCTGGGTGACAGAAGCAACCCCGGGGCTCCTCATAGTTGCAAGGCATCCCCAATGGCTCTGTGGGCCTCTCTTTGCTGCAGTGAGGAAGAGGGTTCACACTCACTTAACTTTGTTCCCCGAAGGATAAGGAACATTTCCTCAAGAAGGGCTGAGGCGCTGTGAGTGACAGAAGATGACTTGGATGTGGACCACGCGCTAGAATGTGATCTGCAGAACAGATGGGCCATCTTTACCCACGCTCCCTGTGCGAGGAGTTCTCTCTGAAATGGGGACTGTGACGTTAAAGTTAACACCCTGTTTTAACGCAGAAGTAGTATTTTCCTTCATAGTCGATATTGTAGTTTAGAGCACAACTGAAATAATGTTTGGGTCATGCAGACAGTCCTGTTACAGAAGCGGATCAGTGAGAGATTGGGCCAGGGGTTCTCCAAACACAGAGTAAGTTGCCTGTGGTCTGCGAGGAAATCGACTGATTGGCCCCCCACAGTTGTCATGACCATTTTCCAGAGGTGGAATTACCTCAGGAGCTTGTGTGGGAAGCCCCAGTCACCTTCAGTCCTGATTGCCTTCAGAGTCCCATCCCTAAGGCCTAGGCCTCAGAGAGCAGCCTTCTCGAGTGTGGACGTCTGCAGACTGGGCATGCAGCTGGTGGCTTCTTAGATGCCTGAGAGCAATTCTTGCAGGTGTCCCCGCTTTCCACAGTAACAGCCAGGCTGTTCCTTTCTGCCTGGGTCCCTGTGGGCATTTTTCTCCGGCTGTTTCAGAGTGGATCTGAGAGCCATTGCTGTGACTTCAGTCTTTCCCATTCTTTGCTGCCTCTTCTCCTCTTCCTCCCTGCAATAATAAAGTCTCTGAGCCAGTCTGGTGGAATAACAGACCACCTGACTTGCCTCTTGAGGAACCTGTATGCAGGTCACGAAGCAACAGTCAGAACTGTACATGGAACAACAGACTGGTTCCAAATAGGTAAAGGAGTACGTCAGGGTTGTATATGGTCACCCTGCTTATTTAACTTCTATGCAGAGTACATCATGAGGAATGCTGGGCCGGAAGAAGCACAAGCTGGAATCAAGATTGCCGGGAGTAATATCAATAACCTCAGATATGCAGATGACACCACCTTTATGGCAGAAAGTGAAGAGGAACTCAAAAGCCTCTTGATGAAAGTGAAAGAGGAGAGTTAAAAGGTTGGTTTGAAGCTCAATATTCAGAAAACAAAGATCATGGCATCTGGTCCCATCACTTCATTGGAAATAGATGGGGAAACACTGGAAACAGGTTCAGACTTTATTGTTTTGGGTTCCAAAATCACTGCAGATGCTGATTGCAGCCATGAAATTAAGACACTTACTCCTTGGAAGGAATGTTATGACCAACCTAGAGAGTATATTAAAAAGCAGAGACGTTACTTTGTCAACCAAGGTCCATCTAGTCAAGGCTATGGTTTTTCCAGTGGTCATGTATGGATGTGAGAGTTGGACTGTGAAGAAAGCTGATCACCGAAGAATTGATGCTTTTGAACTGTGGTGTTGGAGAAGACTCTTGAGAGTGCCTTGGACTGCCTGGAGATCCAAACAGTCCATTCTAAAGGAGATAATCCTGGTGTTCATTGGAAGGACTGATGCTAAAGCTGAAACTCCAATACTTTGGCCATCTCATGCGACGAGTTGACTCACTGGAAAAGACTCTGATGCTGGGAGGGATTGGGGGCAGAAGGAGAAGGAGACAACAGAGAATGAGATGGCTGGATGGCATCGCCGACTCGATGGACATGAGTTTGAGTGGACTCCGGGAGTTGGTGATGGACAGGGAGGCCTGGCGTGTTGCGATTCATGGGGTCGCAAAGAGTCGCACACAACTGAGCCACTGAACTGAACTGAGCCAGTTGCAATAGGTTATCTAAGACTGTTTGGTCCATATGTCTGTTTTAGTAGCTTGCTGAGGATATCTGGAGCCGACTGCGTGAGAAGTCTCTCTTTTGAGATCATTCCTGCCTCTGCGCTTTCGGGATCAATCTCAGGCAATCTGCGAAAGGCTTCTGTGGACCGTCTAGCAGTTTACCTGGAGCTTCCTTCTCTCCCTGTTCTCTGTTTGCCGCTTGGCATCGTTTAACGTCTCATGCCCATTCGTTTGAGTCCTGACACAGTGACTCCGATCCAATATTCCTGTAGCCGTGTTGGAATCCCAGCGGGACTTGGGTGGGAGCGGCATGATTCCTAGTAGGGAAACCGGCTAGGCCCCCCTGCCCTTCTCCTGCTGATTCCTTACCAAGCCATTCATCCCCATAGGCAATCTCTCCCCCGGGTCCTCCTGCTGGGAGACGGGCTGCCACCTGCCTAGATGGAGGATCTCAGCTGTGCTTACCTCATATATTACTAATAAATCTCAAAATATTCATGCTGAGAAAAAGCCAGATACAGAACTATGTCATTTCTGAAAAAAGTGGATTAATGGTTGCCCGGGGATGGGTGGGAGGCGTGGGTGACCAGGGGCATGAAGCAAGCTTGGGGCTCCGCCTGGATGTCTCTATCTTAATTTAGCTGATGGTTTTCTGGGTATATACATGTGTCAAAACTTACTGAACTGTACACTTGATACATGTGGGTTTCTTTCAGCCTCACCTGTACATGCATGAAGCTGTGAATGAAGCAGCCGAGAGTGAAGGACTGAAGCATAGATTTTGCCAGGCGGTGCTGACAGTTAAAACCCCTGGTGCCATGGAAAGTCCATACCCCTGGGCCCCCTGGGTGTCCACAAAGCACCAGGGGAGTTGTGCTTCCAGCAAGGTGCCAGGAATTCTCAGGCTCTGGTAATGGGGAACCCTCGTATGAAATGGGCAGTAGCTGACAAGGAGCCTTTCCTCCTCTTGACCAAACCAGCATCAGGTGAAGTCTTTGATTTTCAAGTGTTTCATACAAGTCCATGTCGGTTAACTGCCATATGACATGGGTTTGTCACGATTCACTCCATGAAGGAGCCTTCTCAGCCCCCAGCATCTTAAATCGTTGGATTAAATTGGAGAAAGCTTACCTTCATCTTGGGTCACATGGGTAACATGGGTAAGAATGCTCCTCCATGGGATTCACGTGACTGCATTATCCAATCAAGGCCCTAGCTCCTAGTTAAAACGGTGCCTTTCATACCACGTAAGGCATGCTACCATTGAAAAACCTTTCTATACTAGCAGCAGTTGAAAGTCATTTAAAACGCTCTTTGTCTTGGGATTCGGTAAGGTCAGTGGAGTGTTTTGAGATTAACTGAGCGTAGCAGTTCCTCCGATGTGAGTTTTTGGAACACTCTCTCTCTCTGGTTTTCTATTTTATTTTAAAAGGTTTTTATATTCTTTGTATGTGGTTGCTTTTAACTCCTGGTCTTATAGAGTGGAAAACGCATACTTCAATCCATCACTCACTGTCACTTCATTTCTGCTGTGTTTTGTGTTTTTTGTTTCCATTTATGGCAGCTGTGCTTTTTTGTTCTTTAGTAGATCTTGAACGTTTTCCCTTAAATTTCAAAATTGAATTTACACACCACATTTATTGTACCTGAGAATTGAAGACAAAATTTTAAACAGTAGAAACGGAGGAGGGATTTAATATGGAAGTACTAAACATTAATCAAACAATCGGAATAGAAACAGTATGTTTGGTGTCTGCAAAGCACCAGGGGAGCTGTGCTTCCAGCAAGGGTGCCAGGAATTCTCAGGCTCTGGTAATGGGGAACTTTGTATGAAATGGGCGGTAGCTGACAAGGAGCCTTTCCTCCTCTTGACCAAAGCGCCATCAACTGAAGTCTTGATTTTCAAGTGTTTCATACAGGTCCATGATGGGTAACTACCATATAACATGGGTTTGTCACGAGTCTCTCCGTGAAGGAGCCTTCTCAACCCCCAGCATCTTAGATCGTTGGATCAATTGGGAGAAAGCTAAGGGGATGGGTAAGATGGGATGGGTAAGACGGCTCCTCCACACAATCCATGTTCCTGCAATTATCCAATCAGGGCCCAAGCATAGAGTTGAAAGGAAAAAAAAAAAAGCTGTGCTTCGCATTTCCACTCAAAGGTAGTTGTGGGTTCCTATTGGTAAAGAGGAGCGTTTCATGGTAAGGCATGTGACCATTGATACACCTTTCCATAATATCAGTGGCTGAAAGTCATTCAAAATGCTCTTTGTCTTCCGATTCAGTAAGGTCAGGTGTGTGTTTTGAGATTCTCTGAACATGGCAGTTCCTCAGATTTGAATTTTTGTAACACTTTTTGTCTGTTTTTCTATTCTACTTAAAAAATATTTTATATTCTTTGCATGTGGTTCCTTGTAACTCCTTGTAACATACATTTAAAAAGACAGGATTCTATCCATCATTTACTCTCACCTCATTTCTGGTGTTTTCTTTTTTTGCCATTTATGGCAGCTGTGATTTTTTTGTTCTTTAATAAAAACATAATCTTTTCCCCTTACATTTCAAAATTGTAATTACAAACCACATTTATTGTAGCTGGTTTTGAAGACAAAATTTTAAAGAATGGAAATGAAGGAGGGATTCAACGTAGAAATACTATTAATCAAACAATCAGAGTACAAACACTATATCTGATGGAATCAAGTAAATTTTGGTTTTGGAACATGAAAATATAGTCTTTCTATCTGTAAACTAGATGGACACTTTCAAGCCAATAAAAAGGAGCTTATTATGAATAAGATCAATACTGTAGGGAAAAGAATTATAAAAAACGAATGAAAACTTTCATACATATATGCTTAACATGTTAGGCTATATGAGTCAATTCCTGGAAAACAAACATCATCAAAATGCAATAGGTTACATATGTATGTACTGTACGCCTATATACCATTCATCTACTACTGGACATGTAGATTGTTTCTATGCCTTGGCTATTGAAAGTAATGCTGCTATGAATATTCGGATGCGTGTATCTTTTCAAATTGGTTTATTCATTTTCTTCAAATATATATATTCAGTAATGGAATTGCTGAATAACACAGTAATTTTCTTTTCAGTGTTGTGAGGAAACCCCATACTGTCTTCCATACCGTCTACAGCAGTTTTCGTTCCAAACACAGTTTACGAAGGTTCCCTGTACTCTACATCCTGGTCAGGATTTCATAACTGTGTTCTTTCTGATGTCAGGCGTTCTGTACCTCACTGTGGTTTTTATTTGCATGTGTGTGATTACTAACGATGCTGAACATCTCTTCGTATGCCTGTTGAACATGTACGTGTCGTCTTTGGAGAAATGTCTTGTTGTTCATTCGCTCACTGGTGTCTGGCTCTTTATGACCCCATGGACTGCAGCATCCCTGGCTTTCCCGTCCGGCACTGTCTCCCAGAGTTTGCTCAAACCTCTGTCCGATGAGTCGATGACGCCATCCAACCATCTCCTCCTCCGTCACTCCCCTTCTCCTCCTGCCCTCAGTATTTCCCAGTCAGGGTCTTTTCCAGTGAGTTGGTTCTAGGCATCAGGTGGCCAAAGTATTGGAGCTTCTGGTTCACCATCGGTCCTTCCAATGAATATTCAGTGTTGATCTCCTTTAGGATGGACTGGTGTGTTCTCCTTGCAGTCCAAGACTCTCAAGAGTCTTCTCCAGCACCACAGTTCAAAAGCATCAATTCTTTGGTGCTCAGCTTTCTTTCCAGTCCAACTCTCACATCCATACGTGACTACTGGAAATACCATAGCTTTGAGAGACTGATGCTCGTTGGCAAAGTAACATCTTTGCTTTTTAATATGCTGCCTGAGTTGGTCATAACTTTTCTTCCAAGGAGCAAGTGTCTTTTAATTTCTTGATGCTGTCACCACCTGCAGAGATTTTGGAGCCCAAAAGGATAAAGTCTGTCACTCTTTCCACTGTTTTCCCTTCTATTTGCCATGAAGTCAAGGGACCGGATGCCATGATCTTACCTTTTTGAATGTTGAGATTTAAGCCAACCTTTTCACTCTCCTCTTTCACGTTCCTCAAGAGCCTATTTAGTTCTTCTTCACTTTCTGCCATACGTGTGGTGTCATCTGCATATCTGATGTGATTGATATTTCTCCCAACAATCTTGTTTCCAGCTTGTGCTTCATCTAGTCCAGTGTTTCTCATGATGTCCTCTACATATCAGTTGAAGAAGCGGGGCGACAATTTATAGCCTTGACATAGTCCTTTCCTGATTTGGAATGAGTCTGTTGCTCCAGTCCAGTTCTAACTGTTGCTTCTCGACCTGCATACAGATTTCTCAGGAGGCAGGTCAGGTGGGCTGGTATCCCCATCTCTAGAAGATTTTTCCACAGTATGTTGTAATCCACACAGTCACTACGGCTTTGGTGTAGTCAATAAAGCAGAAGTAGATGTTTTTCTGGAAATCTCTTGCTTTTTCGATGATCCAATGGATGATGGCAATCTGATCTTTGATTCCTCTGGCTTTTATAAATTCAGCTTGAACATCTGGAAGCTCACGGTTCACGTATAATTGAGGCCTGGCTTGGAGAATTTGGAGGATGAATTTGCCAGCATGTGAGATGAATGCAGTTGTGCAGTACTTTTAGCATTCTTTGCCATTGCCTTTCTTTGGGACCTATCCTGTGACCACTGCTGAGTTTTACAAATTTGCTTACATAGTGAGTGTACCACTTTAACAGCCTTGGCTTTGAGGATTTGCAATAGTTCCACTGGAATTCCGTCACCTCCTCTCGCTTTGTTCGTAGTGATGTTTTCTAAGGCATACTTGAATTCGCATCCCAAGATGTCTGGCTCTAGGTGAGTGATCACAGCATCTGCCATTAGGGCGGTGTTATCTGCATATCTGAGGTTACTGATGTTTGTCTAGGCAATCTTGATTCCAGCTTTGGCTTCCTCAGCCCAGCGTTCCTCATGATGTACTCTGCATATTAGTTAAATAAGCAGGGTGACAATATACAGGTTTGACGTACTTCTTTTCCTATTTGGAACCAGTCTGTTGTTCCATGTCCAGTTCTAACTGTTGCTTCCTGACCTGCATACAGGTTTCTCAAGAGGCAGGTCAGGTGGTCTGGGATTCCCATCTCTTTCAGAATTTTCCACAGTTTATTGTGATCCACAGAGTCAAAGGCTTTGGCATAGTCAATAAAGCAGAAATAGAATTTTTCTGGAACTCTCTTGCTTTTTCCATGATACAACGGATGCTGGCAATTTGATTTCTTGTTCCTCTGCTTTTCTAAAACCATCTTGAACATCTGGAAGTTCACCGTTCACGTATTGCTGAAGCCTGGCTTTTAGAATTTTGAGCGTGACTTTACTAGCGAGTGAGATGAGTGCAATTGTGTGGTAGTTTGAGCATTCTTTGGCATTGCCTTTCTTTGGGATTGGGATGAAGACTGACCTTTTCCAAACCTGTGGCCAGTGCTGAGTTTTCCAAATTTGCTGGCATATTGAGTGCAGCCCTTTCACAGCATCATCTCAAATAACCCAGTGGAGGGTACTATCCCCTCTATAAGCTTGATCTGTTGTAATGCTTCCTAGGACCCACTTGACTTCATACTCAAAATTGTCTGGCTATAGGTGAGTGACCACACCATCGTAGATGTCCAGGTCATTAATACCTTTTTTTTTTTGCATAATTTTTTGTGTATTCTTGCCTCTTCTTAATAGCTTCTGCTCTCTTTGGTCCATAGCAAATCTGTCCTTTATTGTGTCTGTCATTGCAGGAAATGTACCCTTAGTATCTCTAATCATCTTGAAGAGATCTCAGGTCTTTCCCATTCCATTGATTTCCTCTATTTCTTTGAATTTTTCGTTTAAGGTTTCTTATCTCTCTTTGCTATTTTTTGGAACTCTGACTTAAGATCTTTCCTTTTCTTATTTGAGTTTTGTTTCTCTTGATTTCTGAGGAATTTGTAAGGCCTTCTCAGACAAATCAGAACTCACACCCTTTTCTCAGTGAGGTTACTTTTGTGTGCTTCTTTGCTTTTGAATTGTGTGCATTTTTATATATGCTGGAGATGAAACCTTATTCGACGTGAGAATTGCCAATCTTTCCTCCATTTTATACTTCATTGTTCATTTTATTGATGGTTCCCTTGCAGGGGCTTTACCATGTTCACTTTTCCTTTCTCTTCGTTCACTTTTTGAATGACATTCAAACTTTATGACAAGAATGAGGTTACAGAACCATGGTGACACTTTTCTTCTACGAGTTTATGGTTTCAATTCTTCCTTTCAAGGTTTTAATTCATGAGAAATTAGAAGCCTTAGTGTCTAGTAATCTCTTACCATGCCGCCCTATTTGGGGGCAGTGTTCCTCGGGCTTCTAGAGAGTGAGCACTGACACACAGACACACACACACTAGCACAGTGAATATAAAAGGACTCTGGGGTGGAATCAGAAGAGGGACAGATATGAGGAAGGTAATAAGAATATACAGGGGTTGCAAGCACTGTCTGCCTGAGACACGGACTCCCACATCTTCCAGGACTCATCCCACCTAAGTCTGAGGACATCCCTAGCAGTCATTGCGGGCATCTTCCCCCGTGTGCAGGTGGGGACACGGACAGGCCTTGAGAGACACGAGGACTCATCCAGGAGAGAGAACAGGTAGGAATCGGGAGGTGAGTCTGGACCCAGGTCTGTCTCCTCAGAGCTGCACACAGAGCCTGCCCGGGAGGTGTGTGGAGGGCTGTGCGGTGAAACTGTGGGAGACTCGGGGCTGCATGGATGCGGGATGAGCGGTCAGTATCCCGAGGGCTATGTGCAGAGGTGTCAACTGTCAATCCAAGGAACGGGCCCCCAGGAAGTGAAGTCACTTCCTTGATGGCAGACCCTAACAGAACTTGGAACCCTGTAACCAGGCACCCACCTTCTAGCAACAGCCCCACAGCCAGTTGGGGCTGACTTGGCTGGAGAGACTTCATCCAGAAGGATGTTCTCCTGCTGTGTCTCGAATGACCAGGGCTTCTGCTTCCAGAAACCCTGGAGGGAGAGGTTTTTGAGATGTTTCAGGCGGTTCAGCACTCAGCCTGGATGCCTCTGGTCCTTTAGCAGGAGGTCACCTAAGGTAACAGCAGGCAACCTAGAGCTGGCCACATCAGGCAAGGCCACCACTGGGAGCCCTCCCCGGGCAACACCAGCAGCCCTCATCTCTATGTGGGGGGAAGGGGGACTTGAGGGGAGGCTCCCCCTCTGGGCAGGAACAGGTTGGTGGGCACGTGGTGACCTGGTGGTCCTGTCACGGTCACACCTGAGGACAGGCTGGCAGTGGGGAAACAAGGTCCCTGAGGTGCTCTTCTCTGTGCCAGCGTGGATAGAAGGCCCCTCAGGTGGTCGGGTGTCTGCATCCTCGGTGGAGGTCTGTGCAGAGAGTGCTGGGTGTGTGTCTGGAGTGGACCTATCTCATCTGGGGGACAGAGAAGCACCACAGACAGCTGCCCGGTGCCCTGAGAGTCTCTGCCTGGCTGCCGGGCACTGTGTTCACAGGGCTCCTCACGGGACTGCAGTCAGCAGCCGGACCACGGAGCTCCCTGCTCCATCTCCCCGCACGACGGGCAGGAGCCCCACACCAGCAACAGAGCCCAGGGCGGGCACAGGGTGAGTGCAAGCTGGGAGGTGACCCTACACCCAGGAAGTTCCGGGTCCCAGAGCCGCCCAGGCCCTCCCTGGGTCCCTCCTAGGGTCCTGCTTCCAAAGTAGCCTGGGACTGTCAGCTCTGCGACGCGCCCTAGCGGCCCAGGCCCTGACGTGTCCAGATGAAAAACCACTGTTCCCCTACCTGTGTGAATCTCAGAAAGAAAATGGGAAGGGATTTCACTTCGTATTCCCCCGGGAGCCTTTCCTCATGTTTCTAGAGTGTGTCCTTTATAAACTCCATCCCCAGGTATCCGTGTGGCCCTGAGCATCCTGCATTCTCTCACCCCAGGATCAGCCCCTCTCACCCCAGTTCTCATCCCCAGAATGGGATGCTGTGGTAACCACCACAGGGATGATGCACTTGGCACCAGGGGAGCTGTCCATACAAACTGCCCCGAGACGCTGACACACGTAGCCATGGCCCTGAGCCAGGTCACTCGTGATGCCAGGACGTTTATTCTGTGGACGGCACTCCTGCCCCTCCTCCTGCCATGAGTCCTGGAGGCTCGGGGACTCAGTCTGAGCTCCAGCCCCTGCCTTCCTGGAGTTGTTGGTGCCGCCTCTGACTCGTGTCTGTGCTGTGTTCCACCCCAGGGGGAGACTGTGTCCACAGGGGACAGGAACGAGACCTGCAAGCTGTGGAGCATCCAGAAACGCAGACTGGAGATGTTGGTGGGCAACCTGGTGCCTGCCTGCCTGGGCAGTGACCCCTCCTACCTCCCCACATTCCTGGACACCTACAGGGCTTTTGGCACCCCCCAGCAGGTGCTGGACCTTCTCTTCACCAGGTGAGACCCTCCCCTCCCCCACTGGGGACTTGCGGGGGACTCAGTCAGGTTCCAGCTGTGAGTCCTGGGAATGTCTCCCCACCTCTCTGGGCCCCAGTTGGGCCTCTCTGCACAGGAGGGGAAAGGGAGGAGCAGCTCCCAGGGTGACTGTGGTGAATAAGTGGGTGCATCCTCGAAAGTGCTTTCTGGGATCCTGGACCCCTGGAAAGGCTTTGGTTGTGCTGAGTCGTCACGTTCGTCCTCCCCTCGAGGAAGCCTCTGTCAAGGTTGTCTCTGGGCTTTTGACTTTGTCCCATATCGTTTTCCCAAGTGCTGGGTGAGGTGTGAGAGATGCCCTATCCTGGGTGAGTGAGAACAGGGGTCCCTGGGAGTGATCTTGGTGCCCCAGGCACTCAGAAGAGGCTGGTTGGGCTCATTGGTGCTTGAAATATAGAGGAAGGCGCACGAGGTGCAGGCGCTTTTCTAGGAAGAAGCATCACGTAACGCAGGGAGCACAGAGCAGTCCTGCCCCCCAGGGCTTCAGTTCTCCGGGGCTGGGATGGGGGCAGGGAGGGGAAACCTGTCACACTAGCCATCACATCCGGCAGTGTCTCCAGTACCGTCCATGTGACGCCTTCCTGGCCTCCTGTAGGTACGGATGCATCCTCCCTTACTGCGATGAGGATGGTGGACCCCTGCACCAGCTGAAAATGTGAGTGGATTGTGATTCAAGAGGGACTGAGTCCCTTCCCCAGAGAACTGTCAGGAGGAATGGGGTTGCTGGATGGGCAGGGCTGGCAGAATCCTGGATCGCACATAGCTTCTGGTGCCTAGTGGGGGCCAACATCTGGGGGGCTTCTCCGGGAAAAGCGGAAAGGAGGCCAAGAGAGCTGTGGAGGGGTCTGGGGTGCTGTGAGCAGCATCTGGGAGCTCAGAGGTCAGAGTGAGCCCTATGAGTGTCCACAACCGTCCCCTGTCCATCCCAGTCCTGCCTCTACCTCCAGTCCTGGGACCCAGAACAGATAGTGTGGAGAGCATCCTGCTCACTGTCTGGCGGAACCTCAGTGGGTGTGCTCAGCTGGTGCTCAGGGGACTTAGTGACCCTCAGTGGACAGCTGAGCCCTCGCTGGTGAGGATGAGCGTCAGTGGCAGGAGTAGACGCAAGCCCGTCCCTAGCGGACAAGGCAGCCTGTAGATATAGGAGGTAAATGTGAGGTGTTAGGAAGCACACGGGAAGCCTGGGCAGATGACAGAGTCTCTGTGTGCCCTCTTGGGCCAGATCCTCCCGGGACCCCTACGTTTTCCCGAGATGCATTACCCAGAGCAGCCACCCTGCCTGCCCACGCAGTGGTGACACCAGGGGGAGGGGCAGGGAGAGGGACAGTGCGCTGTGTCAGGCTGCCCTCAGGAAGCGGACAGAAGGTCACACCATGGATCAAGGGCTGTCACTTGAGCAGGCTTGTTCGCGGCCTGCCCCCCACCCGCCGAGTCCAGGCCTCCTCTGCCTGGTCTGCCAGGTGAGATTGACCGCGGAGGAGAACTGACCTCTGGGTGGGCACGGGCAGAAGGCGCAGAGGCCCAGGTCCCCGCAGGGCGGCCCTGGAGTGCAGTGTGGCGGGAAGGACAAGTCTCTGACTCTGCTGCCCACGTGACTCCCCCAGGGCCATGGCCTCCATCCTGGGCACCTGGCTGCACCTTTACCCTGAGGATTTCCAGCAGGCCCCAGACTTTGCCTGCCTGAAGATGCTCCTCGCTTACCTAGAGCTCAACATGCCCGACTCGGACCTGGAGCAGCGAGCCCGCCATCTCCTGGCGCAGCTGGAGACTCTAGAGCTCACTGAGGCAGAGGGGCATGGTGAGGAGGACTCGGGGTGGCTGAGGAAAACAGGGGCGAATTAGGAAGGGAGGGGGCTGGGCCACACAGAGCAGAGCCTTCTGAGGCTGCAACTAGGCCAGGAACAATGAGGAGGCTCAGATCACTCTTCCCATGGACTGCAGCCTGTGAGCACTTCCTTGGGGTAGGTGTCTTCTTGGATAGAGATGTCAGGGCTAAGTAGTGAGTCTCTTCCTGTCTTTGGGATCCACAGACAAGCAGTCTGACTGACAGTGATTTCTATTCTCGGAGATACAGCACCTGCTGGAGAAGAAGCTCTGGAAACAGCACCAGGCCTAGAGCCAACAGCACCCCTACTACCTGCCGCAGCTCCAGAGTCAGAGCAAGCTCAAAGCCCAGCTCCCATTCAACTTCAAGGTCTGCGTCAAGTAAACTCACCTACTCCAAACACAGAGCCGCAGCCTGCTCATGCCGAGGCTCTCACTTAAGCTCGGAAGCAAGGAAAGGTACCTCCAGGCTCCACTTCTAGATTCAGAGAAAGTGCAAGAAACAAAACTCTTCCTCCTTCAGAGCCTGAGTCACCCGCAAATCCTGTCCCAGCGCTGCTTCTACAGCCTCAGTCCCCAGGCTTAAGCCAACTTCGGCCAGGGCTCCGCCTTGGCTCTGGAGATCCTTGGTGCTTTGCAATCAGCTGTGGCTCCGGTGCTATCCAGCTGTGGCTCGAGAGACCCCAGCAGACCCAGCTTTGCGAGTAGCTCAGGCGCTGGAGCCGGTTCTTCCCCTAACACCCCTGGAGCTGCTCCCAGATCGTCAGCGAGCCTCGCCTTCCCAGGCGGATGGTGTGCTGCCCCCGAGCGAGCACCAGCCCTGGAGCCTGTATCTCCACCCCGATAATTCCCTCTCTTAATATGTATTTGTATTTTTTTATTACATGTACAAACTTATCTTTTCTATGAGATAAAGTAAAGGTAGGTAGAAATTGAATTCTTTGACTTTTTTAACTGTCCGTGTGAGTGGCATGGAGAACATTCACTAGGTTACATGACCCCATCTATTGTCTATTCCAGAGCATCTGCGTCCTCTTTGACGCCGATAATCCTGCAGTCTGGGAAGGCCCTGCCCTCGACTCTCCCCTCCTCTGCTGATGGACGTTAGGGCTATTTTCACCTGTGGCTCATGTGCATAGTGCTGCCCTGAACACTTGTGTGCAGGCTTGTGACGTTCTGCGTTTCCTTCTTTCGGGTTGATGAGGACCGGAATGTGGGCATTCACCGATTCCTGTCTCGTTGCTTTTGTGAGGACCTGTGGCGGTAGTGTCCATTAGTGTTTCCGTTTCCACTTCTTCATCTGTGTTGCAGTGTCCTCTCTGCCACGCCTCCCCCCTGCCTGGTCCCTCACTCTGGGGAAGAAGCCTCTGAGGAGGCCCTTGTGCCCTGCCCCTCACTGAAGCAGCTCGTGTCTCAGGTGAGTCCACAGCCTCAATCCCCTGGGAGACACCGGCAGAGGCCTCGGGCTGAGTCATGGTCCGTTCCTGCTCCAAAGACAGTGTGAGATCCAGGCTGTGGTCATCGCCTTGCTTCTTTTTCATTTGTCTCCATCCCAGATCCATTCTTCCTTTGCCCGCTTGCTCTACTGTCACTTCTGAGGTTAGTGTGAGTGTTGTGTATATTTGTGTGGACACCCAGAGACATCTAATCCGGATGAGTGGGGATGTTCTGGGGTTCTTGGCTCTCTAATTCCCAAAGCCAAGGCGGTGTGTGTGTTGCAGCCCTACCCTAGGATGGCCTGGGACTCTGCCCCTGCCCCGGGCCCTGGATTTTCCCACTCCTATCAGGGCCTCAGTTTTCCAAATGGACAGTGAGGGATTAAGCAAGGCCTGCACACAGTCTGCCAGCCTGCCACGTCTCTGGGTGGTTTACGGCTGGGTGACAGAAGCAACCCCAGGCCTCCTCAGAGTTGGAAGGCACCCCACAATGGCTCTGTGGGCCTCTCTTTGCTGTGGTGAGGAAGAGGGTTCACACTCACTTAACTTCGTGCCCTGAAGGATAAGGAACATTTCCTCAAGAAGGGCTGAGGCGCTGTGAGTGACAGGAGATGACTTGGACGTAGACCGCGTGCTAGAATGTGATCTGCAGAACAGACGGGCCATCTTTACCCACGCGCCCTACACGAGGAGATCTCTCTGAAACGGGGACTGTCACGTTAAATTTTGTATTGTGTTTTAACGCAGAAGTAGTATTTTCCTTGATAGTAGATACTGTAGTTTAGAGCACAACTGCAATAATAATGTTGGGTCAGGCAGACAGTCCCGTTATAGAAGCGGATCAGGCCGAGAGTTGTCCAGGGCTTCGGCAAACACAGAGTAAGTTGCCTGTGGTCTACGAGGAAATCGACTGATTGGCCCCCACAGTTGTCATGACCCATTTTCCAGAAGTGGAATTACCTCAGGAGGCTGTGTGGGGAGCCACAGGCACCTTCAGAGTCCCATCCCTAAGGCCTAGGCCTCAGAGAGCAGCCTTCTCGAGTGTGGACGTCTGCACACTGGGCATGCAGCTGGTGGCTTCTTAGATGCTTGAGAGCAATTCTTGCGGGTTCCCCGCTTTCCACAGTAACAGCCAGGCTGTTCCTTTCTGCCTGGGTCCCTGTTGGCATTTTTCTCCAGCTGTTTCAGAGTGGATCTGAGAGCCATTGCTGTGACTTCAGTCTTTCCCATTCTTTGCTGCCTCTTCTCCTCTTCCTCCCTGCAATAATAAAGTCTCTGAGCCAGTCTGGTGGAATAACAGACCACCTGACTTGCCTCTTGTGGAACCTGTATGCAGGTCACGAAGCAACAGTCAGAACTGTGCATGGAACAACAGACTGGTTCCAAATAGGTAAAGGAGTATGTCAGGGTTGTATATGGTCACCCTGCTTATTTAACTTATATGCAGAGTACATCATGAGGAACGCTGGCCCGGAAGAAGCACAAGCTGGAATCTAGATTGCCGGGAGAAATATCAATAACCTCAGATATGCAGATGACACCACCTTTATGGCAGAAAGTGAAGAGGAACTCAAAAGCCTCTTGATGAAAGTGAAAGAGGAGAGTGAAAGGTGGTTTGAAGCTCAATATTCAGAAAACAAAGATCATGGCATCTGGTCCCATCACTTCATTGGAAATAGATGGGGAAACATTGGAAGCTGTGTCAGACTTTATTTTTGGGGGGCTCCAAAATCACTGCAGATGCTGATTGCAGCCATGAAATTAAGATGCTTACTCCTTGGAAGGAATGTTATGACCAACCTAGAGAGTATATTAAAAAGCAGAGACATTACTTTGTCAACCAATGTCCGTCTAGTCAAGGCTATGGTTTTTCCAGTGGTCATGTATGGATGTGAGAGTTGGATTGTGAAGAAAGCTGATCACCGAAGAATTGATGCTTTTGAACTGTGGTGTTGGAGAAGACTCTTGAGAGTGCCTTGGACTGCCTGGAGATCCAAACAGTCCATTCTAAAGGAGATAATCCTGGTGTTCATTGGAAGGACTGATGCTAAAGCTGAAACTCCAATACTTTGGCCACCTCATGCGACGAGTTGACTCACTGGAAAAGACTCTGATGCTGGGAGGGATTGGGGGCAGAAGGAGAAGGAGACAACAGAGAATGAGATGGCTGGATGGCATCGCCGACTCGATGGGCATGAGTTTGAGTGGACTCCGGGAGTTGGTGATGGACAGGGAGGCCTGGCGTGTTGCAATTCATGGGGTCACAAATAGTCGCACACGACTGAGCGACTGAACTGAACTGAGCCAGTCGCAATAGGTTATCTAAGACTGATTTGTTCCATATGTCTGTTTTAGTAGCTTACTGAGGATATCTGCAGCTGACTGAGTGAGAAATGTCTCTTTTGAGATCATTCCTGCCTCTGCGCTTTCGGGATTAATCTCAGGGAATTTGCGAATGGCTTCTGTGGACTGTCTAGCAGTTTACCTGGAGCTTCCTTCTCTCCCTGTTCTCTGTTTGCCGCTTGGCATCGTTTAATGTCTTCCTGCCCACTCGTTTGAGTCCTGACACAGTGACTCTGATCCCAGAGAAGGGGACGACGGAGAATGAGATGGATGGATGGCATCACCGACTCTGTGGACATGAGTTTGAGTGTACCCCGGGAGTTGGTGATGGACAGGGAGGCCTGGTGTGCTGTGATTCATGGGGTCGCGGAGAGTCGGACATGACTGAGCGACTGAACTGAACTGAACTGAACTTTCTGGGTATATACATGTGTCAAAACTTACTGAACTGTACACTTGATACATGTGGGTTTCTTTCAGCCTCACCTGTACATGCATGAAGCTGTGAATGAAGCAGCCGAGAGTGAAGGACTGAAGCATAGATTTTGCCAGGCGGTGCTGACAGTTGAAGCCCCTGGTGCCATGGAAAGTCCATACCCCTGGGCCCCCTGGGTGTCCACAAAGCACCAGGGGAGTTGTGCTTCCAGCAAGGTGCCAGGAATTCTCAGGCTCTGGTAATGGGGAACCCTCGTATGAAATGGGCAGTAGCTGACAAGGAGCCTTTCCTCCTCTTGATCAAACCAGCATCAGGTGAAGTCTTTGATTTTCAAGTGTTTCATACAAGTCCATGTCGGTTAACTGCCATATGACATGGGTTTGTCACGATTCACTCCATGAAGGAGCCTTCTCAGCCCCCAGCATCTTAAATCATTGGATTAAATTGGAGAAAGCTTACCTTCATCTTGGGTCACATGGGTAACATGGGTAAGAATGCTCCTCCATGGGATTCACGTGACTGCATTATCCAATCAAGGCCCTAGCTCCTAGTTAAAACGGTGCCTTTCATACCACGTAAGGCATGCTACCATTGAAAAACCTTTCTATACTAGCAGCAGTTGAAAGTCATTTAAAACGCTCTTTGTCTTGGGATTCGGTAAGGTCAGTGGAGTGTTTTGAGATTAACTGAGCGTAGCAGTTCCTCCGATGTGAGTTTTTGGAACACTCTCTCTCTCTGGTTTTCTATTTTATTTTAAAAGGTTTTTATATTCTTTGTATGTGGTTGCTTTTAACTCCTGGTCTTATAGAGTGGAAAACGCATACTTCAATCCATCACTCACTGTCACTTCATTTCTGCTGTGTTTTGTGTTTTTTGTTTCCATTTATGGCAGCTGTGCTTTTTTGTTCTTTAGAAATCTTGAACGTTTTCCCTTAAATTTCAAAATTGAATTTACACACCACATTTATTGTACCTGAGAATTGAAGACAAAATTTTAAACAGTAGAAACGGAGGAGGGATTTAATATGGAAGTACTAAACATTAATCAAACAATCGGAATAGAAACAGTATGTTTGGTGGAGCCAACTAAATTTTGGTTTTGGAACATGAAAGTGTAGTCTTTCTATCTGGATATTAGATGGACTCTTTCAAGCCGCCGTCCTAATTGGAGGAACTCAGTGAAGCTCCCCTCATAGGTTACATATAAATCTCAGAACATTTATGCTTGGAAAAGCAGCCAGATACAGAACTGTATCATTTCTGAAGAAAGCAGATTAGTGGTTGCCCGGGGATGGGTGGGAGGCGTGGGTGACCAGGGGCATGAAGCAAGCTTGGGGAGCAGCCTGTCTGTCTTTATCTTAATTCTGCTGATGCTTTTCTGGGTGTATACATGTGTCAGAACTGACTGAACTGTACACTTTAGACATGTGGATGGTTCTTTCAACCTCATCTGTACCTCCACGAAGCTGTGAATAAAGCAGCAGAGAGTGAAGGATACGAAGCATAGATTCCCCAGGCGGTGCTGACAGTTGAAGCCCCTGGTGCTGTGGAAAGACCATACCCCTGGGCCCCCATGCCAGGTGTCCGCGAAGCACCAGGGGAGCTGTGCTTCCAGCAAGGGTGCCAGGAATTCTCAGGCTCTGGTAATGGGGAACTTTGTATGAAATGGGCGGTAGCTGACAAGGAGCCTTTCCTCCTCTTGACCAAAGTGCCATCAACTGAAGTCTTGATTTTCAAGTGTTTCATACAGGTCCATGATGGGTAACTACCATATAACATGGGTTTGTCACGAGTCTCTCCGTGAAGGAGCCTTCTCAACCCCCAGCATCTTAGATCGTTGGATTAATTGGGAGAAAGCTAAGGGGATGGGTAAGATGGGATGGGTAAGACGGCTCCTCCACACAATCCATGTTCCTGCAATTATCCAATCAGGGCCCAAGCATAGAGTTGAAAGGAAAAAAAAAAAAAAGCTGTGCTTCGCATTTCCACTCAAAAGTAGTTGTGGGTTCCTATTGGTAAAGAGGAGCGTTTCATGGTAAGGCATGTGACCATTGATAAACCTTTCCATAATATCAGTGGTTGAAAGTCATTCAAAATGCTCTTTGTCTTCCGATTCGGTAAGGTCAGGTGTGTGTTTTGAGATTTTCTGACCATGGCAGTTCCACAGATTTGAACTTTTGTAGCACTTTTTGTCTGGTTTTCTATTCTACTTAAAAAATATTTTATATTCTTTGCATGTGGTTCCTTGTAACTCCTTGTAACATACATTTAAAAAGACAGGATTCTATCCATCATTTACTCTCACGTCATTTCTGGTGTTTTCTTCTTTTTCCATTTATGGCAGCTGTGATTTTTTTGTTCTTTAATAAAAACATAATCTTTTCCCCTTACATTTCAAAATTGTAATTACAAACCACATTTATTGTAGCTGGAATTTGAAGACAAAATTTTGAAGAATGGAAATGAAGGAGGGATTCAACGTAGAAATACTATTAATCAAACAATCAGAGTACAAATACTATGTCTGATGGAATCAAGTAAATTTTGGTTTTGGAACATGAAAATATAGTCTTTCTATCTGTAAACTAGATGGACACTTTCAAGCCAATAAAAAGGAGCTTATTATGAATAAGATCAATACTGTAGAAAAAAGAATTATAAAAAACGAATGAAAACTTTCATACATATATGCTTAACATGTTAGGCTATATGAGTCAATTCTTGGAAAACAAACATCATCAAAATGCAATCGAGCAAGGTTACATATGTATGTACTGTACGCCCATATACCATTCATCTACTACTGGACATGTAGATTGTTTCTATGCCTTGGCTATTGAAAGTAATGCTGCTATGAATACTCGGATGCGTGTATCTTTTCAAATTGGTTTATTCATTTTCTTCAAATATATATATTCAGTAATGGAATTGCTGAATAACACAGTAATTTTCTTTTCAGTGTTTTGAGGAAACCCCATACTGTCTTCCATACCGGCTACAGCAGTTTTCGTTCCAAACACAGTTTACGAAGGTTCCCTGTACTCTACATCCTGGTCAGGATTTCATAACTGTGTTCTTTCTGATGACAGGCGTTCTGTACCTCACTGTGGTTTTTATTTGCATGTGTGTGATGACTAACGATGCTGAACATCTCTTTGTATGCCTGTTGAACATGTACGTGTCGTCTTTGGAGAAATGTCTTGTTGTTCATTCGCTCACTGGTGTCTGGCTCTTTATGACCCCATGGACTGCAGCATCCCTGGCTTTCCCGTCCGGCACTGTCTCCCAGAGTTTGCTCAAACCTCTGTCCGATGAGTCGATGACGCCATGCAACCATCTCATCCTCCGTCACTCCCCTTCTCCTCCTGCCCTCAGTATTTCCCAGTCAGGGTCTTTTCCAGTGAGTTGGTTCTAGGCATCAGGTGGCCAAAGTATTGGAGCTTCTGGTTCACCATCGGTCCTTCCAATGAATATCCAGGGTTGATCTCCTTTAGGATTGACTGGTTTGATCTCCTTGCAGCACAAAGGACTTAGAATAGTCACCGCCGACACCATTGTTCAAAAGCAACAGTAATTTGGTGCTCAGCCTTCTTTATGGTCCAGTTCTCACATCCAGACAAAACCATAGCTTTGACTATGTGGACCTTCATGAGCAAAGTGATGTCCATGCTTTTTAAGATGCTGTGTAGGTTTGTCATAGCTTTTCTTCCAAGGAGCAAGTATCTTTTAATTTCACGGCTGCAGTCACCATCCACAGTGATTTTGGAGCCCAAGAAAATAAAGTCTGTCACTGTTTCCATTCTTTCCCCATCTACATGACCGGAAGTGATGAACTGGATGCCATGAACTTAGTGTTTTCAATGTTGAGTTTTAAGCCACCTCTTTCACTGCCCTCTTTCAGCTTCATTAAGAGGCTGTTTAGTTACTCTTCTCTTTCCGCCATTCAGTTCAGTTCAGTCACTCAGTGGTGCCCATCTCTTTGGGATCCTATGGACGGCAACACACCTGGCCTCCCTGTCCATCACCAAGTCCTAGAGTTTACTCAAACTCGTGTCCATCAAGACGGTGATGCCATCCAACCATCTCATCCTCTGTCGTCCCCTTCTCCACCCACCTTCAATCTTTCCCAGCATCAGGGTATTTCAATGAGTCAGTTCTTCGCATCAGGTGGCCAAAATATTGGAGTTTCAGCTTCAACACGAGTCCCTCCAGTGAATATTCAGGACTGATTTCCTTTAGGATGGACTGGTGTGATCTCCTTGCAGTCCAAGACTCTCAAGAGTCTTCTCCAGCACCACAGTTCAAAAGCATCAATTCTTTGGTGCTCAGCTTTCTTTCCAGTCCAACTCTCACATCCATACGTGACTACTGGAAAATCCATGGCTTTGAGAGACTGATGCTCGTTGGCAAAGTAACGTATTTGCTTTTTAATATGCTGCCTGGGTAGGTCATAACTTTTCTTCCAAGGAGCAAGTGTCTTTTAATTTCTTGATGCTGTCACCACCTGCAGAGATTTTGGAGCCCAAAAGGATAAAGTCTGTCACTCTTTCCACTGTTTTCCCTTCTATTTGCCATGAAGTCAAGGGACCGGATGCCATGATCTTACCTTTTTGAATGTTGAGTTTTAAGCCAACCTTTTCACTCTCCTCTTTCACGTACCTCAAGAGCCTATTTAGTTCTTCTTCACTTTCTGCCATACGTGTGGTGTTATCTGCATATCTGATGTGATTGATATTTTTCCCAACAATCTTGTTTCCAGCTTGTGCTTCATCTAGTCCAGCTTTTCTCATGATGTCCTCTACATATCAGCTGAAGAAGCGGGGCGACAATTTATAGCCTTGACATAGTCCTTTCCTGATTTGGAATGAGTCTGTTGCTCCAGTCCAGTTCTAACTGTTGCTTCTCGACCTGCGTACAGATTTCTCAGGAGGCAGGTCAGGTGGGCTGGTATCCCCATCTCTAGAAGATTTTTCCACAGTATGTTGTAATCCACACAGTCACTACGGCTTTGGCGTAGTCAATAAAGCAGAAGCAGATGTTTTTCTGGAAATCTCTTGCTTTTTCGATGATCCAATGGATGATGGCAATCTGATCTTTGATTTCTCTGGCTTTTATAAATCCAGCTTGAACATCTGGAAGCTCACGGTTCAGGTATAATTGAGGCCTGGCTTGGAGAATTTGGAGCATGAATTTGCCAGCATGTGAGATGAATGCAGTTGTGCAGTACTTTTAGCATTCTTTGCCATTGCCTTTCTTTGGGACCTATCCTGTGACCACTGCTGAGTTTTACAAATTTGCTTACATAGTGAGTGTACCACTTTAACAGCCTTGGGTTTTAGGATTTCCAATAGTTCCACTGGAATTCCGTCACCTCCTCTCGCTTTGTTCGTAGTGATGTTTTCGAAGGCATACTTGAATTCGCATCCCAAGATGTCTGGCTCTAGGTGAGTGATCACACCATCTGCCATTAGGGCGGTGTTATCTGCATATCTGAGGTTACTGATGTTTGTCTAGTCAATCTTGATTCCAGCTTTGGCTTCCTCAGCCCAGCGTTCCTCATGATGTACTCTGCATATAAGTTAAATAAGCAGGGTGACAATATACAGGTTTGACGTACTTCTTTTCCTATTTGGAACCAGTCTGTTGTTCCATGTCCAGTTCTAACTGTTGCTTCCTGACCTGCATACAGGTTTCTCAAGAGGCAGGTCAGGTGGTCTGGGATTCCCATCTCTTTCAGAATGTTCCACAGTTTATTGTGATCCACACAGTCAAAGGCTTTGGCATAGTCAATAAAGCAGAAATAGATGTTTTTCTGGAACTCGCTTGCTTTTTCCATGATTCAGCGGGTTTTGGCAATTTGATTTCTTGTTCCTCTGCTTTTCTAAAACCATCTTGAACATCTGGAAGTTCACAGTTCACGTATTGCTGAAGCCTGGCTTTTAGAATTTTGAGCATGACTTTACTAGCGAGTGAGATGAGTGCAATTGTGTGGTAGTTTGAGCATTTTTGGCATTGCCTTTCTTTGGGATTGGGATGAAGACTGACCTTTTCAAAACCTGTGGCCAATGCTGAGTTTTCCATATTTGCTGGCATATTGAGTGCAGCCCTTTCACAGCAATATCTCAAATAAACAGTGGAGGATACTATCCCCTCCATAAGCTTGATCTGTCGTAATGCTTCCTAGGACCCACTTGACTTCATACTCAAAATTGTCTGGCTATAGGTGAGTGACGACCCCATCGTAGATGTCCAGGTCATTAATACCTTTTTTTTGCATAATTTTTTCTGTATTCTTCCCTCTTCTTATTAGCTTCTGCTTTCTTTGGTCCATAGCAAATCTGTCCTTTATGGTATCTATCTTTGCAGGAAATGTTCCCTTAGTATCTCTAATCATTTTGAAGAGATCTCAGGACTTTCCCATACCATTGCTTTCCTCTATTTCTTTACATTTTTCGCTTGATGTTTCTCATCTCTCTTTGCTATTTTTTGGAACTCTGATTTAAGATCTTTCCTTTTCTCATTTGTGTTTTGTTTCTCTTGATGTCTGAGGTATTTGTAAGGCCTTCTCAGACAAATCAGAACTCACACCCGTTTCTCAGTGAGGTTACTTGTGTGCTTCTCTGCTTTTGAATTGTGTGCGTTTTTATATATGTTGGAGATGAACCCTTATTCGACGTGAGAATTGCCAATCTTTTCTCCATTTCATACTTCATTTTTCGTTTTATTGATGGTTCCCTTGCAGAGGCTTTACCATGTTCACTTTTCCTTTCACTTCTTTCACTTTTTGAATGACATTCAAACTTCATGACAAGACTGAGGTTACAGAATCATGGTAACACTTTTCTTCTACGAGCTTTATGGTTTCAGTTCTTCCTTTCAAGGTTTTAATTCATGAGAAATTAGAAGACTTAGTGTCTAGTAATCTCTTACCATGCTGCCCTATTTGGGGGCAGTGTTCCTCTGGATTCTAGAGAGTGAGCACTGACACACACACACACACACACACACACACACACACACATTAGCACAGTAAATATAAAAGGACTCTGGGGTGGAATCAGAAGAGGGACAGATATGAGGAAGGTAATAAGAATATACAGGGGTTGCAAGCACTGTCTGCCTGAGACACGGACTCCCACATCTTCCAGGACTCATCCCACCTAAGTCTGAGGACATCCCTAGCAGTCATTGCGGGCATCTACCCCCGTGTGCAGGTGGGGACACGGACAGGCCTTGAGAGACACGAGGACTCATCCAGGAGAGAGAACAGGTAGGAATCGGGAGGTGAGTCTGGACCCAGGTCTGTCTCCTCAGAGCTGCACACAGAGCCTGCCCGGGAGCTGTGTGGAGGGCTGTGCGGTGAAACTGTGGGAGACTCGGGGCTGCGTGGATGCGGGATGAGCGGTCAGTATCCCGAGGGCTATGTGCAGAGGTGTCAACTGTCAATCCAAGGAAGGGGCCCCCAGGAAGTGAAGTCACTTCCTTGATGGCAGACCCTAACAGAACTCGGAACCCTGTAACCATGCACCCACCTTCTAGCAACAGCGTCAAAGCCAGTTGAGGCTCACTTGGCTGGAGAGACTTCATCCAGAAGGATGTTCTCCAGCTGTGTCTCGACTGACCAGGGCTTCTGCTTCCGGAAACCCTGGAGGGAGAGGTTTTTGAGATGTTTCAGGCGGTTCAGCACTCAGCCCGAATGCCTCTGGTCCTCTACAAGGAGGTCACCTAAGGTAACAGCAGGCAACCTAGAGCTGGCCACATCAGGCCTAGCCACCACTGGGAGCCCTCACCGGGCAGCAGCAGCTGCCTTCATCTCCATGTGGGGGGAAGGGGGACTTGAGGGGAGGCTCCCCCTCTGGGCAGGAAGAGCTTGGTGGGCACGTGGGGACCTGGTGGTTCTGTCACGGTCACACCTGAGGACAGCCTGGTTGTGGGGAAACAGGGTCCCTGAGGTGTTCTTCTAGTGCCAGCGTGGATCCAAGGCCCCTCAGGTGGTCGGGTGTCTGCATCCTCGGTGGAGGTCTGTGCAGAGAGTGCTGGGTGTGTGTCTGGAGGGGACCTATCTTGCCTGGGGGTCAGAGAAGCACCACAGACAGCTGCCCGGTGCCCTGAGACTCTCTGCCTGGCTGCCAGGCACTGTGTTCACAGGGCTCCTCACGGGACTGCAGACAGGAGCCGGTCCACGGAGCTCCCTGCTCCATCTCCCCGCACGACAGGCAGGAGCCCCACACCAGCAACAGAGCCCAGGGTGGGCACAGGGTGAGTGCCAGCTGGGAGGTGACCCTACACCCAGGAAGTTCTGGGTCCCAGAGCCGCCCTGGCCCTCCCTGGGTCCCTCCTAGGGTCCTTCTTCCAAAGTAGCCTGGGACTGTCAGCTCTGCGACGCGCCCTTGCGGCCCAGGCCCTGACATGTCCAGATGCAAAACCACTGTTCCCCTACCTGTGTGAATCTCAGAAAGAAAATGTGAAGGGATTTCACTTCGTATTCCCCCGGGAGCCTTTCCTCATGTTTCTAGAGTGTGTCCTTTATAAACTCCATCCCCAGGTATCCGTGTGGCCCTGAGCATCCTGCATTCTCTCACCCCAGGATCAGCCCCTCTCACCCCAGTTCTCATCCCCAGAATAGGATGCTGTGGTAACCACCACAGGGATGATGCACTTAGCACCAGGGGAGCTGTCCATACAAACTGCCCCAAGACACTGACACACGTAGCCATGGCCCAGAGCCAGGTCACTCGTGATGCCAGGACGTTTATTCTGCAGACGGCACTCCTGCCCCTCCTCCTGCCATGAGTCCTGGAGGCTCGGGGACTCAGTCTGAGCTCCAGCCCCTGCCTTCCTGGAGTTGTTGGTGCCGCCTCTGACTCGTGTCTGTGCTGTGTTCCACCCCAGGGGGAGACTGTGTCCACAGGGGACAGGAACGAGACCTGCAAGCTGTGGAGCATCCAGAAACGCAGACTGGATGTGTTGGTGGGCAACCTGGTGCCTGCCTGCCTGGGCAGTGACCCCTCCTACCTCCCCACATTCCTGGACACCTACAGGGCTTTTGGCACCCCCAGGAGGTGCTGGGCCTTCTCCTCACGCGGTGAGACCCTGCCTTCCCCAACTGGGGACTTGCGGGGGACTCAGTTGGGTTCCAGCTATGAGGCCTGGGAATGTCTCCCCACCTCTCTGAGCCCCAGTTGGCCCTCTCTGCACAGGAGGGGAAAGGGAGGAGCAGCTCCCAGGGTGACTGTGGGGAATAAGTGGGTGCATCCTCGAAAGTGCTCTCTGGTATCCTGGACCCCTGGAAAGGCTTTGGTTGTGCTGAGTCGTCACGTTCGTCCTCCCCTCGAGGAAGCCTCTTTCAAGGTTGTCTCTGAGCTTTTGACTTTGTCCCAAATCGTTTTCCCAATTGCTAGGTGAGGTGTGAGAGTTGCCCTATCCGGGGTGAGTGAGAGCAGGGGTCCCTAGGAGTGGTCAGTGGTGCCGCAGGCACTCCGATGAGGCTGGTTGGGCTCATTGGTGCTTGAAATATAGAGGAAGGCGCACGAGGTACAGGCGCTTTTCTAGGAAGAAGCATCACGTAACGCAGGGAGCACAGAGCAGTCCTGCCCCCCAGGGCCTCAGTTCTCCGGGGCTGGGGTGGGGGCAGGGAGGGGAAACCTGTCACACCAGCCATCACATCCGGGAGTGTCTCCAGTACCATCCATGTGATGCCTTCCTGGCCTCCTGTAGGTACGGATGCGTCCTCCCTTACTGCGATGAGGATGGTGGACCCCTGTACCAGCTGAAAATGTGAGTGGATTGTGATTAAGAGGGACTGAGTCCCTTCCCCAGAGAACTGTCAGGAGGAATGGGGTTGCTGGATGGGCAGGGCTGACAGAATCCTGGATCGCACATAGCTTCTGGTTCCTAGTGGGGGCGAAGGTCCAGGGGGTTTCTCCGGGAAAAGCGGAAAGGAGGCCAAGAGAGCTGTGGAGGGGTCTGGGGTGCTGTGAGCAGCATCAGGGAGCTCAGAGGTCAGAGTGAGCCCTATGAGTGTCCACAACCGTCCCCTGTCCATCCCAGTCCTGCCTCTACCTCCAATCCTGGGACCCAGAACAGATAGTGTGGAGAGCATCCTGCTCACTGTCTGGCGGAACCTCAGTGGGGGTGCTCAGCTGGTGCTCAGGGGACTTAGTGACCCTCAGTGGACAGCTGAGCCCTCGCTGGTGAGGATGAGCGTCAGTGGCAGGAGTAGACGCAAGCCCGTCCCTAGCGGACAAGGCAGCCTGTAGATATAGGAAGTCAATCTGAGGTGTTAGGAAGCACACGGGAAGCCTAGGCAGATGACAGAGTCTCTGTGTGCCCTCTTGGGCCAGATCCTCCCGGGACCCCTATGTTTTCCCGAGATGCATTACCCAGAGCAGCCACCCTGCCTGCCCACGCAGTGGTGACACCAGGGGGAGGGGCAGGGAGAGGGACAGTGTGCTGTGTCAGGCTGTCCTCAGGAAGCGGACAGATGGTCACACCATGGATCAAGGGCTGTCACTTGAACAGGCTTGTTTGCGGCCTGCCCCCCCCCGCTCCCCCGAGTCCAGGCCTCCTCTGCCTGGTCTGCCAGGTGAGATTGACCGCGGAGGAGAACTGACCTCTGGGTGGGCACGGGCAGAAGGCGCAGAGGCCCAGGTCCCCGCAGGGCGGCCCTGGAGTGCAGTGTGGCGGGAAGGACAAGTCTCTGACTCTGCTGCCCACGTGACTCCCCCCAGGTCCATGGCCTCCATCCTGGGCACCTGGCTGCACCTTTACCCTGAGGATTTCCAGCAGGCCCCAGACTTTCCCTGCCTGAAGATGCTCCTCGCTTACCTAGAGCTCAACATGCCCAACTCGGACCTGGAGCAGCGAGCCCGCCATCTCCTGGCGCACCTGGAGACTCTGGAGCTCACTGAGGCAGAGGGGCATGGTGAGGAGGACTCGGGGTGGCTGAGGAAAACAGGGAGGGAGGGGGCTGGGCCACACAGAGCAGAGCCTTCTGAGGCTGCAACTAGGCCAGGAACAATGAGGAGGCTCAGATCACTCTTTCCCTGGACTGCAGCCTGGGAGGACTTCCTGGGGGTAGGTGTCTTCTTGGATTGAGATGTCAGGGCTAAGTAGCGAGTCTCTTCCTGTCTTTGGGATCCACGGACAAGCAGTCTTACTGACAGTGATTTCTCTTCTCGGAGATACAGCACCCGCTGGAGAAGAAGCTCTGGAAACAGCACCAGGCCTAGAGCCAACAGCACCCCTACTACCTGCCACAGCTCCACAGTCAGAGCAAGCTCAAAGCCCAGATCCCATTCAACTTCAAGGTCTGCGTCAAGTAAAGTCACCAACTCCAAACACAGAGCCGCAGCCTGCTCATGCCGAGGCTCTCACTTAAGCTCGGAAGCAAGGAAAGGTACCTCCAGGCTCCACTTCTAGATCCAGAGAAAGTACAAGAAACAAAACTCTTCCTCCTCAGAGACTGAATCACCCGCAAATCCTGTCCCAGCGCTGCTTCTACAGCCTCAGTCCCCAGGCTTAAGCCAACTTCGGCCAGGGCTCCGCCTTGGCTCTGGAGATCCTTGGTGCTTTGCAATCAGCTGTGGCTCCGGTGTTATCCAGCTGTGGCTCGAGAGACCCCAGCAGACCCAGCTTTGCGAGCAGCTCAGGCGCTGGAGCCAGTTCTTCCCCTAACAGCCCTGGAGCTGTTCCCAGATCCTCAGCGAGCCTCTCCTTCCCAGGTGGATTGTGTGCTGCCCCCAAGCGAGCACCAGACCTGGAGCCTGTCTCTCCACCCCGATAATTCCCTCTCTTAATATGTATTTGTATTTTTTTATTACATGTACAAACTTATTTTTTCTATGAGATAAAGTAAAGGTAGATAGAAATTGAATTCTTTGACTTTTTTAACTGTCCGTGTGAGCGGCATGGAGAACATTCACTAGGTTACATGACCCCATCTATTGTCTGTTCCAGAGCATCTGCGTCCTCTTTGACGCCGATAATCCTGCAGTCTGGGAAGGCCCTGCACTCGACTCTCCCCTCCTCTGCTGATGGACGTTAGGGCTATTTTCACCTGTGGCTCATGTGCATAGTGCTGCCCTGAACACTTGTGTGCAGGCTTGTGACGTTCTGCGTTTCCTTCTTTCGGGTTGATGCGCAGCGGAATGTGGGCATTCATCGATTCCTGTCTCGTTGCTTTTGTGAGGACCTGCGGCGGGAGTGTCCATTAGTGTTTCCGTTTCCACTTCTTCATCTGTGTTGCTGTGTCCTCTCTGCCACGCCTCCCCCTGCCTGGTCCCTCACTCAGGGGAAGAAGTCTCTGAGGAGGCCCTTGTGCCCTGCCCCTCACTGAAGCAGCTCGTGTCTCAGGTGCGTCCACAGCCTCAATCCCCTGGGAGACACTGGCAGATGCCTCGGGCTGAGTCATGGTCCGTTCCTGCTCCAAAGACAGTGTGAGATCCAGGCTGTGGTCATCGCCTTGCTTCTTTTTCATTTGTCTCCATCCCAGATCCATTCTTCCTTTGCCCGCTTGCTCTACTGTCACTTCTGAGGTTATTGTGAGTGTTGTGTATATTTGTGTGGACACCCAGAGACATCTAATCCGGATGAGTGGGGATGTTCTGGGGTTCTTGGCTCTCTAATTCCCAAAGCCAAGGCGGTGTGTGTGTTGCAGCCCTACCCTAGGATGGCCTGGGACTCTGCCCCTGCCCCGGGCCCTGGATTTTCCCATTCCTATAAGGGCCTCAGTTTTCCAAATGGACAGTGAGGGATTAAGCAAGGCCTGCACACAGTCTGCCAGCCTGCCACGTCTCTGGGTAGTTTACGGCTGGGTGACAGAAGCAACCCCAGGCCTCCTCAGAGTTGGAAGGCACCCCACAATGGCTCTGTGGGCCTCTCTTTGCTGTGGTGAGGAAGAGGGTTCACACTCACTTAACTTCGTGCCCTGAAGGATAAGGAACATTTGCTCAAGAAGGGCTGAGGTGCTGTGAGTGACAGAAGATGACTTGGACGTAGACCGCGTGCTAGAATGTGATCTGCAGAACAGACGGGCCATCTTTACCCACGTTCCCTACGCGAGGAGATCTCTCTGAAGCGGGGAGTGTCATGTTGAATTTTGTACTGTGTTTTAACGCAGAAGTAGTATTTTCCTTGATAGTAGATACTGTAGTTTAGAGCACAACTGCAATAATAATGTTGGGTCAGGCAGACAGTCCCGTTATAGAAGCAGATCAGGCCGAGATTGTCCAGTGCTTCGGCAAACACAGAGTAAGTTGCCTGTGGTCTACGAGGAAATCTATTGGGGACCAGCCTCGATATGGCCCAGGGTATCCTCGGCATGAACGGCGTCGGCGTCAGAGAGAGAGAGAGAGAGAGAGACAGGGGCTGATGATTCCTTGGTTTATGCTGGAAACCAATAAAACCCCAGCACGGGGTTTGCTCTGTTTACACAGGCCACAGGCGCCCTCTCGAATCACTGGAAGTACCCCACCAGGGCACCCCCTCGAGTGGGTCTTAGAAGCCCAGGCAGATAAGTAAACGCAGAGGGCCCAGCGCTCCAAGGATCTCAACCAGAAAAAGGAGAACAGAGAAAAGGATGGAAAAAGAGAAAGAAGGACAAGGGGAGACCAAGCTTCAGTGAGCAAGGCCCAAAACTTTATTTTCCAGTGCTGCTTTTATACCCTAAGTTGTGCATATAAAAGGTAGAGAAAGAGCGGTATAGAGTCACGCCAAAATCACGTGGGGTCAGCAGTCTTGACCCTTATCAGGATCAGGGCTCATTTTTGTATGTCTCCTGATATACAAAAGTTTTGGGTGGTTTACATCATCTTCTGGCCAGGTGGCCTGCTAACAGTTTATGGCCCTCTCTCCTAACAAAGGTTAGTTAGCTAGAAAAAGTCTTATATTCTTTTAAGATGATTTTCCTAAAGTCAGGTGCTAGATACATGACAAAGTTACATTCCTATAAGGCACAGGTGTAGTGAGCTACAAGAAAGGAATTTATTAACTTAGGATCTGATGTGGTTAAATCAAAGGCTACTACTTATATTCTCTATATGTGATTAATATATTTCCAAGGATACAGTAGATAGAGGAAACTTTGCAGCAAGCATTGATTCAACAATGAAATCTTTCTTAGTACTATTCTAGTGATTTTAACTTCTTCAACAAATTCCCGTATTTTAGAATATTAGGCTTTCTGTCCTCGCATGGCTGGGAGGCTATAAACAGTCACACTCATAGTTGTAAGAGCCCGGACAAACTTGTCATGCGAGTTAGAAAGCTATCAGAGGGGCTTGGATTGGAACACTCCTATTAAGCCGAGGAGAACTTTTTAACTACAGCTCTGAATTAATGTTTTCAGAGAAAGGTGGTTGGGGGGAAGCCCCCGTAAGTATTAGAGGACTTGATAAGAGGCATAAGATAGTAAGGCAGTCAGACTCCGGTTTTCTTTGGGGTAGATGCTCAGGTAAGTCCAGGGGGTTCCTCGAGTCCTGATTAGCCTTTGCCCGTCAGGCCTCTTCCCCAATTGACCTTTGCCATGGGTAGGATTTCCCTCGCTGGCTCCCGGCATCTCCCCCGTTTTTATTTCTTAAAACAGCCAGATGTAGTTCAGCTGCGAGCTTCTGAGTGCTCTGCCGGAGAGTTCTCACAATACAAGGAAGGATTATAATGAGAAGCAAAATTAGAGCAGCCACAGCAATATAGATAGATAGAAAACAGTATATAGATAGAAAATATAGATAGAAAACAGTAGATAGAATGTTTTTTCCAGAAATGAAGTTAGAGAAAGTATGAAAAAAGTCATTTGCTACTCCTGCTGCAGTAAAGTCTAGTCGGGAATGTTCCAAGGTCTTTATCTGATTATGAAGTTTTCCTAAATCTAGACTAATGCTGGAACTGTTGCAAATCCCCAAAATGTGGTTTTTAATTTTCTCCCAGTCATAATCTGTGTCGTTTACTTTTAGGGGTGTAACACATATCCACCGATAGTCAGCGTGACAGGACAATGCCAATTTTACTTTTAAAGCCTGTAATTCAGTTCCAATATACATCATTGCCTCTTCTAGGGCATTTACCCTTATTTCTAGTTTCCTATCTATAACTTCCTGTGTAGCTAGCATTAAAGAAACATCTTTGGACATATTGTCAACATATTGAGCAGTATGTACTTGTTGAGTCAATGACACCGCTGCCGCAGTAACAGAAGTGATTGCTACTACTAAAGCCGAAATTCCTAGGATAAGCAAGCCCACAAATCGTCGCGGTCGCATTAAATCTTATAGTTGTAGCACAGCAAGACCCTAGTTATCATACCAATGAGTAGTTATAGTTACAGGCACCATTAGATAGGGTGGTCATTGTAATACCACAAAAGAGCAGACATTGTATTGGGGAGTCAGACAAGATGAGAGCATACATTGTTTACAAGACACTACATTAGGCCCGCCTGAATAATTCATACATATATTAATTCTCTCAGAGTGATTAGTAAAGAGAAAAACATAGGGAGATGGTAAGCAAAAATATTCTTTGGTCATATTAGAGTAATGGGGGCAGTAGTGGCAAGCAAAGTACAGAAGCAAAAATGCATTACAGAAGCATTAAGTTCTACATTAGGTTACAGCGTCTAATCTGAAATCACACCCATAATATCATTTTTCAGGATATCTGGGAAATAGTTATTTCCCAGGATGTCTGAACCATAGCTACTCTATTTTGACTTTTAATTGTAAATTTTTTTCTTTTTATAGCCGAAACAGATGTCACCATTAATGATGTCTGTGTTTTTCTAGGTATGAGAAGATGCAAGAATTGGAACTCATACTCTGGACCACTGTCTTACTAGCCTCCTGGTCCAGGAAAATATTCCCTCTTGTTGCTTTTTCTCATACCCAGAGTCACACTATTACAATTATTGATCTCATATGGAGCTGCATATCAGCATTATATCACAGGCTCAGTGAAACAAGTGACATAGAAAATAATATAGCCATAGCTAGCAGTTATTAGTAAAATAAGAATTTTAAGTTAAGAACTTTTATTAGATAAAGCCTGGTATACCCCAAGTCACCTGACTTCATTTGTTAAATGACTATAGCCTGGTGTTAATCTCCTGGTTGTACATTATGGAGCATCTGACCTTTATCGAACTGTCTCAGCAGTGAGTCTTAGTAAACACTAGACCTTAATTAACAAAACTAGAACCTTAATTTATCAATTAACAAAACTTAATATTAGAGGTCTAAGAAGTCAAGAAAACATTATAAATGATCATACGAATCAGGTCCAGCGTCTTGGGCAAGCTGTCTACCTCTGGTGTCATCGTCTTCTCATCCTGGTGTAGTGTAGTTTCTTCTGAAAAAAGTCCTTCCATCCAGGTTGGAGACAGTCCCTTAAATTATGTCTTTTTTTTTGTCCTGGTTGCAGGTCATGAGGCATCTGATCTTCATCCAAAGATAGATCACTGAGATAAGCTTCAGAGACAAACTTAGGGTGTTCTTTAAGGATTCAATTAAAGTTTATATTAATATCACATAACAGCAAAGATCCATTCAGGAAATGAGTCTTAGTAGATACAGACTTCCATTAACAAACTGGAATTCAACATTCATTGAAACATCTTTTTTTTTTCTAAAATTACTCTCATTTTTATCAAATATAACCAAATTAAGACTTGTTTACAAAATAGATCTGTTCTCAATAAACTTGACCTGATTATTTATATAACCATAGACTTTTCTTTTTTTTTTTTGCTTTGCTGAAACTTTTATGGAGTTTCAAACTTAACTTTAAAATAAAACCTTTCAGGGCTAGGAAAGTCATTCCAAAGGCTTATCACAGATTTCGCCTAACAGATCTAAGTGAATTCCTCCCTTTATATTTTTTAGTGAGATAACCTTTCTAATTTATCTGATAAAGTTACTGGAAGCCTAAAAGTTTCCAGTCTCTGAAGGGGTCAGATAAAAATGTTAAGTGCTTCAATTTGTTTATTACATACCATTTTACCAAATTACTGTTAAATCATAATTAGTTTGAGGGGAAGATTTCCTAAGATCTGGAAAACACAGATTCAAACCAGTAATTTTTCAGAAACCATAAAAGTTATAAGCATATTTGCCAGTTCATTCAGTCCTTTTGTTAACCTTTTTACAGTCATTAGGTTTCCCACTAGAATCTTTTAATTTCTTACCCAGTTCAGAAACTTATATTTATCCTAAAGTCCTTTCTATAAATCTTCTGGAAGAGGAAGAATTTTTACAAGAAACTTGGTTAGTGCTGTGACAACACTTTTAAGATAGTAATCAGAATTATGGCAACATTTTACCTGAATATATCAGAATTTATGTATAAATTGTTTCTAGGATATCTGTATTAGTAACATCTACCATACAATATACCCGAGACTTATTATTCACTTGACAATACTTCCCATGTAATTTAACATGGAAGTTGAACCCAATTAGTGTAATATCTCCCTTTGGGATGTTTCAGGGGCCCTCTGAAGCATCCCAAAGTTAGCTAGAAGCCAAAAGTGCTTCATCAGAATGATTTAGGAAGTTTTGTCAACAAATATCGAAAAGGTTTAGAGCACTCAGTCAGATGGGATTATAGGTCACTGTGAAACAATAGCTATTCTCTCAGCCATAGTAACAATATAGGATTTCAGAGGAAAATATGGAACAGACCATTTAAGAGGCAAATAAACTTAAATCTATTGTCAAATGCAGTTTAACATCTCAAGAAAACGTTTATTTATACACAAAACTCTTTCCTTGGGGTCCACTTTCCACAAAACCTTTTTATCACTTTCTGTACCCATTTGTTCTCCCATCCTGGAACAGCCAACTGGAAGTCAGACCTACTACGTTTTTTCTTTATAAAATGTAATTTCATTCTTCATACCTTCTTTACTGAACACACCCATCTTACTTCCCTTAAGCAACCAAGAATTTACCTTTATATTAACATTCTATAGATTGGTGAACATAAATATCAGTGATAACTTAAAAAAAAATTTAGTGAACATCTCAGGATGGCATCAAACATTATTTATTAATAGTCTAAAATCTTTAGTTTTTCTGTAAGTTAGTATTCAGTAGTGAATGTTTCAGAATCTTATTTTATTTGGAAATGACCTAGCTATTCAATAAACTTTTGTTACTTAATTTAGCACAACCTTAGAAATTCAGGTTACCAAAATCTAGAGAAACTGTTTTAGACAGACATTTTTAATCTTAATAGAGTTTATCTAAAAGCTCATATCTCATTTACTTTTCTTTTTTTTTTTTACTAGAGGTACCCTTTTTTGCCGACAAACTTATGACAGATATAACAATATAACAATATTTAACTTATAATAAACCTAGGTACAATGAAAATACGCTTAATGTTAATGACTCTTAGACACGTCTATATTGGATTAGCAAACAAACATTAATACTAGATATTTAATATTGACTATTTACCAGTTCACGTGACTCTGAGACTCAGGTTAATTTTTCTTGTACTTAGAATTGTCTGATTTGTAAGCGCTTATTTATTTATTTATTTATTTTTTAGGCCAATTAAATTAGAACTCACAACTTCAGCAATATTATAAAATAAACAAGAAACAAAAAACAAAAGACACACACTGAGACATACATAAATCCAGACAGACAGACTTTAAAGTCTCTTGTTCCTTACCGGTCGGGGCACTCTGGCCAGTTGTCTGCATCAGGAGGAGACCAGGGACAAAAATGTCCCAGTTGCGGCCGCTGGGTCTGGTCCATTGGCAGGCAAGCTGGCCCCTGAGTACCTTGAGTACCTTTTTAGAAACCCAATTCTAACTGCATTTGGTCTTTAAGTGACCCTTAGTCACCGACCCCAATTAGCATTTCTTTTGTAATGTGTTTGGGGCCATATTTACGATTTGAATCAGCCTGCTTCTGGGCAGTGTCTTCATATTCAGCTCTCCAAAGTATATATTGTCCTCCTGATAGACAGGCCTTAGCAATAGTTTTCCAGTCATAAAGTGTCATGCATTTCAGTTCAGTTCAGTTTAGTTCAGTCGCTCAGTCGTGTCCAACTCTCCGCGACCCCATGAATCACAGCACGCCAGGCCTCCCTGTCCATCACCAACTCCCGGAGTTCACTCAAACTCATGTCCACAGAGTCGGTGATGCCATCCAGCCATCTCATTCTCTGTCGTCCCCTTCTCCTCCCGCCCCCAACCTTTCCCAGCATCAGAGTCTTTTCCAGTGAGTCAACTCGTCGGATGAGGTGGCCAAAGTAAATAAGACACTTATAAAGTTAGATAAGATCTAAGCCCCTTTCCTAATGAAGTCACTGGGAGCAACTACTTATCGGGATTTCAGGTGAGGCCAAGGAGCTTTTTCCTCTAGCTAACTAAAAATCCTTTTCATCCTGCTGAAGTGGTTCTGTTTATACTGGAGTTGGGCCTGGATAAAATGAGACAGCCAGCCTCAGTCTTGAGGAGGGGCGTTTAAGGATAGGGACATAAAGGTGGCAGCAAATCAGATGGTCAAGTCTGTCTGATGCTGGCAGCCCGTCATCTCCCAATCTGTCCCTGGCCCACTGTGAGTCCAGCCAGAGAAGCCAAGTCTACCAGGCTGTGAGCCCCATGAAGGGATTGCTTTGATAATTAGGAACCCTAAGATCTTAGGAAAGCTGATAGCCGAAGAATTGATGCTTTTGAACTGTGGTGTTGGAGAAGATTCTTGAGAGTCCCTTGGACTGTGAGGAGATCCAACCAGTCCATTCTAATGGAGATCAGTCCTAGGTGTTCATTGGAAGGACTGATGCTGAAGCTGAAACTCCAATACTTTGGCCACCTCATGCAATGAGTTGACTCACTGGAAAAGACTCTGATGCTGGGAGGGATTGGGGGCAGGAGGAGAAGGGGATGACAGAGGATGAGATGGCTGGATGGCATCACCAACTCAATGGACATGAGTTTGAGTGAACTCCGGGGTCACCGACTCGATGGACATGAGTTTGAGTGAACTCTGGGAGTTGGTGATGGACAGGGAGGCCTGGAGTCCTGTGATTCATGGGGTTGCAAAGAGTCGGACACGACTGAGCGACTGAACTGAACTGAACTGAACTGAAGATCTTAGGAAAGTGAAAAAAAACGAAGTGTTAGTTCTTCAGTTGTGTCCAACTGTTTGTGACCCCATGGTCTGTAGAACACCAAGCTCATCTGAACATAGATTTCTACAGGCAGGAATACTGGAGAGGGTTGCCATTCCCTTCTCTGGGGAATCTTCCCAACCCAGGGATTGAACCTGGGTCTCCTGCACTGAAGAAAGAGTCTTTAACATCTGAGTCACCAGGGAGGATCTTAGGAAGCTCATGCCTATCCCTCCCCATGTGTGAGTAGTTTTCTTTTCACCTCTTGGAGTGAGCACTCCACACACACACACAGGTACACAGTGAATATAATAAAGCCTATGGGGTGGGATCAGAAGAGGGACAGATATGAGGAAGGTAATAAGAATATACAGGGGTTGCAAGCACTGTCTGCCTGAGACACGGACTCCCACATTTTCCAGGACTCATCCCACCTATGTCTGAGGACAGCCCTAGAAGTCCATGCAGGCATCATCCCCCGTGTGCAGGTGGGGACATGGACAGGCCTTGAGAGACACGAGGACTCATCCAGGAGAGAGAACAGGTAGGAATCGGGAGGTGAGTCTGGACCCAGGTCTGTCTCCTCAGAGCTGCACACAGAGCCTGCCCGGGAGCTGTGTGGAGGGCTGTGCAGTGAAACTGTGGGAGACTCGGGGCTGCGTGGATGCGGGATGAGCGGTCAGTATCCCGAGGGCTATGTGCAGAGGTGTCAACTGTCAATCCAAGGAAGGGGCCCCCAGGAAGTGAAGTCACTTCCTTGATGGCAGACCCTAACAGAACTTGGAACCCTGTAACCAGGCACCCACCTTCTAGCAACAGCCCCACAGCCAGTTGGCTCACTTGGCTGGAGAGACTTCATCCAGAAGGATGTTCTCCAGCTGTGTCTCGACTGACCAGGGCTTCTGCTTCAGGAAACCCTGGAGGGAGAGGTTTTTTAGATGTTTCAGGCGGCTCAGGGCTCAACCCGGATGCCTCTGGTCCTTTACCAGGAGATCAACTAAGGTAACAGCAGGCAACTGACAGCTGGCCACATCAGGCCTAGCCACCACTGGGAGCCCTCCCCGGGCAGCACCAGCTGCCTTCATCTCCATGTTGGGGGAAGGGGGACTTGAGGGGAGGCTCCCCCTCTGGGCAGGAACAGGTTGGTGGGCATGTGGGGACCTGGTGGTCCTGTCACGGTCACACCTGAGGACAGGCTGGCAGTGGGGAAACAGGGTCCCTGAGGTGATCTTCTCTGTGCCAGCGTGGATCCAAGGCCCCTCAGGTGGTCGGGTGTCTGCATGCTCGGTGGAGGTCTGTGCAGAGAGTGCTGGGTGTGTGTCTGGAGGGGAGATATCTCGTCTGGGGTTCGGAGAAGCACCACAGACACCTGGCTGGTGCCCTGAGACTCTCTGCCTGGCTGCCGGGCACTGTGTTCACAGGGCTCCTCACGGGACTGCAGACAGGAGCCGGTCCACGGAGCTCCCTGCTCCATCTCCCCGCACGACGGGCAGGAGCCCCACACCAGCAACAGAGCCCAGGGCGGGCACAAGGTGAGTGCCAGCTGGGAGGTGACCCTACACCCAGGAAGTTCCGGGTCCCAGACCGCCCTGGCCCTCCCTGGGTCCCTCCTAGGGTCCTGCTTCCAAAGAATATTGGGAAAGTCAATTCTGCAACATGCCCTGGCGGCCTAGGCCCTGACTTGTCCAGATGCAAAACCACTGTTCCCCTACATGTGGGAATCTCAGAAAGAAAATGTGAAGGGATTTCACTTTGTATTCCCCCAGGAGCCTTTCCTCCTGTTTCTAGAGTGTGTCCTTTATAAACTCCATCCCCAGGTATCCGTGTGGCCCTGAGCATCCTGCATTCTCTCACCCCAGGATCAGCCCCTCTCACCCCAGTTCTCATCCCCAGAATGGGATGCTGTGGTAACCACCACAGGGATGATGCACTTAGCACAAGGGGAGCTGTCCATACAAACTGCCCCAAGACGCTGACACACAGAACCAAGGCCCAGTGCCAGGTCACTCGTGATGCCAGGACGTTTATTCTGCGGACGGCACTCCTGCCCCTCCTCCTGCCATGAGTCCTGGTGGCTCGGGGACTCAGTCTGAGCTCCAGCCCCTGACTTCCTGGAGTCGTTGGTGCTGCCTCTGACTCGTGTCTGTGCTGTGTTCCACCCCAGGGGGAAACTGTGTCCACAGGGGACAGGAACGAGACCTGCAGGCTGTGGAGCATCAAGAAACGCAGACTGGAGATGTTGGTGGGCAACCTGGTGCCTGCCTGCCTGGGCAGTGACCCCTCCTACCTCCCCACATTCCTGGGCACCTACAGGGCCTTTGGCACCCCCCAGCAGGTGTTGGACCTTCTCTTCACCAGGTGAGAACCTGCCCTCCCCCACTGGGGACTTGCGGGAGACTCGGTCAGCTTCCAGCTGTGAGTCGTGGAAACGTCTCTCAACTTCTCTGAGCCCCAGTTGGCCTCCTCTGCACAGGAGGGGGAAGGGAGGAGCAGCCCCCAGGGTGACTGTGGGGACTACTTGGGTGCATCCTCGAAAGTGCTTTCTGGAAAGCTGGACCCCTGGAAAGGCTGTGGTTATTCTGAGTCGTCTCGCTCCTCCTCCCCTCGAGGAAGCCTCTGTCAAGGTTATCTCTGTGCCTTTGACTTGGGCCCAAAGCGTTTTCCCAATTCCAAGGTGAGACGTGAGAGGTGCCCTGTCCTGGGTGATTGAGAGCAAGTGGCCCTGGGAGTGATCAGTGGTGCCCCAGGCCCTCGGATGGGGCTGTTTGAGCTCATTAGTTCTTGAAATATAGAGGAAGGTGCACGAGGTACAGGCACTTTTCTAGAAACAAGTATCATGTAGTGCATCAAGCAGACAGCAGTCCTGCCCCACAGGGCTTCAGTTCTCCCAGGGTAGGGGTCGAGTTAGGGGGGAAAGCCCTGTCACACTAGCCATCACATCTGGGCATGTCTCCAGTACGGTCCATGACACGCCTTCTTGGCCTCCTGTAGGTACGGATGCATCCTCCCTTACTGCGATGAGGATGGTGGACCCCTGCACCAGCTGAAAATGTGAGTGGATTGTGACTCAAGGGGTAGCGACTCCCTTTGCCAGGAACTGCCTGGAGTAATGGGGTTGCTGGAGGGGCAGGGCTGGCAGAATCCTGGATCCCACTTAGCTTCTGGTTCCTACTGGGGGCCAAGGTCTGGGGGGCTTCTCACAGAAAATAGGAAAGGAGGCCAAGAGAGCTGTGGAGGGGTCTGGGGTGCTGTGAGCAGCATCTGGGAGGTCAGAGGTCAGAGTCCACCCTGTGAGAGTCTACACCGGGCCCCTGTCCATCCCAGTCCTGCCTCTACCCCTAATCCTGGGACCCAGAACACAAAGTGTGGACAGCATCCTGCTCACTGTCTGGTGGCTCCTCAGCGGGGGTGCTCAGCTGGAGCTCAGGGGACCCACTGACACTCAGGGGACAGATGAGCCCTCACTGGTAAAGGATAAGTGTCAGTGGAGGGAGGAATCTCAGGGCCGTCCCTACTGGACAAGGCAGCCTGTAGATGTAGGAGGTAAATCTGAGCTGTTAGGAGGCCCGCAGGAAGCCTGGGCAGATGAGAGTCTCTGTGTGCCCTTCTCGGCTGATACTCCTGGGACGCGTACATGTTCCCAATATGCAGTGACCAGAGTAGACGCCCTGCCTGCCCACGCAGTGGTGACACCACGGGGAGGGGCAGGGAGAGGGACAGTGCGCTGTGTCAGGCTGCCCTCAGGAAGTGGACAGATGGTCACACCATGGATCAAGGGCTGTCACTTGAACAGGCTTGTTCGCGGCCTGCCCCCCTCCCCCGAGTCCAGGCCTCCTCTGCCTGGTCTGCCAGGTGAGATTGACCGCGGAGGAGAACTGACCTCTGGGTGGGCACGGGCAGAAGGCGCAGAGGCCCAGGTCCCCGCAGGGCGGCCCTGGAGTGCAGTCGGCGGGAAGGACAAGTCTCTGACTCTGCTGCCCACGTGACTCCCCCCAGGGCCATGGCCTCCATCCTGGGCACCTGGCTGCACCTTTACCCTGAGGATTTCCAGCAGGCCCCAGACTTTGCCTGCCTGAAGATGCTCCTCGCTTACCTAGAGCTCAACATGCCCGACTCGGACCTGGAGCAGCGAGCCCGCCATCTCCTGGCGCAGCTGGAGACCCTGGAGCCCACTGAGGCAGAGGGGCATGGTGAGGAGGACTGGGGGCGCGTGAGGAGGACGGGGCGGATAAGGAAGCGAGGGGGCTGGGCCACAGAGAGCAGAGTTTCCTGAGGCTGGAACTGGGCCAGGAGCATTGAGGAGGCTCAGATCCCTCTTCCCCTGGACTGCAGCCTGGGAGGACTTCCTGGGGGTAGGTGGCTTCTTGGATTGAGATGTCAGGGCTAAGTAGCAAGTCGCTTCCTGTCTTTGGGATCCATGGACCAGCATTCTTACTGACAGTGATTTCTCTTCTGGGAGATACAGCACCCGCTGGAGAAGAAGCTCTGGAAACATCATCAGTCCTGGAGCCAACAGCACCCCTACTACCTGCCGCAGCTCCACAGTCAGAGCAAGCTCAAAGCCCAGCCCCCATGCAAGTTCAAGGTCTGCATCACGTAAACACGCCAGCTCCAAACACAGAGCCGCAGCCTGCTCATGCGGAGGCTCTCACTTAAGCTCGGAAGCGAGGAAAAGGACCTCCAGGCTCCACTTCTAGATCCAGAGAACGAGCAAGAAACAGCTCTCTTCCCCTTTCAGAGCCTGAACCACCCGGAAATCCTGTCCCAGCGCTGCTTCTACAGCCTCAGTCCCCAGGCTTAAGCCAACCTTGGCCAGGGCTCTGCCTTGGCTCTGGAGCTCCTCCATGCTTTGCAATCAGCTGTGGCTCCGGTGTTATCAGCTGTGGCTCTAGAGACCCCAGCAGACCCAGCTTTGCGAGCAGCTCAGGCACTGGAGCCAGTTCTTCCCCTAACACCCCTGGAGCTGCTCCCAGATCGTCAGCGAGCCTCTCCTTCCCAGGCGGATGGTGTGCTGCCCCCGAGCAAGCACCAGCCCTGGAGCCTGTCTCTCCACCCCAATAATTCCCTCTCTTAATATGTATTTGTATTTTTTATTACATGTACAAACTTATTTTTTCTATGAGATAAAGTAAAGGTAGATAGAAACTGAATTCTTTGACTTTTTTAACTGTCCGTGTGAGCGGCATGGAGAACATTCACTAGGTTACATGACCCCATCTATTGTCTATTCCAGAGCATCTGCGTCCTATTTGACGCCGATAATCCTGCAGTCTGGGAAGGCCCTGCACTCGACTCTCCCCTCATCTGCTGATGGACGTTAGGGCTATTTTCACCTGTGGCTCATGTGCATAGTGCTGCCCTGAAGTCTTGTCTGCAGGCTTGTGACGTTCTGCGTTTCCTTCCTTCGGGTTGATGCAGGAGCGGAATGTGGGCATTCACCGATTCCTGTCTAGTTGCTTTTGTGAGGACCTGCGGCGGGAGTGTCCATTAGTGTTTCCGTTTCCACTTCTTCATCTGTGTTGCAGTGTCCTCTCTGCCACACATCCCCCCGCCTGGTCCCTCACTCTGGGGAAGAAGTCTCTGAGGAGGCCCTTGTGCCCTGCCCCTGATTGAAGCAGCTCGTGTCTCAGCTGAGGCCACAGCCTCAATCCCCTGGGAGAAACCGGCAGAGGCCTCGGGCTGAGTCATGGTCCCTTCCTAATCCAAAGACAGTGTGAGATCCAGGCTGTGGTCATCGCCTTGCTTCTTTTTCATTTGTCTCCCCCCAGATCCACTCCTCCTTTGACCTCATGCCCTACTGTCACTTCTGATGTTAGTGTGAGTGTCGTGTATGTTTGTTGGACACCCAGAGACATCTAATCCGGATGAGTGGGGTGTTCTGGGGTTGTTGGCTCTCTAATTCCCAAAGCCAAGCTGGTGTGTGTGGTGCAGCCCTAGCCTAGGATGGCCTGAGGCTCTGCCCCTTCCCTGGGGCCCTGCTTTTTCCCACTCCTATCAGGGCCTCAGTTTTCCAAATGGACAGTGAAGGATTAAGCAAGGCACTCTCAAAGCCTGAACACAGTCTGCCCAGCCTGCCACGTCTCTGGGTGGTTTACAGCTGGGTGACAGAAGCAACCCTGGGCCTCCTCAGAGTTGGAAGGCACCCCCCAATGGCTCTGTGGGCCTCTCTTTGCTGCAGTGAGGAAGAGGGTTCAGACTCCCTTAACTTCATGCCCTGAAGGATAAGGAACATTTCCTCAAGAAGGGCTGAGGCGCTGTGAGTGACAGAAGATGACTTGGATGTGGGCCACGTGCTAGAATGTGATCTGCAGAACAGACGGGCCATCTTTACCCACGCTCCCTGTGCGAGGAGATCTCTCTGAAACGGGGACTGTGACGTTAAAGTTCACACTGTGTTTTAACGCTGAAGTAATATTTTCCTTGATAGTAGATATTGTAGGTTAGAGCACAACTGAAATAATAATGTTTGGGTCAGGGAGACAGTCCCGTTATAGAAGCGGATCAGGCAGAGAGTGGGCCAGGGCTTCGGCAAACACAGAGTAAGTTGCCTGTGGTCTACGAGGAAATCGACTGACTGGCCCCCACAGTTGTCATGACCCAGGGTTCCACAGGTGTAATTACCACAGGAGCTTGTGTGGCAAGCCCCAGACACCTTCAGTCCTGATTGCCTTGAGAGTCCCATCCCTAGGGCCTCGGCCTCAGTGAGCAGCCTTCTCGAGTGTGGACATCTGCAGGCTGGGCATGCAGCCGGTGGCGAATTAGATGCCTGAGAGCAATTCTCGTGGGTGTCCCTGCTTTCCACAGTGACAGCAAGGCTGTTCCTTTCCACCTGGGTCCCTGTGGGTATTTTTCTCCAGCTGTTTCAGAGTGGATCTGAGAACTTGCTGGAATTGCTGGAATCTGAATTGCTGGAACTTCAGTCTTTCCTGCTCTTTTTCTGCCTCTTCTCCTCTTCCTCCCTGCCATAATAAAGTGTCTGAACCAGTCACAACAGTTTATCTAAGACTGATTTGGTCCATGCGTCTGTTTTAGTAGCTTACTGCGGATATCTGGAGCCGACTGAGTGAGAAGCCTATCTATTGAGATCATTCCTGCCTCTGCGCTTTTGGGATCAATCTCAGGGAATCTGCGAAAGGCTTCTGTGGACCGTCTAGGAGTTTACCTGGAGCTTCCTTCTCTCCGTGTTCTCTGTTTGCCGCATTGGCATCACTTAACGTCTTCCTGCCTAATCGCTTGAGTCCTGACACAGTGACTCGGATCCCATCTTCCTGTATCCGTGTTGGAATCCCAGCGGGACTAGGGTGGGGGCGGGCTGATTCCTAGTAGGGAAGCCGGCTAGGCCACCCTGCCCCTCTCCTGCTGATTCCTTTCATCCCCATAGGCAATCTCTCCCCCAGGTTGCCTGCTGGGCCATGGGCTGCCACCTGCCTAGATGGAGGAACTCAGCCGTGCTCACCTCATAGGTTACTTATAAATCTCAAAATATTCATGCTGAGAAGAAGCAGCCAGATACAGAACTATGTCATTTCTGAAGAAAGCAGATTAGTGCTTGCCCAGGTATGAGTGGGAGGCATGGGTGACCAGGGGCATGAAGCAAGCTTGGGGAGCAGTCTGTACATCTTTATCTTAATTCAGCTGATGCTTTTCTGAGTATATACATAGGCCTGGCGTGCTGCGGTTCATGGGGTCGCAAAGCGTCGGACACTACTGAGTGACTGAACTGAACTGAACTGAACTAAGTATGTGATAGCATTCTTCTAAGGAGCAAGCATCTTTTAACTTCATGGCTTCGGTCACTGGAGCCCAAGAAAATAAAATCTGCCACTGTGTGCACTTTTCCCCCATCTATTTGCTATGAATTGATGGGACTAGATGTCATGATCTTTGTTTTTGAATGTTGAGTTTTAGGCCAATTTTTTTCACTCTCCTCTTTCATCTTCATCAAGAGGCTCTTTAGTTCCTCTTCATTTTTTGCACACTAGAGTGGTATTATCTGAATATTTGAGGTTGTTGATATACAACCTTATATCAACAGTATGAGGCAATCTTGATTCCAGGTTGTGATTCATCCAGCCTAACATTTCATAGTATGTACTCTGCATAGAAGTTAAATAAGCAAGGTGACAATATATAGCTTTGATGTACTCCTTTCCCAATCTGGAATCAGTCACTTGTTCCGTGTGTGGTTCCAACTGTTGTTTCTTGAGCCGCATGCAAGTTTCTCAGGGGGCCGGTAAGGTGGTCTGGTATTCCCATCTCTTTAAGAATTTTCTACAGATTTTGTGATCCACACAGTCAAAGGTTTTAGCGTAGTTATTGAAGCAAATGTTTTTCTGGAATCCTCTTGCTTTCTCTATGATCCAATGAATGTTAGCAATTTGATCTCTGGTTCCTCTGCCTTTTCTAAACCCAGTTTGTACATGTGGAAGCTCTCAGTTCATGTACTGCTGAAGCCTAGCTTGAGGGATTTTGAGCATAACCTTGCTAGCGTGTGAAATGAGCACAATTGTATGGTAATATGAACAACATTCTTTGGCATTGCTTTTCTTTGGAATTCGAATGAAACTGAACTTATCCAGTCCTGTGGCCACAGCTGAGTTTTCCAAACTTGCTGACATATTAAGCTATCTTTTAGGATTTTAAATAACTCAGCTAGAATTCCATCACTTCCACTAACTTTGTTCATAGTAATGCTTCCTAAGGCCGACTTGACTTTACACTCCAGGATGTCTGACCCTAAGTGCGTGACCACACGGTCACGGTTATCTGGGTCATCAAGACCTTTCTTGTATAGTTCTGTTTATTCTTGCCACCTCTTCTTAATATTTTCTGCTTCTATTAGGTCCTTACTGTATCTGTCCTTTATTGTGCCCATCCTTGCATGAAATGTTCCCTTGATATCTTCAGCTTTCTTTTTTAAAAATTAATTTATTTTAATTTGAGGCTAATTACAATTTTGCAGTGGTTTTTGCCATACATTGACATGAATCAGCCGTGGGTGTACATGTGTTCCCCCTCCTGAACCCCCCTCCCACCTCCCTCCCCATCCCATCCGTCAGGGTCGTCCCAGTGCACCAGCCCTGATCTCGTTTTCTTGAAGAGATCTCTAGCCTTTCCCATTCTGTTGTTTTCCTCTATTCCTTTACATTGTTCATTTAAGAAGGGCTTCTTGTCTCTCCTTGCTGTTCTCGCGAACTCTGCGTTCAGCTGAGTATATCTTTCCCTTCCTCCCCTGCCTTTCACTTCTCTTCTTCCTCAGCTATTTGTAAGGCCTCCTCAGACAAGCATTTTGCCTTCTTGCACTTCTTTTTCTTTGGGAGGATTTTGGTCACTGCCTCCTGTGCAATGTGATGAACCTCCACCCACAGATCTTTAGGCATTCTATCAGGGATTTAGTTGACAAGGCAATAATTACATGGGCAAATAAAGCACAACATGACTGTATCTTAATGGATTGTTTTCCTTGAACAGTTAATATTACACTCAAGGCATAAAGCAAATATATTTTTCTTTGAAGTGAGCATGCTTGCTGAATGTTACCCTTTCTCTGATGATACTCTGAAAGACACAGCAAGAGAAACAGAAGTAAATTAAGTCATGTTATAATTCTGTATATATTCTGTACGATAATTTTGAAAAATGCTATCATACTATCGTAGAATAATTTGAAGAAACTTAGTGTGAATGTTGGCTTTTCCGATTTCTCATGCTTAGATGAAATTCAGTAGATGGTGTTCTAATCTTAATAAGTGCCTTGTACAAGAATTGTTATATTGTACCTGTTACCAAACAAGGGTCTTTTAGGAAAATCAAAAGTTGTATGGTCATACCTCAAAAAGCTAGTAAATAGTTATTTTTCTCAACAAAGATCTTTATCTGAAGTCAAAACACAGAAAAATTATTGAAGTCCTAGTTCTTCAAGAGTAGTACTTAAGTAGAACCATCTAGACCATGGAGGCCTTCAATCAATAAGGCCTAATTCTCTCCTTGAGCCCGTGTGTGAAACACTGATAGTTGATGGTACTTTGTGTCATAAAGTCTGGGATAAAACTAACTTACTTTTAATTAAACTGTTAAGATTGTATTTCATGTGTGAGGGGAAGCATCTAAGCTTTCCTGGTAACAATTTTAGGATTCTTCTCTGTAGGACCTTTGATAGGGAAGGGAGGTAGTGGGTAGCTCAAGCCATATTCAGTTTACCTTTTTGTCCTCTTTCTGGTTAATAAGATGTTTATACTCCTCTTGAGTCCGTCAGTTTAGTCGCTCAGTTATGTCCGACTCTTTACGGCCCCATCAATCCCATGGACTGCAGCATGCCAGGCCTCCCTGTCCATCACCAACTGCTGGAACTTGTTCAGACTCATGTTCATTGAGTTGGTGATGCCATCCAACCGTCTCATCCTCTGTCGTCCCCTTTACCTCCTGTCTTCAATCTTTCCCAGCATCAGGATCTTTTCCAATGAGTCAGTTCTTCACATCAGGTGGCCAAAGTATTGGAGTTTCAGCATCAGTCCTTCCAGTGAATATTCAGGACTGATTTCCTTTAGGATGGACTGGTGTGATCTTGCAGCCCAAGGGACTCTCAAGAGTCTTCTCCAGCACCACAGTTGAGAAGCATCAATTCTTCAGTGCTCAGCTTTCTTTATGGTTCAGCTCTCACATCCATACATGACTACTGAAAAATCCTCTTAGTGAGCAGTTAAGAAAACCTAGAAAGAGTCAGGATGGCCGAGCGGTCTAAGAAAACCTAGAAAGGGAGTTCTAGTTCTGAATAATTCACCCTCGATTCGTTTTTGACACCAACCATCCCCCTGGGTTTGAACATTGCAGCAGGTGGTTTTTGAAGCTCTTCACCTTAAGAAAAATCATGCCTTGGCTGGTATAAACCAGAGAGAGAAATAACATTTCTAGGGCTTAATACAAATCGTTGAGTGAACACTAATGCAAAATCAGACCTAAAAATTCTACCTGTAGAATTTGACTACTTAACATATATACATTATCTCCAAACATTATATTTTTTTAATTCAAAAGGATGGAGGCCTAATTTTTAACTATTTTATTGAGGCATAATTCCTGGCTGTGCAATTCACCAATTTTTCTTGTAAGCATCAGCATCTTCCAGGATATTCAGAGTGGTACAGCCATCATCATAATCCACTTTAGAGCCTGTCATCATCCACAAAACACACCTTTCACTCATAGCAGTCAATTCTCACTACCGTCCAACCTCTCACTCCTAATCGTGGACACAATGAGTCTACTTTCTGTCACTGTAGGTTTGCCTGTTCCGTAGTGGAGAACTTGTCTACTCCATAAATGGAATTAAACAATGTGTGGTGTTCTTGCATGACTTCTCTCACTTACCGTAAGTTTGTAAACCCTAACGGTGAATCTTACAGAATTCGGTTTGCTGTAACTGTGAGACTGTGAAGGTGGCAAGTGTGAAGATTGACTGCTTTTGCCCAGGATGCCACAGAGCCCTGCAGCGTTCCTGCCATTCCTCAGAAGACCACCAGAGGGTGGTGTGTAGCTGCTTCTGACAAGCACACTGTCCCATTCAAAAGTGGTCCTTTCCAAGTTCAGTCAGTTCAGTCGCGCAGTCATGTCTGCCTCTTTGTGACTCCGTGGACTGCAGCACACCAGGCCTCCCTGTCCATCACCGACTCCCGGAGCCTCCTCAAACCCATGCCCATAGAGTGGGTGATACCATCCAACCATCTCATCCTCTGTCGTCCCCTTCTGCCTTCAATCTTTTCCAGCATCAGGGTCTTTTCCAGTGACCCAGTTCTTTGCATCAGGTGACCAAAGCATTCCAATGAATACTCAGGACTGATTTCCTTTAGGATGGACTTTAGGATGGACTGGCTGGATCTCCTTGCAGTCCAAGGGACTCTCAAGAGTCTTCTCCAACACCACAGTTCAAAAGCATCAATTTTTCTGCGCTCAGCTTTCTCTATAGTCCAAGTCTCACATCCATACATGACTACTGGAAAAACCATAGCTCTGATTAGATGGACCTTTGGCAGCAAAGTACTGTCTCTGCTTTTTAATATGCTGTCTAGGTTGGTTATAGCTTTTCTTCCAAGGAGCAAGCGTCTTTTAATTTCATGGCTGCAGTCACCATCTGCAGTGATTTTGGAGCCCAAGAAAATAAAGTCTGTCACTGTTTCCATTGTTTCCCCATCTATTTGCCATGAAGTGATGGGACCAGATGCCCTGATCTTAGCTTTTTGAATGTCAAGTTTTAAGCCACCTTTTTCACTCTCCTCTTTCACTTTCATCAAGAGGCTCTTCAGTTCCTCTTTGCTTTCTGCCATAAGGGTGGTGTCATCTGCATATCTGAAGTTATTGACATTTCTCCTGTCAGTCTTGATTCCAGGTGAAAACATTTCCAAGTTAGCCTTCATCAAAACATGTTTTATAAACTTGGGGGATTTCTTTAAGGTATTTTTGCTTGATTTTGCCTTCAATCTCATTTGGAAGCTAATTAAAACCGCATCTAGTGATAAGTTGAATAACTGACTGAAAGTTGTTTCTTGTGATACATACAAGCATTCAATTTTATGTGTCAACCCCTTATCTCTGTCCACCTTTGTCCCTTCCTCTCTATGTCTATACACAGCTATTTATATGTATATTATATTTCACAATCTATATAGTTTATTAGGTATATTTTTCAATCACATTGCCTGTTTTTTGTGATTTGGATATTTGGGCATGACAAGGATCTGTTTCCTTGAAAATTATGTTTCTAATTGTGGAAGAAAGGAGAAAAGATGTCACAGAAGTTGAGTAGAAATGTCAAAGTTCTCAGTTTGATTGGATGTATCTGTAGACAACTACCAGAATATTTTAGCATACATGTACTATCTAGCTCTTCCCACTGAGAGGACCTAGAAACAATGATTTAACCAGAAGTAATGATTCCCAGCATCCCAATGTTCCATATTTAATATTTATTGCCATTTTCCAATAAAAGAAACCAAAGCTTATTGGAGAAATGACTGACTCTTGTGCCGAGCAGGAGATTCACAAGAGAAACATGAAGCATCTTGCGAAACCAGATACCAGGAAGCATTCAGAGTACAAGGGTCACATCAAAAGTACTTGAAGAGATTTCAGGTGGTGAAAGATGGGGCAATTTCAGTTCAGTTCAGTTCAGTCACTCAGTCGTGTCCGACTCTTTGCAACCCCATGAATCGCAGCACTCCAGGCCTCCCTGACCATCACCAACTCCCAGAGTTCAACCAAACTCATGGGCATTCAGTCGGTGATGTCATCCAACCATCTCATCCTCTGTCGTCCCCTTCTCCTCCTGCCTTCGATCTTTCCCAGCATCACGGTCTTTTCAAATGAGTCAGCTCTTCGCATCAGGTGGCCAAAATATCGGCGTTTCAGCTTCAACATCAGTGCTTCCAATGAACACCCAGGACTGATCTCCTTTAGGATGGACTGGTTGGATCTCCTCACAGTCCAAGGGACTCTGAAGAATCTTCTCCAACACAGTTCAAAAGCATCAATTTTCAGTGCTCAGCTTTCTTTATAGCCCAACTCTCACATCCATACCTGACTACTGGAAAAACCATAGCTTTGAATAGACAGACCTTTGTTGACAAAGTAATGTCTCTGCTTTTTAATATGCTGTCTAGTTTGGTCATAACATTCCTTCTACGGAGTGTCTTTAATTTCATGGCTGCAGTCACCATTTGCAGTGATTTTGGAGCCCAGAAAAATAAAGTCAGACAGTTTCAACTGTTTCCCCATCTATTTGCCATGAACTGATGGGCCCAGATGCCATGATCATAGTTTTCTGAATGGTCAGGTTTAAGCCAACTTTTTCACTCTCCTCTTTCACTTTCATCAAGAGGCTCTTTAGTTCTTCTTCACTTTCTGCCATAAGGGTGGTGTCATCTGCATATCTGAGGTGATTGATATTTCTCCCAGCTATCTTGATTCCAGCTTGTGCTTCATCCAGCCCAGCGTGTCTCATGATGTAATCTGCCTATAAATTAAAGAAGCAGGGTGACAATATACAGCCTTGACATACTCCTTTCCCAATTTGGAATGAGTCTGTTGCTCCATGTCCAGTTCAAACTGTTGAATCCCGCATACGGATTTCTCAGGAGGCAGATCAGGTGGGCTGGTATCCCCATCTCAAAGAATTTTCCACAATTAGTTGTGATCCACACAGTCGAAGGCTTTAGAGTAGTCAATAAAGCAGAAGTAGATTTTTTTACTGGAACTCTCTTGCTTTTTCCATGATCCAGTGGATATTGGCAATCTGATCTTTGATTCCTCTGGCTTTTCTAAATCCAGTTTGAACATCTGGAAGCTCACGGTTCACATACTGTTGAAGCCTGGCTTGGAGAATTTGGCGCATTACTTTGCTAGCGTGTGAGATGAGTGCAATTGTGCATTAGTTTTAGCATTCTTTGCCATTGCCTTTCTTTGGGACAGGAATCAAAACTGACCTTTTCCTGTCCTGTGGCCACTGCTGAGTTTTCCAAATTTGCTGGCATGTTGAGTGCAGCACTTTCACAGTCTCATCTTTTAGGATTTGTGATAGTTCCACTGGAATTCTGTCACATCTGTCACATATCTTCATAGTGGAATTCTGTCACATTTCTTCATAGTGATGTTTCCTAAGGCCCACTTGACTTCGCATCCCAAGATGTCTGGCTCTAGGTGAGTGATCACACCATCTGCTCTAGGTGACTGATCACACCATGTGCCATTAGGGCGGTGTTATCTGCGTATCTGAGGTTACTGATATTTCTCCCAGCAATCTTGATTCCAGCTTGTGCCTCATCCAGCCCAGCACTTTTCATGATGTACTGTGCCTAGAAGTTAAATAAGCAGGGTGACAATATACAGCCTTGATGTTCTCCTTTCCCAATTTTGACCCAGTTTGTAGTTCCATGCCCGGTTCTGACAGTTGCTTTTTGACCTGTACACGGTTTCTGCAGGAGGCAGGTAAGGTTTCCTGCTATTCCCATCTCTTGAAGAAGTTTCCACAGTTTGTTATGATCCACAGAGTCAAAGGCTTTGTTCTGTGTAGTCAATGAAGCAGAAGTAGATGTTTCTCTGGAATTACCTGTTTTTCTATGATCCAATGGATGTTGGCAATTTGATCTCTTGTTTCTCTGCCTTTTCGAAATCCAGCTTCTTCATCTGGAATTTCTTGGTTCATTTACTGTTGACCTAGCTTGAAGACTTTTGAGCGTTAACTGGCTAGCCTGTGAAGTGAGCACGATTATGTGGTAGGTTGTGGGTGTTCATTGGAAGGACTGATGCTAAAGCTGAAACTCCAATATTTTGGCCACCTCATGCAACAAGTTAACTCACTGGAAAAGACTCTGATGCTAGGAAGGATTGGGGGCGGGAGGAGAAGGGGACGACAGAGAATGAGATGGCTGGATGGCATCACCAACTCGATGGACACGAGTTTGAGTGAACTCTTGGAGTTGGTGATGGACAGGGAGGCCTGGCGTGCTGTGATTCACGGGGTCGCAAAGAGTCGGACATGACTGAGTGACTGAACTGAACTGAACTGATATGGTAGATTGAAGATTCTTTTGTGGGATTGGAATGAAAACAGAAATTTTCCAGCCCTGTGGCTACTGCTGAGTTTTCCAAATTTGCTGGCACATTGAGCACAGCACTTTCACAGCATCATCTTAAATAACTCAGTGGAGGGTACTATCCCCTCCACAAGCTTTATTTGGTAATGCTTCCTCAGACCCACTTGACTTCATACTCAGGATGTCTGGCTCTAGGTGAGTGACCACCCCATCGTAGTTGTCCAGGTCATTAATCCCTTTTTTTGTATAATTCTTCTGTGTATTCTTTCCTCTTCTTAATAGCTTCTGCTTCTGTTAGGTCCATAGCATATCTGTCCTTTATTGCACCTATCTTTGCATGAAATGTTCCCTTAGTATCTCTAATTATCTTGAAGATCTCAGGTCTTTCCCATTCTATTGCTTTCCTCTATTTCTTTGCATTTTTCACTTAAGGTTTCTTATCCCCCTTTGCTATTTTTTGGAACTCTGATTTAAGATGGGTATATCTTTCCTTTTCTCATTTGTGTTTTGTTTCTCTTGATTTCTGAGGTATTTGTAAGGCCTTCTCTGACTTATAACTTATACCCATTTCTCAGTGAGGTTACTTTTGTGTGATTCTTTGCTTTTGAATTGTGTGTGTGTTTATATATTTTGGTTATGAACCCTTATTAGACAGGAGAATTGCCAACATTTTCTCCATTTCATACTTCATTTTTCATTTTAGTGATGGTTCCCATGCAGAGGATTTTGAGTTTGTTATAGTCTCACTTGTTTACTTTTCCTTTCACTTCCTTTGCTTTTGGAATTACATCCAAAATTCATTGCCAAGACTGATGTACAGAATCGTGGTACCACTTTTTTTCTAGGAGCTTTATGGTTTCAGTTCTTCTATTCAAGGTTTTAATCCATTAGAAATTAGAAAGCCTTAGATCCTAGAAATCTCTTACCATGTCTCCCTATTTGGGGGCAGTGTTCCTCTGGCCTCTAGAGAGTGAGCACAGATACACACACACATACACCCCCACAAGCAAAGTGCATATGAAAAGGACTCTGGGGTGGGATCAGAAGAGGGACAGATATGAGGAAGGTAATAAGAATATACAGGGGTTGCAAGCACTGTCTGCCTGAGACACGGACTCCCACATTTTCCAGGACTCATCCCACCTATGTCTGAGGACAGCCCTAGAAGTCCATGCAGGCATCATCCCCCGTGTGCAGGTGGGGACACGGACAGGCCTTGAGAGACACAAGGACTCATCCAGGAGAGAGAACAGGTAGGAATCGGGAGGTGAGTCTGGACCCAGGTCTGTCTCCTCAGAGCTGCACACAGAGCCTGCCCGGGAGATGTGTGGAGGGCTGTGCGGTGAAACTGTGGGAGACTCGGGGCTGCGTGGATGCGGGATGAGCGGTCAGTATCCCGAGGGCTATGTGCAGAGGTATCAACTGTCAATCCAAGGAAGGGGTCCCCAGGAAGTGAAGTCACTTCCTTGATGGCAGACCCTAACAGAACTCGGAACCCTGTAACCAGGCACCCACCTTCTAGCAACAGCCCCACAGCCAGTTGGCTCACTTGGCTGGAGAGACTTCATCCAGAAGGATGTTCTCCAGCTGTGTCTCGACTGACCAGGGCTTCTGCTTCCGGAAACCCTGGAGGGAGAGGTTTTTCAGATGTTTCAGGCGGTTCAGCGCTCAGCCTGGATGCCTCTGGTCCTTTAGCAGGAGGTCACCTAAGGTAACCCCAGGCAACCTAGAGCTGGCCACATCAGGCCTCGCCACCACTGGGAGCCCTCCCCGGGCAGCACCAGCTGCCCTCATCTCCATGAGGGGAAGGGGGACTGAGGGGAGGATCCCCCTCTGGGCAGGAACAGGTTGGTGGGCATGTTGGGACCTGGTGGTCCTGTCACGATCATACCTGAGAACAGGCTGGCAGTGGGGAAACAGGGTCCCTGAGGTGCTCTTCTCTGTGCCAGCGTGGATCCAAGGCCCCTCAGGTGGTCGGGTGTCTGCATCCTCGGTGGAGGTCTGTGCAGAGAGTGCTGGGTGTGTGTCTGGAGGGGAGATATCTCGTCTGGGGGTCAGAGAAGCACCACAGACAGCTGCCCGGTGTCCTGAGACTCTCTGCCTGGCTGCCGGGCACTGTGTTCACAGGGCTCCTCACGGGACTGCAGACAGGAGCAGGACCATGGAGCTCCCTGCTCCATCTCCCCGCACGACGGGCAGGAGCCCCACACCAGCAACAGAGCCCAGGGTGGGCACAGGGTGAGTGCCAGCTGGGAGGTGACCCTACACCCAGGAAGTTCTGGGTCCCAGAGCCGCCCTGGCCCTCCCTGGGTCCCTCCTAGGGTCCTGCTTCCAAAGTAGCCTGGGACTGTCAGCTCTGCCACGCGCCCTAGCGGCCCAGGCCCTGACGTGTCCAGAGGCAAAACCACTGTTCCCCTACCTGTGTGAATCTCAGAAAGAAAATGTGAAGGGATTTCACTTTGTATTCCCCCAGGAGCCTTTCCTCCTGTTTCTAGAGTGTGTCCTTTACAAACTCCATCCCCAGGTATCCGTGTGGCCCTGAGCATCCTGCATTCTCTCACCCCAGGATCAGCCCCTCTCACCCCAGTTCTCATCCCCAGAATAGGATGCTGTGGGAACCACCACAGGGATGATGCACTTAGCACCAGGGGAGCTGTCCATACAAACTGCCCCGAGACGCTGACACACGTAGCCATGGCCCTGAGCCAGGTCACTCGTGATGCCAGGACTTTTATTCTGTGGACGGCATTCCTGCCCCTCCTCCTGCCATGAGTCCTGGAGGCTCGGGGACTCAGTCTGAGCTCCAGCCCCTGCCTTCCTGGAGTTGTTGGTGCCGCTTCTGACTCGTGTCTGTGCTGTGTTCCACCCCAGGGGGAGACTGTGTCCACAGGGGCCAGGAACGAGACCTGCAAGCTGTGGAGCATCCAGAAATGCAGACTGGAGATGTTGGTGGGCAACCTGGTGCCTGCCTGCCTGGGCATTGACCCTGCCTACCTCCCCACATTCCTGGACACCTACAGGGCTTTTGGCACCCCCCAGCAGGTGCTGGACCTTCTCTTCACGAGGTGAGACCCTCCCCTCCCCCACTGGGGACTTGCGGGGGACTCAGTCAGGTTCCAGCTGTGAGTCCTGGGAATGTCTCCCCACCTCTCTTGGCCCCAGTTTGCCCTCTCTGCACAGGAGGGGAAAGGGAGGAGCAGCTCCCAGGGTGACTGTGGGGAATAAGTGGGTGCATCCTCGAAAGTGCTTTCTGGGATCCTGGACCCCTGGAAAGGCTTTGGTTGTGCTGAGTCGTCACGTTCGTCCTCCCCTCGAGGAAGCCTCTGTCAAGGTTGTCTCTGGGCTTTTGACTTTGTCCCATATCGTTTTCCCAATTGCTAGGTGAGGTTTGAGAGATGCCCTATCCTGGGTGAGTGAGAGCAGGGGTCCCTGGGAGAGGTCAGTGGTGCCCCAGGCATTCCGATGCGGCTGGTTGGGCTCATTGGTTCTTGAAATATAGAGGAAGGCGCACGAGGTGCAGGCCCTTTTCTAGGAAGAAGCATCACGTAACGCAGGGAGCACAGAGCAGTCCTGCCCCCCAGGGCTTCGGTTCTCCGGGGCTGGGATGGGGGCAGGGAGGGGAAACCTGTCACACTAGCCATCACATCCGGGAGTGTCTCCAGTACCGTCCATGTGACGCCTTCCTGGCCTCCTGTAGGTACGGATGCGTCCTCCCTTACTGCGATGAGGATGGTGGACCCCTGCACCAGCTGAAAATGTGAGTGGATTGTGATTCAAGAGGGACTGAGTCCCTTCCCCTGAGAACTGTCAGGAGGAATGGGGTTGCTGGATGGGCAGGGCTGGCAGAATCCTGGATCGCACATAGCTTCTGGTGCCTAGTGGGGGCCAAGGCCCCGGGGGTTTCTCCTGGAAAGGCGGAAAGGAGTCCAAGAGAGCTGTGGAGGGGTCTGGGGTGCTGTGAGCAGCATCTGGGAGCTCAGAGGTCAGAGTGAGCCCTATGAGTGTCCACACCCATCCCCTGTCCATCCCAGTCCAGCATCTACGCCCGATCCTGGGACCCAGAACACAAAGTGTGGAGAGCATCCTGCTCACTGTCTGGCGGAACCTCAGTGGGGGTGCTCAGCTGGTGCTCAGGGGACTTAGTGACCCTCAGTGGACAGCTGAGTCCTCGCTGGAGAGGATGAGCGTCAGTGGCAGGAGTAGACGCAAGCCCGTCCCTAGCGGACAAGGCAGCCTGTAGATATAGGAGGTAAATGTGAGGTGTTAGGAAGCACACGGGAAGCCTGGGCAGATGACAGAGTCTCTGTGTGCCCTCTTGGGCCAGATCCTCCCGGGACCCCTACGTTTTCCTGAGATGCATTACCCAGAGCAGCCACCCTGCCTGCCCACGCAGTGGTGACACCAGGGGGAGGGGCAGGGAGAGGGACAGTGTGCTGTGTCAGGCTTCCCTCAGGAAGCGGACAGATGGTCACACCATGGATCAAGGGCTGTCACTTGAACAGGCTTGTTCGCGGCCTGCCCCCCCCGCCCCCGACTCCAGGCCTCCTCTGTCTGGTCTGCCAGGTGAGATTGACCGCGGAGGAGAACTGACCTCTGGATGGGCACGGGCAGAAGGCGCAGAGGCCCAGGTCCCCGCAGGGCGGCCCTGGAGTGCAGTGTAGTGGGAAGGACAAGTCTCTGACTCTGTTGCCCACGTGACTCCCCCCAGGGCCATGGCCTCCATCCTGGGCACCTGGCTGCACCTTTACCCTGAGGATTTCCAGCAGGCCCCAGACTTTCCCTGCCTGAAGATGCTCCTCGCTTACCTAGAGCTCAACATGCCCGACTCGGACCTGGAGCAGCGAGCCCGCCATCTCCTGGCGCACCTGGAGACTCTGGAGCTCACTGAGGCAGAGGGGCATGGTGAGGAGGACTCGGGGTGGCTGAGGAAAACAGGGGCGAATTAGGAAGGGAGGGGGCTGAGCCACACAGAGCAGAGCCTTCTAAGGCTGCAACTAGGCCAGGAACAATGAGGAGGCTCAGATCACTCTTCCCCTGGACTCCATCCTGTGAGGACTTCCTTGGGGTAGGTGTCTTCTTGGATTGAGATGTCAGGGCTAAGTAGCGAGTCTCTTCCTGTCTTTGGGATCCACGGACAAGCAGTCTTACTGACAGTGATTTCTCTTCTCGGAGATACAGCACCCGCTGGAGAAGAAGCTCTGGAAACAGCACCAGGCCTAGAGCCAACAGCACCCCTACTACCTGCCACAGCTCCACAGTCAGAGCAAGCTCAAAGCCCAGATCCCATTCAACTTCAAGGTCTGCGTCAAGTAAACTCACCAACTCCAAACACAGAGCCGCAGCCTGCTCATGCCGAGGCTCTCTCTTAAGCTCGGAAGCAAGGAAAGGTACCTCCAGGCTCCACTTCTAGATTCAGAGAAAGTGCAAGAAACAAAACTCTTCCTCCTTCAGAGCCTGAATCACCCGCAAATCCTGTCCCAGCGCTGCTTCTACAGCCTCAGTCCCCAGGCTTAAGCCAACTTCGGCCAGGGCTCTGCCTTGGCTCTGGAGATCCTTGGTGCTTTGGATCAGCTATGGCTCCGGTGTTATCCAGCTGTGGCTCGAGAGACCCCAGCAGACCCAGCTTTGCGAGCAGCTCAGGCTCTGGAGCCGGTTCTTCCCCTAACACCCCTGGAGCTGCTCCCAGATCGTCAGCGAGCCTCGCCTTCTCAGGCGGATGGTGTGCTGCCCCCGAGCGAGCACCAGCCCTGGAGCCTGTCTCTCCACCCCGATAATTCCCTCTCTTAATATGTATTTGTATTTTTTATTCCATGTACAAACTTATTTTTTCTATAAGATAAAGTAAAGGTAGATAGAAATTGAATTCTTTGAATTTTTAACTGTCCGTGTGAGCGGCATGGAGAACATTCACTAGATTATATGACCCCATCTATTGTCTATTCCAGAGCATCTGCGTCCTCTTTGACGCCGATAATCCTGCAGTCTGGGAAGGCCCTGCACTCGACTCTCCCCTCATCTGCCGATGGACGTAGGGCTATTTTCACCTGTGGCTCATGTGCATAGTGCTGCCCTGAACACTGTGTGCAGGCTTGTGACGTTCTGCGTTTCCTTCTTTCGGGTTGATGTGGAGTGGAATGCGGGCATCCTTCGATTCCTGTCTAGTTGCTTTTGTGAGGACCTGCGGCGGGAGTGTCCATTAGTGTTTCCGTTTCCACTTCTTCATCTGTGTTGCAGTGTCCTCTCTGCCACACATCCCCCCGCCTGGTCCCTCACTCTGGGGAAGAAGTCTCTGAGGAGGCCCTTGTGCCCTGCCCCTGATTGAAGCAGCTCGTGTCTCAGGTGAGTCCACAGCCTCAATCCCCTGGGAGATACCGGCAGAGGCCTCGGGCTGAGTCATGGTCCGTTCCTGCTCCAAAGACAGTGTGAGATCCAGGCTGTGGTCATCGCCTTGCTTCTTTTTCATTTGTCTCCATCCCAGATCCATTCTTCCTTTGACCGCTTGCTCTACTGTCACTTCTGAGGTTAGTGTGAGTGTTGTGTATATTTGTGTGGACACCCAGAGACATCTAATCCGGATGAGTGGGGATGTTCTGGGGTTCTTGGCTCTCTAATTCCCAAAGCCAAGCTGGTGTGTGTGTGTTGCAGCCCTACCCTAGGATGGCCTGGGACTCTGCCCCTGCCCCGGGCCCTGGATTTTCCCACTCCTATCAGGGCCTCAGTTTTCTAAATGGACAGTGAGGGATTAAGCAAGGCCTGCACACAGTCTGCCAGCCTGCCACGTCTCTGGGTGGTTTACGGCTGGGTGACAGAAGCAACCCCAGGCCTCCTCAGAGTTGGAAGGCACCCCCCAATGGCTCTGTGGGCCTCTCTTTGCTGTGGTGAGGAAGAGGGTTCACACTCACTTAACTTCGTGCCCTGAAGGATAAGGAACGTTTGCTCAAGAAGGGCTGAGGCGCTGTGAGTGACAGAAGATGACTTGGACGTAGACCGCGTGCTAGAATGTGATCTGCAGAACAGACGGGCCATCTTTACCCACGCGCCCTACACGAGGAGTTCTCTCTGAAAAGGGGACTGTCACGTTAAATTTTGTACTGTGTTTTAACGCAGAAGTAGTATTTTCCTTGATAGTAGATACTGTAGTTTAGAGCACAACTTAAATAATAACGTTGGGTCAGGCAGACAGTCCCGTTATAGAAGCGGATCAGGCCGAGAGTTGGCCAGGGCTTTGGCAAACACAGAGTAAGTTGCCTGTGGTCTACGCGGAAATTGACTGATTGGCCCCCACAGTTGTCATGACCCATTTTCCAGAAGTGGAATTACCTCAGGAGGTTGTGTGGGAAGCCGCAGGCACCTTCAGAGACCCATCCCTAAGGCCTAGGCCTCAGAGAGCAGCCTTCTCGAGTGTGGATGTCTGCAGACTGGGCATGCAGCCGGTGGCGGCTTAGATGTCCGAGAGCAATTCTCGTGGGTGTCCCCACTTTCCACAGTGACAGCAGGGCTGTTCCTTTCCACTTGGGTCCCTGTGGGCGTTTTTCTCCAGCCGTTTCAGAGTGGATCTGAGAGCCATTGCTGTGACTTCAGTCTTTCCCGGTCTTTGCTGCCTCTTCTCCTCTTGCTCCCTGCCATAATAAAGTGTCTGAACCAGTCGCAACAGGTTATCTAAGACGGATTTGGTCCATGCGTCTGTTTTAGTAGCTTACTGCGGACATCTGGAGCCGACTGAGTGAGAAGTCTCTTTTGAGATCATTCCTGCCTCTGCGCTCTCGGGATCGATCTCAGGGAATCTGCGAAAGGCTTCTGTGGACCGTCTAGCAGTTTACCTGGAGCTTCCTTCTCTCCCTGTTCTCTGTTTGCCGCCTTGGCATCGTTTCACGTCTCGTGCCCACTCGCTTGAGTCCTGACACAGTGACTCGGATCCCATCTTCCTGTAGCCGTGTTGGAATCCCAGTGGGACTCGGGTGGGGGTGGGCTGATTCCTAGTAGGGAAGCCGGCTAGGCCACCCTGCCCCTATCCTGCTGATTCCTTACCAAGCCATTCATCCCCATAGGCAATCTCTCCCCCGGGTCCCACTGCTGGGAGATGGGCTGCCACCTGCCTAGATGGAGGAACTCACCCGCGCTCACCTCATAGATTACTTATAAATCTCAAAATATTCATGCTGAGGAGAAGCAGCCAGATACAGAACTATGAAATTTCTGAAGAAAATGGATTAGTGGTTGCATGGGGATGGGTGGGAGGTGTGGCTGACCAGGGGCATGAATCAAGCTTGGGGAGCCGCCTGAATGTCTCTATCTTAATTTGGCTGATGCCTTTCTGCGTATATACATGTGTCAAAACTGACTGAACTGCTCACGTTAGACGTGTGGGTGTTTCTTTGAACATCATCTGTACGTCCATGAAGCTGTGAATAAAGCAGCAGAGAGTGAAGGTTATGAAGCATAGATTCCCCAGGCAGTGCTGACAGAGAAGGGCCTGGTTCCATGAAAATTCCACACACCGAGCCCCCATGCCGGCTGTCCACAAAGCACCAGGGGAGTTGTGCTTCTAGCAAGGGTGCCAGGAATTCTCATTCTCTGGAAGTGGGAGACCTTGGTATGAAATGGGTGATAACTGAACAAGCCTTCCCTCCTCTTGACCAAACCATTATCAGGCCAAGTCTTTGATTTTCAAATGTTTCATACAGTCCATGATGGGTACCGACTATGTAACCTGGGTTTATCATGAGTCTCTGTGAAGGAAACTTCTCAGCACCCAGCGTCTTAGGTCAGTGGATTAATTGGCAGTAAGCTAAGTAGATGGATATGATGGCTCCTCCATATAATCCGTGTTCCTGCAATTATCCAATCAAGGCCCAAAACACAGTGAAAGCAAAAAAAGAAAAAAAATAAGCTATGCTTAGCCGTTCCTCTTAAATGTAGTTGCCGATCTCCATGGGGAAGAGGAGATTTTCATACCTGGTAAGGCATGTGATCATTTAAAAACCTTTCCATGATATTAGTAGTTGAAGGAGAAGGCAATGGCAACCCACTCCAGTACTCTTGCCTGGAAAATCCCATGGACGGAGCCTGGTAGGCTGCAGTCCATGGGGTCGCAAAGAGTCGGACATGACTGAGGGAGTGACTTACCTGAGTGCAGCCCTTTCACAGCATCATCTCAAATAACCCAGTGGAGGGTACTATCCCCTCCATAAGCTTGATCTGTCGTAATGCTTCCTAGGACCCACTTGACTTCATACTAAAAATTGTCTGGCTATAGGTGAGTGACCACCCCATCGTAGATGTCCAGGCCATTAATACCTTTTTTTTTGCATAATTTGTTGTGTATTCTTGCCTCTTCTTAATAGCTTCTGCTCTCGTTGGTCCATAGCAAATCTGTCCTTTATTGTGTCTATCTTTGCAGGAAATGTTCCCTTAGTATCTCTAATCACCTTGAAGAGATCTCAGGTCTTTCCCATTCCATTGCTTTCCTCTATTTCTTTGCATTTTTCGCTTGAGGTTTCTTATCTCTCTTTGCTATTTTTTGGAACTCTGATTTAAGATCTTTCCTTTTCTCATTTGTGTTTTGTTTCTCTTGATTTCTGAGGAATTTGTAAGGCCTTCTCAGACAAATCAGAACTCACACCCTTTTCTCAGTGAGGTTACTTTTGTATGCTTCTTTGCTTTTGAATTGTGTGCGTTTTTATATATGTTGGAGATGAACCCTCATTAGACATGAGAATTGCCAATCTTTTCTCCATTTCAACTTCATTTTTCATTTTATTGATGGTTCCCTTGCAGAAGCTTTACCATGTTCACTTTTCCTTTCGCTTCTTTCACTTTTTGAATGACATTCAAACCTCATGACAAGACTGAGGTTACAGAATCATGGTGACACTTATCTTCTACGAGTTTATGGTTCCAGTTCTTCCTTTCAAGGTTTTAATTCATGAGAAATTAGAAGTCTTAGTGTCTAGTAATCTCTTACCATGCCGCCCTATTTGGGGGCAGTGTTCCTCTGGCTTCTAGAGAGTGAGCACTGACACACACACACACACACACACACACCCTAGCACAGTGAATATAAAAGGACTCTGGGGTGGAATCAGAAGAGGGACAGATATGAGGAAGGTAATAAGAATATACAGGGGTTGCAAGCACTGTCTGCCTGAGACACGGACTCCCACATCTTCCAGGACTCATCCCACCTAAGTCTGAGGACATCCCTAGCAGTCATTGCGGGCCTCTTCCCCCGTGTGCAGGTGGGGACACGGACAGGCCTTGAGAGACACGAGGACTCATCCAGGAGAGAGAACAGGTAGGAATCGGGAGGTGAGTCTGGACCCAGGTCTGTCTCCTCAGAGCTGCACACAGAGCCTGCCCGGGAGCTGTGTGGAGGGCTGTGCGGTGAAACTGTGGGAGACTCGGGGCTGCGTGTATGCGGGATGAGCAGTCAGTATCCCGAGGGCTATGTGCAGAGGTGTCAACTGTCAATCCAAGGAAGGGGCCCCCAGGAAGTGAAGTCACTTCCTTGATGGCAGACCCTAACAGAACTTGGAATCCTGTAACCAGGCACCCACCTTCTAGGAACAGCATCAAAGCCAGTTGGGGCTCACTTGGCTGGAGAGACTTCATCCAGAAGGATGTTCTCCTGCTGTGTCTTGACTGACCAGGGCTTCTGCTTCTGGAAACCCTGGAGGGAGAGGTTTTTCAGATGTTTCAGGCGGTTCAGGGCTCAACCCAGATCCCTCTGGTCCTCTACCAGGAGATCACCTAAGGTAACAACAGGCAACCTAGAGCTGGCCACACCAGGCCTGGACGACACTGGGAGCCCTCCCCGGGCAGCACCAGCTGCCTTCATCTCCATGTCGGGGGAAGGGGGACTTGAGGGGAGGCTCCCCCTCTGAGCAGGAACAGCTTGGTGGGCACGTGGGGACCTGGTGGTTCTGTCCCGGTCACACCTGAGGACAGGCTGGCAGTGGGGAAACAGGGTCCCTGAGGTGCTCTTCTCTGTGCCAGCGAGGATCCAAGGCCCCTCAGGTGGTCGGGTGTCTGCATCCTCGGTGGAGGTCTGTGCAGAGAGTGCTGGGTGTGTGTCTAGTAGGGAAGCCGGCTAGGCCACCCTGCCCCTCTCCTGCTGATTCCTTACCAAGCTATTCATCCCCATAGGCAATCTCTCCCCTGGGTCCCACTGCTGGGAGACGGGCTGCCACCTGCCTAGATGGAGGAACTCAGCCACGCTCACCTCATAGATTACTTATAAATCTCAAAATATTCATGCTGAGGAGAAGCAGCCAGATACAGAACTATGCCATTTCTGAAGAAAGTGGATTAGTTGTTACCTGGGGTTGGTTGGAAGTGTGGGTGACCAGGGGCATGAAGCAAGCTTGGGGAGCCGCCTGGATGTCTCTATCTTAATTAGGCTGATGCCTTTCTGCCTATATACATGTGTCAAAACTGACTGAACTGCTCACGTTAGACATGTGGGTGTTTCTTTGAACATCATCTGTACGTCCATGAAGCTGTGAATAAAGCAGCAGAGAGTGAAGATTATGAAGCATAGATTCCCCAGGCAGTGCTGACAGAGAAGGGTCTGGTGCCTTGGAAATTCCATACACCTGAGCCCCCATGCCGGCTGTCCACAAAGCACCAGGGGAGTTGTTCTTCTAGCAAGGGTGCCAGGAATTCTCATTCTCTGGAAGTGGAAGACCTTGGTATGAAATGGGTGATAACTGAACAAGCCTTCCCTCCTCTTGACCAAACCATTATCAGGCGAAGTCTTTGATTTTCAAATGTTTCATACAGTCCATGATGGGTACCGACTATGTAACCTGGGTTTTATCATGAGTCTCTGTGAAGGAAACTTCTCAGCACCCAGCATCTTAGGTCAGTGGATTAATTGGCAGTAAGCTAAGTAGATGGATATGATGGCTCCTCCATATAATCCATGTTCCTGCAATTATCCAATCAAGGCCCAAAACATAGTTGAAAGCAAAAAAAGAAAAGAACCTCTGCTTAGCCGTTCCTCTGAAATGTATTTGCCGATTTCCACTGGGAAGAGGAGATTTTCATACCTGGTAAGGCATGTGATCATTTTAAAACCTTTCCATGATATTAGTAGTTGAAGGTGAAGGCAATGGCAACCCACTCCAGTACTCTTGTCTGGGAAATCCCATGGATGGAGCCTGGTAGGCTGCAGTCCAGAGTCAGACAGGATTGAGCGACTTCACTTTCAGTTTTCACTTTCATGCACTGGAGATGGAAATGGCAACCCACTCCATTATTTTTGTCTGGAGAATCCCAGGGACAGGAGCCTGGTGGGCTTACATCTATGGGGTCGCACAGAGTTGGACACGACCGACGTGACTTCGCAGCAGCAGCAGCAGTGGTTGAAAGGCATTCAAAATCCTCTTTGTCTTCTGATTTGTAAGGTCAGGGTGTGTTTTGAGATTTACTGAGCATGGTAGTTCCTCACATGTGAATTTTTGTAACACTCTTTGTTTTACTATTTTATTAAAATTTTTTTAAAATATCAATTTATTTAATTAATTGAGATTTTAGTCAACACAAAACATCATAGGGGTGTTTGGTCTTGAAGTTCTTTTTGTGTGTGTGTGGCAGTTTTATTCTCTTTTTTTAAAAATATAAATTTATTTATTTTCATTGGAGGCTAATTACTTTACAATATTGTATCGGTTTTGCCATATGTTGACATGAATGCACCAGGGGTGTACATGTGTTCCCCATACTGAACCACCCTCCCACCTCCCTCCCCATTCCATCCCTCTGGGTCATCCCAGTGCACCAGCCCTGAGCATCCTGTATCATGCATAAAAATTTTTTATATTCTTTGCATGTTGTTGCTTTTAACTCTTTGTCTCATAAATTTGAAACAGAGGATTCTATCCATCATTTACTATCACCACATTTCTGGTGTTTTTCTTTTTTCTTTTTCATTTATGGCAGCTCTGCTTTTTTTCCTTTAGTAAAACATGATCTTTTACACTTAGATATCAAAATTGTAATTACAAACCACATTTATTGTACCTGGGCTTTGAAGACAAAATTTTAAACGTTGGGAATGGAGGAGGGATTTAACGTGGAAATACTAAATATTAATAAAACAATCAGAGTACAAACACTATGTTTGATGGAATCAAATAAATTTTGCTTTTTGAACAAGAAAGTATAAGATGAACACTTTCAAACCAATTAAAGAGAGTTTATTTGAGTAAGATCAATACTGTACAGAAAAGAATAATACAAAAGAATGAAAAATTTCATACCTATATGCTTACCATGTTAGGCTATATGAGTCAATTCCTGGAAAACAAACATCATCAAAATGCAATCGAGCAAGGTTATACATGTATGTACTGTACGCCCATATACCATTCATCTACTGCTGGACATGTAGATTGTTTCTATGCCTTGGCTATTGAAAGTAATGCTGCTATGAATATTCAGATGCGTGTATCTTTTCAAATTGGTTTATTTGCTTTCTTCGAATATATATATTCAGTAATGGAATTGCTGAATAACACAGTAGTTTTATTTTTAGTGTTTTGAGGAAATACCATACAGCCTTCCATACCGGCTACAGCAGTTTTCGTTCCAACCACAGTTTACGAAGGTTCCCTGTACTCTACATCCTGGTCAGGATTTCATAACTGTGTTCTTTCTGATGACAGGCGTTCTGTACCTCACTGTGGTTTTTATTTGCATGTGTGTGATTACTAACGATGCTGAACATCTCTTCATATGCCTGTTGAACGTGTACGTGTCGTCTTTGGAGAAATGTCTTGTTGTTCATTCGCTCACGAGTGTCTGGCTCTTTATGACCCCATGGACTGCAGCATCCCTGACTTTCCCGTCCGGCACTGTCTCCCAGAGTTTGCTCAAACCTCTGTCCGATGAGTCGATGACGCCATCCAACCATCTCATCCTCCGTCACTCCCCTTCTCCTCCTGCCCTCAGTATTTCCCAGTCAGGGTCTTTTCCAGTGAGTTGGTTCTTGGCATCAGGTGGCCAAAGTATTGGAGCTACTGGTTCACCATCGGTCCTTCCAATGAATATTTAGGGTCAATTTCCTTTAGGATGGACTAGTTGGATCTCCTCACAGTACAAGGGACTCTCAAGAGTCTCCGCCGACACCACAGTTCAAAAGCATGAGTCCTTTGGTGTGCACCTTCTGCACAGTCCCACTCGCACATCCACACATGACCACTGGAAAAACCATAGCTTTGATACATGAATCTTTGTCAGCAAAGTGATGTCCGTGCTTTTTAAGATGCTGCATAAGTGTACCATAGCAAGTGTCTTTTAATTTCATGGCTGCAGTCACCATGCACAGTGATTTTGGAGCCCAAGAAAATAAAGTCTTTCACTGTTTCCATTCTTTCCCCATCTACATGACCAGAAGTGATGAACTGGATGCCATGAACTTAGTGTTTTCAATGTTGAGTTTTAAGCCAGCTTTTTCACTGCCCTCCTTTAGCCTCATCAAGTGGCTCTTTAGTTACTCTTCTCTTTCCGCCATCCAGTTCAGTTCAGTCGCTCAGTTGTGCCTAGCACTTTGCAACCCCATGTATTGGAGCACACCAGGCCTTCCTGTCCATCACCAACTCCCAGAGTTTATTTAAACTCGTGTCCATCAAGACAGTGATGCCATCCAACCATCTTATCCTCTTTTGTCCCCTTCTCTGCCCGCCCTCAATCTTTCTCAGCGTCAGGGTCATTTCCAATGAATCAGTTCTTCGCATAAGGTGGTCAAATATTGGAATTTCAGCTTCAACACGAGTCCCTCCACTGAATATTCAGGACTGATTTCCTTTAGGATGGACTGGAGTGATCTCCTTGTAGTCCAAGGGACTGTTAAGAATCTTCTCCAATACCACAGTTCAAAAGCATCAATTTTCAGACTCAGCTTTCTTTACATTCCAACTCTCTCATCCATACATGACTATTAAGGAAACTGTAGCTTCAAATAGAAAGGCATTTGTTGGCAAAGTAATGTCTTTGCTTTTTAATATTCTGTCTAGTTTGCTTATAACTCTTCTTCCAAGGAGCAAGTGTCTTTTAATTTCATGGCTTCAGTCACCAGCTGCAGAGAGTTTTGGAGCCCAAAAAGATAAAGTCTGTCACTCTTTCCACTGTTTCCCCATCTGTTTGTCTTGAGGTGATGGATCTGGATGCCATGATCTTAGTTTTTTGAATGTTGAGTTTTACGCCAACTTTTTCACTCTCCTCTTTCACTTTCATCAAGAGGCTCTTTAGTTCTTTGTTTTCTGCCATAAGGGTGGTGTCAACTGCATATCTGAGGTGACTGATATTTCTCCCGGCAATCTTGATTCCAACTTTTGGTTCATCCAGTCCAGCGTTTCCATGAAGTCCTCTGCAGATATGTTAAAGAAGCAGGGTAACAGACAGCCATGACATACTTCTTTCCCAATTTTGAACCGGTCTATTGCTCCTTGTCCAGTTCTAAGTGGTGCTTCTTTACCTGCATACAGATTTCTCAGAAGCCAGCTCAGGTGGTCTGGTACTCCCATGTCTAAGAATTTTCCGCAGTTGTTTGTGATCCACTCAAAGTCATTGACATAGTCAATAAAGCAGAAGTAGTTGTTGTATTGCAACTCCTTTGCTTTTTCAATGATCCAACACATGGCAATCTGATTTCCGGTTCCTCTGGCTTTTCTAAATCCAGCTTGAACATCTAGAAGTTCACAGTTAATGTACTATTGAGCCTGGCTTTGAGAATTTGGAGCATTACTTTGCTAGAGTGTTAGAAAGTGCAATAGTGTGTTAGTTTGACCATACTTAGGCATTGCCTTTCTTTGGAACTGGAACGAAAACTAACCTTTTCCAGGCCTGTGGCATTTAACTGGGGCTAGTACTGGCAACCCACTCCAGTACTCTTGCCTGGAAAATCCCATGCACAGAGGAGCCTGGTAGGCTGCAGTCCATGGGGTCGCAAAAAGTCGGACTCGACTGAGCGACTTCACTTTCACTTTTCACTTTTGTGCATTAGAGAAGGAAATGGCAACCCACTCCAGTGTTCTTGCCTGGAGAATCCCAGGGACGGGGGAGCATGGTGGGCTTCTGTCTATGGGGTCGCACAGAGTCGGACACGACTGAAGTGACTTAGCAGCAGCAGCAGCAACAGGGCCTTGACTGGATAATTTCAGGAATATGTTGTAGGGAGGAGCCATTTTATCCATCCACTTAGCTTTCTCCCAATTAATCAAATGATCTAAGATGCTGGGTGCTGAGAAGTCTCCTTCATGGAGAGAATCATGACAAACCCATGTTATAGGGTAGTTAACCATCATAGACTTCTATGAAACACTTGAAAATCAAAGACTTCGCCTGATGATGGTTTGGTCAAGAGGAGAAAAGGCTCCATCTCAGCTACCAGCTACCAGCTGAGACCCATTTCTTATGAGGGTTTCCCATTTCCAGAGAATAAGAATTCCTGGTTGCTGGAAGCACAACTCCCCTGGTGCTTCGTGGACACCAGGCATGGGGGCCCAGGGGTATGGACTTTCCACAGCACCAGGGGCTTCAACTGTCAGCACCGCCTGGGGAATCTATGCTTCAATCCTTCACTCTCTGCTGATTTATTCACAGCTTCATGGATGTACAGATGAGGTTGAAAGAAACCCACATGTCTGAAGTGTACAGTTCAGTAAGCTTTGGCACAGGTATATACCCAGAAAAGCATCAGCCGAATTAAGATAGAGACATACAGGCGGCTCCTCAAGCTTGCTTCATGCCCCTGGTCACCCACACCTCCCACCCATCCCCATGCAACCATTAATCGGCTTTCTTCAGAAATGACATAGTTCTGTATCTGGCTGCTTCTCCTCAGCATGAATATTTTGAGATTTATAAGTAACCTATGAGGGGAGCTCCACTGAGTTCCTCTTCCTAGGACGGTGGCAAGAGTTTGTCCAGAAGGGCAACCCCAGGAGGGGTTTCCTATGGAGATGACTGGCTTGGTAAGGAATCATCACAAAAGTAAGAGGGCAAGGTAGCTGCCTTCACTACTGGGTTCAGACTTCCCTCACAGCAGAGTCCCGCTGGGATTCCAACACGGCTACAGGAAGATGGGATCAGAGTCACTGTGTCAGGACTCAAGCGAGTGGGCACGAGACGTGAAACGATGCCAAGGCGGCAAACAGAGAACAGGGAGAGAAGGAAGCTCCAGGTAAACTGCTAGACGGTCCACAGAAGCCTTTCGCAGATTCCCTGAGATTGATCCCGAAAGCGCAGAGGCAGGAATGATCTCAAAAGAGAGACTTCTCACTCAGTCGGCTCCAGATATCCTCAGTAAGCTACTAAAACAGACGCATGGACCAAATCAGTCTTAGATAACCTGTTGCGACTGGTTCAGACACTTTATTATGGCACAGAGGAAGAGGAGAAGAGGCAGCAAAGACCGGGAAAGACTGAAGACCCAGCAATGGCTCTCAGATCCACTCTGAAATGGCCAGAGAAAAATGCCCACAGGGACCCAGGCAGAAAGGAAGAGCCTTGCTGTTACTGTGGAAAGTGGGGACACCCGTGAGAATTGCTCTCAGACATCTAAGCCACCACTGGCTGCATGCCCAGACTGCAGACATCCACACTGGAGAAGGCTCCTCTCTGACGCCTAGGCCCTAAGGATGGGACTCTGAAGGCAATCAGGACTGAAGGTGCCTGGGGCTCCCCACACAAGCTCCTGTGGTAATTCTACCTCTGGAAAATGGGTCATGACAACTGTGGGGGCCAATCAGTCGATTTCCTCGTAGACCACAGGCAAATTACTCTGTATTTACTGAAGCCCTGGCCCACTATCTCCCCGATCCACTTCTGGAACGAGACTGGCTGCATGAGCCAAACATTATTATTTCAGTTGTGCTCTAAACTACAGTATCTACTATCAAGGAAAATACTCCTTCTGCATTAAAACACAGTGTTAACTTTAACGTGACAGTCCCCGTTTCAGAGAGATCTCCTCGCGTAGGTAGCATGGGTAGATGGCCCGTCTGTTCTGCAGATCACATTCTAGCACGTGGCCCACGTCCAAGTCATCTTCTGTCACTCACAGCGCTTCAGCCCTTCTTGAGGAAATGTTCCTTATCCTTCAGGGCACAAAGTTAAATGAGTGTGAACCCTCTTCCTCACTGCAGCAAAGAGAGGCCCACAGAGCCATTGGGGGGTGACTTCCAACTATGAGGAGGCCCGGGGTTGCTTCTGTCATCCAGCTGTAAACCACCCAGAGATGTGGCAACTGGAAGACTGTGTGCAGGCTTTGAGAGCGCCTTGCTTAATCCCTCACTGTCCATTTGGAAAACTGAGGTCCGGATAGGAGTGGGAAAATCCAGGGCCTGGGGCAGGGACAGAGTCTCAGGCCATCCTAGGCTAGGGCTGCACTACACACACCAGCTTGGCTTTGGGAATTAGAGAGCCAAGAACCCCAGAACATCCCCACTCATCTGGATTAGATGTCTCTGGGTGTCCACACAAATATACATGACACTCACACTAACCTCAGAAGTGACAGTAGAGCATGTGTTCAAAGGAGGAATGGATCTGGGGTGGAGACAAATGAAAAGAAACAAGGCGATGACCACAGCCTGGATCTCACACTGTCTTTGGAGCAGGAACGGACCATGACTCAACAGGAGGCCGCTGCCAGTGTCTTCCAGGGGATTGAGGCTGTGGACTCATGTGAGACATGAGCAGCTTCATTCAGGGGCAGGCCACAAGGGCCTCCTCAGAGGCTTCTTCCTCAGAGTGAGGGACCAGGCAGGGGAATGTGTGGCAGAGAGGACACTGCAACACAGATGAAAAAGTGGAAATGGAAACACTAATGGACACTTCCGCTGCAGTTCAGTTCAGTTGCTCAGTCGTGTCCGACTCTCCGCAACCCCATGAATCACAGCACGCCAGGCCTCCCTGTCTATCACCAACTCCTGGAGTTCACTCAAACTCATGTCCACAGAGTCGGTGATGCCATCCAGCCATCTCATTCCCTGTTGTCCCCTTCTCCTCCCGCCCCCAACCTTTCTCAGCATCAGTCTTTTCCAGTGAGTCAGCTCTTCCCATGAGGTGGCCAAAGTATTGCAGTTTCAGCTTTAGCATCAGTCCTTCCAATGAACACCCAGGACTGATCTCCTTTAGAATGGACTGGTTGGATCTCCTTGCAGTCCAAGGGACTCTCAAGAGTCTTTTCCAACACCACAATTCAAAAGCATCAATTCTTTGGTGATCAGCTTTCTTCACAGTCCAACTCTCACATCCATACTTGACCACGGGAAAAACCATAGCCTTGACTAGATGGACCTTGGTTGGCAAAGTAATGTCTCTGCTTTTTAATATGCTATCTAGGCTGGTCATAACTTTCCTTCCAAGGAGTAAGCGTCTTTTAATTTCACGGCTGCAGTCAGCAACTACAGTGATTTTGGAGCCCCAAAAAATAAAGTCTGACACGGTTTCCACTGTTTCCCCATCTATTTCCCATGAAATGATGGGACCAGATGCCATGATCTTTGTCTTCTGAATGTTGAGCTTCAAGCCAACCTTTTCACTCTCCTCTTTCACTTTCATCAAGAGGCGTTTTAGTTCCTCTTCACTTTCTGCCATAAAGGTAGTGTCATCTGCATATCTGAGGTTATTGATATTTCTCCCAGCAATCTTGATTCCAGCTTGTGCTTCTTCCAGCCCAGCGTTCCTCATAATGTACTCTGCATATAAGTTAAATAAGCAGGGTGACAATATACAACCTTGACGTACTCCTTTTCCTATTTGGAACCAGTCTGTCGTTCCATGTACAGTTCTGACTGTTGCTTCCTGACCTGCATACAGGTTTCTCAAGAGGCAGGTCAGGTGGTCTGGTATTGCCATCTGTTTCAGAATGTTCCACAGTTTCTTGTGATCCACACAGTCAAAGGCTTTGGCATAGTCAATGAAGCAGAAATAGATGTTTTTCTGGAACTCTCTTGCTTTCTCCATGATCCAGCAGATGTTGGCAATTTGATCTCTGGTGCCTCTGCCTTTTCTAAAACCTGCTTGAACATCTGGAAGTTCACGGTTCACATACTGCTAAAGCCTGGCTTGGAGAATTTTGAGCATGACTTTACTAGCGTGTGACATGAGTGTAATTGTGCAGTAGTTTGAGCATTCTTTGGCATTGCCTTTCTTTGGGATTGGAATGAAGACTGACCTTTTCCAATCCTGTGGCCACTGCTGAGTTTTCCAAATTTGCTGGCATATTGAGTGCAGCACTTTCACAGCATCATCTTTCAAGATTTGAAATAGCTCAACTGGAATTTCATCACCTCCACTAGCTTTGTTCGTAGTGATGCTTTCTAAGGCCCACTTGACTTCACATTCCAAGATGTCTGGCTCTAGGTCAGTGATCACGTTATCGTGACTATCTTGATCGTGAAGATATTTTTTGTACAGTTCTTTAGTGTATTCTTGCCACCTCTTCTTAATATCTTCTGCTTCTGTTAGGTCCATACCATTTCTGTCCTTTATCGAGCCCATCTTTGCATGAAATGTTCCCTTGGAATCTCTAATTTCCTTGAAGAGGTCTCTTGTTTTTCCTATTCTGTTGTTTTCCTCTATTTCTTTGCATTGATCACTGAGGAAGTCTTTCTTATCTCTCCTTGCTATTCTTTGGAACTCTGCATTCAGATGCTTATATCTTTCCTTTTCTCCTTTGCTTTTCGCCTCTCTTCTTTTCACAGCTATTTGTAAGGCCTCCTCAGACAGCCATTTCACTCTTTTGCATTTCTTTTCCATGGGGATGGTCTTGGTCCCTGTCTCCTGTACAATGTCACGAACCTCCGTCCAGAGTTCATCAGGCATTCTATCTATCAGATCTAGTCTCTTAAATCTATTTCTCACTTCCACTGTATAATCATAAGGGATTTGATTTAGGTCATATCTGAATGGTCTAGTGGTTTTCCCTACTTTCTTCAATTTAAGTCTGAATATGGCAATAAGGTGTTCATGATCTGAGCCACAGTCAGCTCCTGGTCTTGTTTTTGCTGACTGTATAGAGATTCTCCATCTTTGGCTGCAAAGAATATAATCAATCTGATTTCAGTGTTGACCATCTGGTGATGTCCATGTGTAAAGTCTTCTCTTGTGTTGTTGGAAGAGGGTGTTTGCTATGACCAGTGCATTCTCTTGACAAAACTCTATTAGCCTTTGCCCTGCTTCATTCCGTGCTCCAAGGCCAAATTTGCCTGTTTCTCCAGGTGTTTCTTGACTTCCTACTTTTGCATTCCAGTCCCCTATAATGAAAAGGACATCTTTTTGGGTGTTAGTTCTAAAAGCTCTTGTAGGTCTTCATAGAATCCATGTCCAATAGGCGGTGGCTGCCCGGGCGCAGGAGGGCCGAGAGGAGCTACTCCACATTCAAGGTCAGGAGGGGTGGCCTTGAGGAGATACCCCTCGTCCAAGGTAAGGTACAGCAGCTGCACTTTGCTGGAGCGGCTGTGAAGAGATTTTCCACGACCAAGGTAAGAGAAACCCAAATAAGACGGTAGGTATTGCGAGGGGGCATCAGAAGGCAGACAAACTGAAATCATAATCACAGAAAAACTGTCGATCTGATCACATGGACCACTGCAGAATGTGGTCCACTGGAGAAGGGAATGGCAAACCACTTCAATATACTTGCCTTGAGAACCCCATGAACAGTATCAAAGGCCAAAATGATAGGATACTGAATGAGGAATTCCCCAGGTTGGTAGGTGCCCAGTATGCTACTGGAGATCAGTGGAGAAATAACTCTAGAAGGAATGAAGGGATGGAGCAAAAGCAAAACCAATACCCAGTTGTGGATGTGACTGGTGATAGAAGCAAGGTCCGGTGTTGTAAAGAGCAATATTGCATAGGAACCTGGAATGTTAGGTCCATGAATCAAGGCAAATTGGAAGTGGTCAAACAGGAGATGGCAAGAGTGAACGTAGACATTCTAGGAATCAGTGAATTAAAATGGACTGGAATGGGTGAATTTAACTCAGATGACCATTATATGTACTACTGTGGGCAGGAATCCCTTAGAAGAAATGGAGTAGCCATCATGGTCAACAAAAGAGTCCGAAATGCAGTACTTGGATGCAATCTTAAAAACGACAGAATGATTTCTGTTCGTTTCCAAGGCAAACCATTCAGTATTACAGTAATCCAAGCCTATGCCCCAACCAGTAACACTGAAGAAGCCGAAGTGAATGGTTTTATGAAGACCTACAAGACCTTTTAGAACTAACACCCAAAAAAGAGATGTCCGCTGCAGGTCCTCACAAAAGCAACTAGACAGGACTCAGTCGACGCCTACATTCCGCTCCTGCATCAAACCCGAAAGAAGGAAACGCAGAAAGACACAAGCCTGCACACAAGTTTCAGGGCAGCACTATGCCCAAGAGCCCACAGATGAAAATAGCACTAACATCCATCAGCAGATGAGGGGAGAGTCGAGTGCAGGGCCTTCCCAGACTGCAGGATTATCGGCGTCAAATAGGAGGCAGATGCTCTGGAATAGACAATAGATGGGGTCATGTAACCTAGTGAATGTTCTCCATGCCGCTCACACGGACAGTTAAAAAGGTCAAAGAATTAAATTTCTATCTACGTTTACTTTATCTCATAGAAAAAATAAGTTTGTACATGTAATAAAAAATACAAATACATATTTAGAGAGGGAATTATCGGGGTGGAGAGACAGGCTCCAGGGCTGGTGCTTGCTCGGGGGCAGCACACCATCCGCCTGGGAAGGCGAGGCTCGCTGATGATCTGGGAGCAGCTCCAGGGGTGTTAGGGGAAGAAGTGGCTCCAGCGCCTGAGCTGCTCGCAAAGCTGGGTCTGCTGGGGTCTCTCGAGCCACAGCTGGATAACACCGGAGCCACAGCTGATTGCAAAGCACCAAGGATCTCCAGAGCCGAGGCAGAGCCCTGGCAGAGGTTGACTTAAGCCTGGGAACTGAGGCTGTAGAAGCAGCGCTGGGACAGGATTTGCGGGTGATTCAGGCTCTGAAGGAGGAAGAGATTTGTTTCTTGCACTTTCTCTGGATCTAGAAGTGGAGCCTGGAGGTACCTTTCCTTGCTTCTGAGCTTAAGTGAAAGCCTCGACATGAGCAGGCTGCGGCTCTGAGTTTGGAACTGGTGTGTTTACTTGATGCAGACCTTGAAGTTGAATGGGATCTGGGCTTTGAGCTTGCTCTGACTGTGGAGCTGTGGCAGGTAGTAGGGGTGCTGTTGGCTCTAGGCCTGGTGCTGTTTCCAGAGCTTCTTCTCCAGCGGGTGCTGTATCTACAAGAAGAGAAATCACTGTCAGTAAGACTGCTTGTCCGTGGATCCCAAAGACAGGAAGAGACTCGCTACTTAGCCCTGACAACTCAATCCAAGAAGCCACCTACCCCAAGGAAGTCCTCACAGGCTGCAGTCCAGGGGAAGAGTGATCTGAGCCTCCTCATTGTTCCTGGCTTAGTTGCAGCCTCAGAAGGCTCTGCTCTGTGTAGCCCAGCCCCCTCCCTCCCTGTTTTCCTCAGCCACCCCGAGTCCTCCTCACCATGCCCCTCTGCCTCAGTGAGCTCCAGAGTCTCCAGCTGCGCCAGGAGATGGCGGGCTCGCTGTTCCAGGTCCGAGTCGGGCATGTTGAGCTCTAGGTAAGCGAGGAGCATCTTCAGGCAGGGAAATTCTGGGGCCTGCTGGAAATCCTCAGGGTAAAGGTGCAGCCAGGTGCCCAGGATGGAGGCCATGGCCCTGGGGGGAGTCACGTGGGCAGCAGAGTCAGAGACTTGTCCTTCCCGCCACACTGCACTCCAGGGCCGCCCTGCGGGGACCTGGGCCTCTGCGCCTTCTGCCCATGCCCACCCAGAGGTCAGTTCTCCTCCGCGGTCAATCTCACCTGGCAGACCAGGCAGAGGAGGCCTGGACTCGGGGGGTGGGGGGCAGGCCGCGAACAAGCCTGCTCAAGTGACAGCCCTTGATCCATGGTGTGACCATCTGTCCGCTTCCTGAGGGCAGCCTGACACAGCACACTGTCCCTCTCTCTGCCCCTCCCCCTGGTGTCACCACTGCGTGGGCAGGCAGGGTGGCTGCTCTGGGTAATGCATCTCGGGAAAACGTAGGGGTCCTGGGAGTATCTGGCCCAGGAGGGCACACAGAGACTCTGTTATCTGCCCAGGCTTCCAGTGTGCTTCCTAACACCTCAAATTTACCTCCTATATCTACAGGATGCTTTGTCCACTAGGGATGGGCTTGAATTTCCTCTTGCCAGTGACACTCATCCTTCACCAGCGAGGGCTCAGCTGTCTGTTGAGGGTCACTGGGTGCCCTGAGCATCAGCTGAGCACCCACACTGAGGTTCCACCAGACAGTGAGCAGGATGCTCTCCACACTATCTATCTGTTCTGGGTCCCAGGATTGGAGGTAGAGGCAGGACTGGGATGGACAGGAGACGGTTGTGGACACTCATAGGGCTCACTCTGACCTCTGAGCTCCCAGATGCTGCTCACAGCACCCCAGACCCCTCCACAGCTCTCTTGGCCTCCTTTCCGCTTTTCCCAGAGAAGCCCCCCAGACCTTGTCCCCCACTAGGCACCAGAAGCTATGTGCGATCCAGGATTCTGCCAGCCCTGCCCATCCAGGAACCCCATTCCTCCTGACAGTTCTCTGGGGAAGGGACTCAGTCCCTCTTGAATCACAATCCACTCACATTTTCAGCTGGTGCAGGGGTCCACCATCCTCATCGCAGTAAGGGAGGATGCATCCGTACCTACAGGAGGCCAGGAAGGCGTCACATGGACGCTACTGGAGACACTCCCGGATGTGATGGCTGGTGTGACAGGTTTCCCCTCCCTGCCCCCATCCCAGCCCCAGAGAACTGAAGCCCTGGGGGACAGGACTGCTCTGTGCTCCCTGCGTTACGTGATGCTTCTTCCTAGAAAAGGGCCTGCACCTCGTGCGCCTTCCTCTATATTTCAAGAACCAATGAGCCCAACCAGCCTCTTCTGAGTGCCTGGGGCACCACTGATCACTCCCAGGGATGCCTGCTCTCACTCATCCAGGACAGGGCACCTCACACCTCACCTTGCAATTGGGAAAACGATTTGGGCCAAAGTCAAAGGCTCAGAGACAACCGAGACAGAGGCTTCCTCGAGGGGAGGAGGAACATGACGACTCAGCACAACCACAGCCTTTCCAGGGGTCCAGCTTCCCAGAATGCACTTTCTAAGATGCACCCACTTATTCCCCAGTTGCCCTGGGGCCTGCTCCTCCCTTTCCCTTCCTGTGCAGAGAGGGCCAACTGGGACCCAGAGAGGTGGAGAGACATTCGCACAACTCACAGCTGGAAGCTGACTGGGTGGCCCCTGAGTCCCCTTGGGGGAGATGAACTGCTCACCTGGTGAAGAGAAGGTCCAGCACCTGCTGGGGGGTGCCAAAGGCCCTGTAGGTGCCCAGGAATGTGGGGAGGTAGGAGGGGTTACTGCTCAGGCAGGCAGGCACCAGGTTGCCCACCAACATCTCCAGTCTGTGTCTCTGGATGCTCCAGAGCCTGCAGGTCTCATTCCTGTCCCCTGTGGACACAGGTTCCCCCTGGGGTGGAACACAGCACAGACACGAGTCAGAGGCGGCATCAACAACTCCAGAAAGGCAGGGGCTGGAGCTCAGACTGAGTCCCCGAGCCTCCAGGACTCATTTCAGGAGGGGCAGGAGTGCCGTCCGCAGAATAAACGTCCTGGCATCACGAGTGACCAGGCGCTGGGCCATGGTTCCCTGTGTCAGAGTTTGTATGGACAGCCCCCCTTGTGCTAACTGCATCATCCCTGTGGTGGTTACCACAGCATCCCATTCTGGGGATGAGAACTGGGGTGAGAGGGACTGATCCTGGGGTGAGAGACTTCAGGATTCTCAGGGCCACACGGATACTTGGGGATGGCCTTAATAAAGGATATGCTATAGAAACATGCAGAAAGGCTCCTGGGGGAATATGAAGTGAAATCCCTTCACATTTTCTTTCTGAGATTCCCATATGTAGGTGAACAGTGGTTTTGTATCTGGATACGTCAAGGCCTGGGCCGCGAGCTGTCGTAGAGCTGACAGTCCCAGGCTCCTCTGGGAGCAGGACTCTAGGAGGGACCTAGAGAGGGCCAGGGTGGCTCTGGGACCCGGAACTTCCTGGGTGTAGGGTTGCCTCTCGGCTGGCACTCACCCAGTGTCCACCCAGGGCTCTGTTGCTGGTGTGGGGCTCCTGCCCCTCGTGCAGGGCGATGGAGCAGGGGGCTCCGTGGACCGGCTTCTGTCTGCAGTCCCGTGAGGAGCCCTGTGAACACAGTGCCCGGCAGCCAGGCAGAGAGTCTCAGGCACCACCCAGGTGTCTGTGGTGTTTATAGGACCCCCAGAGGAGATATCTCCAATCCATAAACACGCTTAGTACTCTCTGTACAGACCTCCACCGAGGATGCAGACACCTGACCACCTGAGGGGCCTTGGATCCATGCTGGCACAGAGAAGAGCACCTCAGGGACCCTGTTTCCCCACTGCCAGCCTGTCCTCAGGTGTGACCGTGACAGAACCACCAGGTCACCACGTGCCCACCAACCTGTTCTTGCCCAGAGGGGGAGCCTCCCCTCAAGTCCCCCTTCCCCCCACATGGAGATGAAGGCAGCTGTTGCTGCCCGGGGAGGGCTCCCAGTGGCGGCCAGGCCTGGTGTGGCCAGCTCTAGGTTGCCTGGTTTTACCTTAAGTGACCTCCTGGTAAAAGGACCAGAGGGATCCGGGTTGAGCCCTGAACCGCCTGAAACATCTGAAAAACCTCTCCCTCCAGGGTTTCCAGAAGCAGAAGCCCTGGTCAGTCGAGACACAGCAGGAGAACATCCTTCTGGATGAAGTCTCTCCAGCCAAGTGAGCCTCAACTGGTTGTGGTGCTGTTGTTAGAAGGTGGGTGCCTGGTTACAGGGTTCCGAGTTCTGTTAGGGTCTGCCATCAAGGAAGTGACTTCACTTCCTGGGGACCCCTTCCTTGGATTGACAGTTGACACCTCTGCACATAGCCCTCGGGATACTGACCGCTCATCCCGCATCCATGCAGCCCCGAGTCTCCCACAGTTTCACCGCACAGCCCTCCACACAGCTCCCGGGCAGGCTCTGTGTGCAGCTCTGAGGAGACATTCCTGGGTCCAGACTCACCTCCCGATTCCTACCTGTTCTCCCTCCTGGATGAGTCCTTGTGTCTCTCAAGGCCTGTCCATGTCCCCACCTGTACACCGGGGATGATGCCCACATGGACTTCTAGGGACGTCCTCAGAGTTAGGTGGGCCAAGACCTGGAAAATGTGGGAGTCCATGTCTCAGGCAGGTAGTGCCTCCAACCCCTGTACATTCTTATTACCTTCCTCATATCTGTCCCTCTTCTGATCCCACCCCAGAATCCTTCTCATATTCTCTCTGCCTGCGGGGGTGTGTGTGTGTGTCAGTGCTCACTCTCTAGAGGCCAGAGGAATGCTGCCCCCAATAGGGAGGCATGGTAAGAGATTTCTAGGATCTAAGGCTTTCTAATTTCTCATGAATTAAAATCTTGAATAGAAGAAATGAAACCACAAAGTTCCTAGAAAAAAAGTGGTACCATGATTCTGTACATCAGTCTTGGCAATGAAGTTTGTATGTAATTCGAAAAAGAAAAGAATTGAAAGGAAATGTGAACAAGGTCAAAGCCTCTGCATGGGAACCATCAATAAAATGAAAAATAAAGTATGAAATGGAGAGAATAGTGGCAATTCTCATGTCTAATGAGGGTTCATATCCAAACAATATATAAATTGCACAAAATTCAAAAGCAAAGCACACACACAAGTAATCTCATTGAGAATTGGGTGTAAGTTCTGATTTGTCTGAGAAGGCCTGACCAATAGCTCAGAAATCAATAGAATCAAAACATAGACGAGAAAAGGAAAGATATACCCATCTTAAATCAGAGTTCCAAAAAATAGCAATGAGAGATAAGAAACCTTAAGCGAAAAATGCAAAGAAATAGAGGAAAGCAATGGAATGGGAAAGACCTGAGATCTCTTCAAGATGATTAGAGATACTATGGGAACATTTAATGCAAAGATAGGCACAATAAAGGACAGATACAATATGGACCTAACAGAAGCAGAAGATATTAAGAAGAGGCATGTATACACAGAAGAATTATACAAAAAAAGGTATTAATCACCTGTACCACTATGATGGGGTGGTCACTCACCTAGAGCCAGACATCCTTAAGTATGAAGTCAAGTGGGTCTTAGGAAGTATTACTACAAATAAAGCTTGTGGAGGGGATAATTCCCTCCGCTGAGTTATTTAAGATGATGCTGTTAAAGTGTTGCTCTAATTATGCCAACAAATTTTGAAAACTCAGCAGTGGCCACAGGGCTGGAAAAGTTCAGTTTTCATTACAGTCCCACAAAAGACAATGCAAAAATTCTTCAAACCAATGCATAACTGTGCTCATTTCACAGGCTATCCAGTTAATGCTCAAAAGTCTTCAGCTAGGTCAACAGTAAATGAACCAAGAAATTCCAGATGAAGAAGCTGGATTTCAAAAAGGCAGAGAAACAAGAGCTCAAATTGCCAACACCCATTGGATCATAGAAAAGTAGGTAATTCCAGAGAAACATCTACTTCTGCTTCATTGACTACATGGAACAAAGCCTTTGACTCTGTGGATCATAACAAACTGTGGAAACTTCTTCAAGAGATGGAGTAGAAGAAAACCTTACCTGCCTCCTACAAAAACCATGTACAGGTCAAGAAGCAACTGTTTGAACTGGCATGGAACTACAAACTGGGTCAAAATTGGGAAAGGAGAACATCAAGGCTGTATATTGTCACCCTGCTTATTTAACTTCTAGGCACAGTACAGCATGCGAAATGCTGGGCTGGATGAAGCACAAGCTGGAATCAAGATTGCCTGGAGAAATATCAGTAACCTCAGATATGCAGATAACACCGCCCTAATGGCAGATGGTGTGATCACTCACGTACAGCCAGACATCTTGGAATGGGAAGTCATGTGGGCCATAGGAAACATCACTATGAACAAAGCTATTGGAGGTGTCGGAATTCCAGTGGAGCTATTGCAAATCCTAAAAGATGAGGCTGTGAAAGTGCTGCACCCAATATGAAAGCAAATTTGGATAACTCAGCAGTGGCCACAGGACTGGAAAAGGTCAGTTTTCATTCTGGTCCCAAAGTAAGTGAATGCTGAAAGTATTGGACAATTTCCATCTTCTCACATGCTAACAAAGTAATGTTGCAAATTCTCCAAGCCAGGCTTCTACAGTACTTGAACTGTGAACTTCTAAATGTTTAAGATGGATTTAGAAATGTCAGAAGAACCAGAGATCACATTGCCAACATCCGCTGGATCATTGAAAAAGCAAGAGAGTTCCAGAAAACATCTGCTGCTGCTGCTGCTGCTAAGTCACTTCAGTCATGTCTGACTCTGTGCGACCCCATAGACGGCAGCCCACCAAGCTCCCCTGTCCCTGGGATTCTCCAGGCAAGAACACTGGAGTGCATTGCCATTTACTTCTCCAATGTGTGAAAGTGAAGTCACTCAGTTATGTCTTACTTGTAGCAACCCCATGGACTGCAGCCTACCAGGCTCCTCCATCCATGGGATTTTCTAGGCAAGAGTACTGGAGTGGCTTGCCATTGCCTTCTCCGCAGAAAACATCTACTTCTGCTTTATTGACTACACCAAAGCCTTTGACTGTGTGGATCACAACAAACTGTGGAAAATTCTCCAAGAGATGGGGATACCAGCCCAGCTGACCTGCCTCTTGAGAAATCTGTATGCAGGTCGAGAAGCAACAGTTAGAACTGGACACGGAGCAACAGACTGGTTCCAAATAGGGAAATGAGTACCTCAATGCTGTGTATTGTCATCCTCCTTATTTAATTTATATGCAGAGGACATCATGTGAAACGCTGGGCTGGATGAAGCACAAGCTGGAATCAAGACTGCTGGGAGAAATATCAGTAACCTCAGATATGCAGATGCCACCACCTTTATGGCAGAAAGCGAAGAAAAACTAAAGAGCCTCTTGATGAAAGTGAAGGAGATGAAAAAGTTGGCTTAAAACTCAGCATTGAGATATCTAATATCATGGCAACCAGAACCATCACTTCATGGTAAATAGATGGGGAAACAGTGACAGACTTTATTTTCCTGGGGTCCAAAATCACTGTAAATGGTGACTGCAGGCATGATTTTAAAGGACGCTTGCTCCTTGGAAGAAAAATTATGACCAATCTAGAAAGCATCTTGAAATGCAGAGTCATTCCTTTGCCAACAAAGTATGTCTAGTCAAAGCTATGTTTTTTCCTGTGGTCATGTTTGGATATGAGACTGTAAAGAAACCTGGACTGTAAAGAAACCTGCGTGCTGAAAAACTGATGCTTTTGGTCTGTTGTGTTGGAGAAGACTCTTGAGAGTCCTTGGACTGCAAGGAGATCAAACCAGTCAATTCTAAAGGCAATCAGTCCTGAATATTCATTAGAATGACTGATGTGGAAGCTCCGATACTTTGGCCACTTGATGGGAAGAAGTGACTCATTGGAAAAGACCCTGATGCTGGAAAGACTGAAAGCCGGAGATGGGGGGTCATAGAGGATGAGATGGTTGGATGGCATCACCGACTCGATGGACACGCGTATGAGTAAGCTCTTGGTGCGGTAATGGACAGGGAAGCCTGGCTTCCTGCAGTTCATGGGGTCACAAAAAGTTGGACACAACTGACCGACTGAACTGCCTGACTGAGGAGCTTGGTAGTAGCTTGTGTCCTGCGAACCCCATGTGCTTCTCAGTATTCCTAGGTGCTTTGTTGAATTCTCCTGGTAGCTGGACAGCATTCCTTTAAATGATATTCTGAATTTTACTCAGGCTGTTTTTCTCTTTCACTTAGGGTCTTAAGAGGGTGCTGGTACATTTCCTAGCCAGAGATTCAGAGGGAAATTACTCAGCAGGCACCTAGGGAGTGAATTTGGAGTGAACTGCTTGAAGTGAAGTGAAATTTGGCTTAAATTGGAAAGATTATGTATATATGTCTGAACACAATGTTTGCTAGTGAAAGAAGACACTGAGCCTGCTCAGCTTTGAAGGAAAGAAAGGTTTGCTTCTTCAGGTAACTGGCTGCTTGCACAGAACTGTGAGCATAGTGGAAGTCTCTGATGGTCAATCTCTTGACAATTATGGATCCTACAGGGGTTTCCACGGTAACAATTAAGTAAATTCTGCTCACCCGGGGATAGGATAGCGCTGATCTCCAGGTGTTCTGAGTTCCCACAGCAGTTTTCCTGCCACGCAGAGAAACCGAGACGAGAGAGTGGAAAAGACCCAGGGGTAACTCCTTAGGGAGCTAGATTTATTTGCAGAAGCAAACTGACCCGTCACTTTGCCTCAGAAGGTTTATCAGATCATATTTGTTTTAGGTGTCAAATTAATAGAGAAACCATGCCTCCAAAGTCAAACAGCTACGCACTGAAACTCAGGGTGACTTCCTGTAGAACTGGAACAAAGGCAGAGCTTGTAAGCACTTATCTTAACTCTTAAAGAGCCAGGATGGAACTCTTTTGTCATGCTAAAACTGTAGAGAAAGCTGGCTTTCTATGAGAAACTATAACAAAACATAGTTTCAAAATTCTGACCCTGAGAGAAAAAGTAGTCCTAAGAGAAAGCTTGTAGTTTTAACTCTTACTTGTCCTTGAAATGTAAACACAGCCTATAACACATGAGACTACAGCCTTGGCTCAATGAGTATAACTTAAAGGGGTTAAAAGCTGAAAGGGGTTTAAAAGAAAGGAGGCTTTTTAAAACTCAAGCAAGGAAACTGTGAAATCTCTGTGTCTGTATGGATTGTATATATGTCTGTGAAATTTGTCCCACATTTGCTTCTAGAAGTTTCAGGATTTTAGTTCTTACCTTTATGTCTCTGATTTGTCAGTTAACTTTTATAAACAGTGTTTTATAAACAGTGTTTGCTGATTCCAATTTTTTTTTTTCTGCATGTTCATATCAAAGGGTTCTTCTAGCACCCTGTGTGGACAAGACTGTCTTTCCCCCTTGACTGATTTTGCCACCCTTATCAAAAATCGTTTGACAATACACGTGAGGTTTTGTTTCTGGGCTCTCAATTCTATACCATTGATCTCTAATTCTATCCTTTTGCCAGTTCCACGCTGTTGTGATTCTTCCAGTTTTGCAGTATGATTGAAATCAGGAAAAGTGCGTCCTCCCACGTTTTTCTTCCTAAAAATTGTTGACTATTTGGGGATCTATTTTGTGTAAAGTGAATTTTAGGATGGGGTTTTTGTGCAGATTGCATTGGAAGTGTAAATTGCCATCGATTATATGGAGATCTTAGTGGTTAAGTCTTCCAATCCATGAAAATGGGATTTGTATCACTTAATCTCTTTGCAAAGTTTGACAGTTGTCTTTGTACAAGTCTTCACCTCCTTGGTTAATTACTAAGTAGTTTATTCTTTCTGATGCATTGTAAATAAAACTGTTTTCTTAATTTCCTTTTCAGATTCATCATGTTAGTGTACAGACATGCAGAGAGTATTTAATGTTGACTTTGTATCCTGACACTGCTGAATGTATTAGTTTGCACGTTATTTTGGGGACATCCTTAGGATTTTTGCACATGAGATCATGTAGTTTGGGAACAGAGATAATTCTACTTATTTGTTTCAAATCACTGGATGTCAGTGACTTTTTCATAAATTTTTAAGTTTATCTGTCTTTCCTAATGGCTATGGCTGAAACTACCAGTGCCATGTTGCATAGAAATGGTAGAACCCAGCATTCTTTTATGCTTCCTGATCTCAGAGGGAAAGTTATCAGAAAGTCTTTCACCACTGAGTGCGATGTTGGCTGTGGCATTTACATATATGCCTTGAATTCTGTTTTGGTAATTTCCTTCAAACCAAGTTTGCAGAGAGTTTTTTTTTTTTTTAAATCATGAGAGGATGTTGAATTTTTTCAGTTGCTTTTCCTGCGTTGATTGAGATGATCATGGTTTTCCCCCTGCATTCTGTCAGCGTACTGCATTAAACCAATGTATCTTCCTAGGTTGAAACATTCTTGCATTCCAGGAAAAATTCCAGTTGTTCAGGGTGTATAATTCTTATTACACAGATATTACATAGATTATTATACAATGAGATATATATCTTTTTATAATAATTCCCAATTTTTAAACATTTGAACCAATTATATCTATAGATATAAATGATTATTATATAAAGATATCTATATATAAAATATATATCGATATATAAAGATTATATATTATATAAAGATATGCTTCCAACCTCAGCTCAGGCTTCTTGAATCATGGTAGGGCAGCAGGTGATGGCCAGGACATCACTGAACCACAGAGGTTTATGCTTCTAATTAGTCGTGATTATTGTTACTACCGATCCATGAGTGCTGCTTCACACAGTTAATGACTGTCTGACTCAAACCTGCATCCACCCGTTTCCTGCCTCCCTGTCTCTCACACTCCAGTCCTTTCTTCTGGGATTCACTCACTTCTTCCTTAAATACAAGCTTCCTCTCAGTGAAAGTGTTCGGGCATCAAACTCTCATAGTCTTTTTATCTGAACATGTTCTTATTTTGCTTTTATTCTTGAGTGATAGCTGAGTGAAAAATACATAGACCGTTTCTGTAATGCTTCCCTTGGCATCTAAAGCCGTCCTTCCTTTGTGCTTCCCCCTGAACTGTGACTGCTGACTCCTTGGTGTTTCTTCCTTGCTCTGTGATAAATTCTCCAAATGTCTTTAATCGTCTACAGTCTATTACTGTAAGGTGAGGTTTGAGTTTTTTATTTTTCCAGCTCAGGACTGGAGTCTGCAGAACTATATTTTCCAGTAATTCTAAAAACTTCAGGGAATTCCCTTGTGGTCCAGTCATTAGGACTCTGCACTTCCACTGAAGGGGCAAGGCTTCAGTTGCTGGTCAGGGAACTAAGAGTTTGCATGCTCTGTGGTGGGGCCAAAAAAATGTTAAAAATAAAAATACAAAATAGGAACTTCAAATTTGATTCTTTACCACTCCTTCTATTTCTCGTCCTAAAACCCCATGTACATTAGACTCTATATATACCTCACACATCTCACTGTACCTGCTCTATTCATATTCCATCACCTTATTTATCTGCAGCATTCTGTTTCACCAAATCTGTCTTCAACCCTGGTTAACCTGCTACCTAATCCATCCAGTGGAGTTCTAATTTCCATGGCAATGTTGTTTTAGTTCAAGAAAATTTTTGAATCTTGTTTTGTTCATTTTCCTGTTATTTTTTCACAATATCTTATTCATTTACTGTTTGCATTTGATCTTTTAGCCCATCTAGAGGAAATTATTTTATGGTTTTATCAGATTATTCTCTTTCCAGAAGTCCTTAGATTTTAATCCTCATTATAGCATCTGCTGACTCTTGTTCATGGTACAATCAGAGCATGCTTTTGTGATAGTGGATCTCTGTTTGATTTGTGGTATATATATATGTGTGTCTATGTAACATTTTTTTCTATTGCCATTTTGTTAAGTGTTTCTTTTGATTTTTAATCAGAAAAGAATTTCTCAAACACATTTTCAGGCCATATGCAGATGAACACATTGAATTCTTCTTAAGTGTAGTTTCCTTCACATTCCTCCTGACACAGTTTACTTATCAGTTATTATTCACTCTGCACCCAAACACCTTTTTCTGTATGATTTATGTTTACTTACACATAATCAGACTCTGTTCCAAACACAGGTTATAATTCCATTTGGGCTACTGTAATAAAATACCATAGATTGGGTAGCATATAAATAACAGAAATTTATTTATGACCGTTTCAGAGACTTGGAAGTCCCAGATCAAGTTTCATGCAGATATACGGTCTGATGAGGATCCCAGGTGGCTCCAGTGTTAAAGAACCTGCCTGCCAATGCAGGAGACATAAGAAATGTGAGTTCGATCCCTGGGTTGGAAACATCCCCTGGAGGAGGGCATGGCAACCCATTCCAGAATTTTTGTCTGGAGAATCCCATGGACAGAGGATCCTGATGGGCTTACGGTCCATAGAGTCACCAAGAGTCAGACATGACTGAAATGACTTAGCATGCACACACGAGGGTCTTCTTTGCATGCATCAATGTCCATCCTCTGTGTCCTCAAAAGGAAAGGGGCTCTTTTAGGCCTCTTTAATAAGATATTTGCCCCATTCGTGGGGTGACCTAATAACCTAATCAACTCCCAAAGACACTACCTCCCAATAACATCATCTTAGGGCTAAGATTTCAACATATAAATTTGGTAGACACATACTTAAATTCAGTCTGCAGCACAGGCTTACAGTTGTCTGCCCTTAGGGTAGAGCTTTTCTTTCTCACCCAGAGCCCAGACAATAAAGCTTCCTTAGTGAGTAGAATCTTTTCTAGTCAGCCTTCTGTTAGGGACATAATCCGTCAACAGACCTAGCTTTAGGTGTGTGTGTGTCTGCATCCCTGATCTGTTGCCACCTCGACTGTCACAAGTCAGTGAGACTCAGTCACTCACCTGACTCCATGACACAATAGCAGAACCCACTCTGAGAGCTGAAACATTAGATCCAAAACTGTACCTGGTTGTCCTTCCTCTCTCCACTCCTGCAGCCTTTCCCCTCCTTTCTTTTGAGCTGGGCCAGGCCATCAGAGGTCTGGGTGTTTGTCACGCAAGGATGTTGCACTGTCTGCTCTACATCCTTCCTGGACCAGGAGCGGTCATGTCTCTGCTGCTAAGTCGTATCAGTCATGTCCAACTCTGTGCAACCTCATAGACGGCAGCCCACCAGGCTCCCCCGTCCCTGGGATTCTCCAGGCAAGAACACTGGAGTGGGTTGCCATTTCCTTCTCCAATGCATGAAAGTGAAAAGGGAAAGTGAAGTCGCTCAGTCGTGTCTGACTCTTAGTGACCCCATGGACTGTAGCCTACCAGGCTCCTCCGTCCATGGGATTTCCCAGGCAAGAGTACTGGAATGGGGTGCCATTGCCTTCTCCGGGTCCTGTCTCTAGCAGTTGCGACATGCCAACAACAATGAGAACACGTGTATGCCTTGGGCAGATGGTAGTGTCCGTTTTCTTTTATGTAGCTTTTGTTTTTTTAGTGATGTCTGTATGTGACAAAATCATTCTGGCTCTCCACTGTTTTTAAGAATGCTTTAACAATAAATTAGGGAGTTCTGAAGATGGAAGTGGTGGTGGAAGAATGGTCTTGTGTCTTTCAGAATCGCTATATAAAGACAGCAATACAATATTAAAATCACACCTATGGAGAATTTTTACTAGATTAGCTGACAGGGTATTTGTCAGTACAAAATACAAGTGGGAGCACAATGGTCAGGAGACTTCACCATGAACGTGTGTGGTGTACTCAGAGTAATGAGGGCCTTGCGCATGCTTAGTAGAGGAGCGGATAAGCCCGTCACAGCTTCTTTCTCGGGAGAATCCAGGCATGCCCGTTGCAGAAGCCAAAGGATGGGCCAGGGCAGAGCTTCGAGCTTACATGGCGCAGGAGACCGACCCAGAGCTTGAGACTGGGAGGGACTTGGTTCATTCCACACGGAATGAGGCAGAGGTCTAAGGTAAGGCATGGAAGTCTGAATTCTCACACTGAGCCCCCAGGGCTCCACGTGACGGGACCACAGAGGCATCAACTGTTGGGAGTGAAATGAAAATTAAATAGGTTGGGAACAGTAAAGACAAAGGAGAGTGGCTCTAACTCAGGATTAGGAGCAGGTAAAGCATGAAAGACACTGATCACAGGCACAAAATTTCAAGGGCCACCAAAAAAAAAAAAAATCAAGATAAATGCGATTTACTGCAGTAATTTTTCAAAAAGCAAATTTAATGCTAGCAAGTCCTTGACGAGCAGAACATCAAATTTTAAAGTATAGAAATCATTAACAGTTGCATGTTGAGCCATACTGAGCAAAAGAGAAAATCAGTAATACTGATGCTGTCTGATTACAGTGTTTCAGTAGACTTCCAGAAGCCCTCCTTGAGGAATGGACTGAAGAGCCAGCTCTGGAAACCGAAACAAAGAGACATTATAGTGAGGATTAGTGTGGGTGGTTAGTATACAGTTGCATGTTTGCTAAGTCACTTCATTCGTGTCTGACTCTTTGTGACCCTATGGACTGTAGCCCGCCAGGCCCCTCTGACCATGGGGATTCTCCACGCAAGAATAGTGGAGTGGGTTGCCAGTGCCCTCTTCCAGGGGATCTTTCCAACTCAGAGATCGAACCCAGATGTCTTATGTCTTCTGTATTGGCAGGCAGGTTTTTTACCGCTAGTGCCACGTGGGAAGCCCACATATTAATTATACAGGTAAATATATAGTTAGTTGTATAAGTAAGATTAAATGAGGGTTAAAAAGAGATTACAGGGTGTAGAGCCTTAATTTTTGGGGAATGTAAATATGGTACAATAAAAAAATCTGGAGTATGGCGAGAAGGTAATTGAAGTCTGTAAAGAAAATTTTAAACTATTTTTGGAAAGTCTTAACTAGTTCTGGCAATTTTTCCTAGGATATAGTAGTTACCTTATTTTTGAATCATAATTGACATAATATTATGTTTCAGGTATTCAACATGAAGAAGATATATTTATATGTATTGGGAAATGATCCCCACAATAAGTCTAAAGCTAAAATCTGTCTCCATAGTTACATGTTTTATTCTGTAATAAGAACTTTTAAGATCTGTTCTCTTAGCAACTTTCAAATATGTAGTAGTTGCCATTCTGTACATTACATCCCCATGACTTACTTTATAAATAGTAATTTGTTTTTTTTAACTTTAACCCATTCCACCAGTCCTCATGGAGAAGGAAATGGCAACCCATTCCAGTATTCTTGTCTGGAGAATCCCATGGACAGAGGAGACTGGCAGGCTACAGTCCATGGGGTTGTAAGAGTCGGACACGACTTAGTAACTAAACCACCACCACCAGCAATCCTCAAGCTCCTTTCTTTGCAACCACCAGTCTCTTCTCTGTATATATGAATGTTCGGTGTCAGAGGTTTTTTTTTAGCTTGTTTTTGTTTTTAAGATTCCACATAAATGTAAAATTGTAACAGTATTTGCCTTCTCTGTATGACTTACTTCACTTAGCATAATGCAAGATTTGATTCCTTTTTAAGGGTAAATAACATATGTATATATATGTTTATATATATAATTTCCTTATCTGTTCATCCATCAATGGGCACTTTCAGTTCACTTCAGTTCAGTCGCTCAGTCGTGTTCGATTCTTTGCGACCCCATGAATCACAGCACGCCAGGCCTCCCTGTCCATCACCAACTCCCGGAGTTCACTCAAACTCATGTCCATCGAGTCGGTGATGCCATCCAGCCATCTCATTCTCTGTCATCCCCGTTTCCTACCTCCCCCAATCCCTCCCAGCATCAGAGTCTTTTCCAGGGAGTCAACTCTTCGCATGAGGTGGCCAAAGTATTGGAGTTTCAGCTTTAGCATCAGTCCTTCCAATGAACACCCAGGATCAATCTCTCTTAGAATGGACTGGTTGGATCTCCTTGCAGTCCAAGGGACTCTCAAGAGTCTTCTCCAACACCACAGTTCAAAAGCATCAATTCTTTGGCGATCAGCTTTCTTCACAGTCCAACTCTCACATCCATACATGACCACTGGAAAAACCATAGCCTTGACTAGATGGACATTGGTTGGCAAAGTAATGCCTCTGCTTTTTAATATACTATCTAGGTTGGTCATAACTTTCCTTCCAAGGAGTAAGCGTCTTTTAATTTCATGGCTGCAATCAGCATCCACAGTGATTTTGGAGCCCCCAAAAATAAAGTCAGCCACTGTTTCCACTGTTTCCCCATCTATTTCCCATGAAGTGATGGGACCAGATGCCATGATCTTTGTCTTCTGAATGTTGAGCTTCAAGCCAACCTTTTCACTCTCCTCTTTCACTTTCATCAAGAGGCTTTTTAGTTCCTCTTCGCTTTCTGCCATAAGGGTGGTGTCATCTGCATATCTGAGGTTATTGATATTTCTCCCAGCAATCTTGATTCCAGCCTGTACTTCTTCCAGCCCAGCGTTCCTCATGATGTACTCTGCATATAAGTTAAATAAGCAGGGTGACAATATACAACCTTGATGTACTCCTTTTCCTATTTGGAACCAGTCTGTTGTTTCATGTCCAGTTCTAACTTTTGCTTCCTGACCTGCATACAGGTTTCTCAAGAGGCAGGTCAGGTGGTCTGGCACTTAGGTTGCTTTTATATCTTGGCTATTGCAAATAATGAACATGGAGGTGCATGTATCTTTTCCAGTTTGTGTTCTAATTTTTCTTTTTATTTATTTTTATTTTTATTGGAGGCTAATTATTTTACAATTTTATATTGGTTGGTTTTGCCATACATTGACATGAATCTGCCCCGGGTGTACATGAGTTCCCCCTCCCGAACCCCCCTCCCACCTCCCTCCTCCCCTTATCCTCCCTCTGGGTCATCCCCGCATACCAGCCCCGAAGTAGAATTTCTGAGTCATATGGTAGTTCTATTTTTACTTTTTTGAGGAAACTCCATACTGTTTTCAGTAGTGACTGTACCAATTTTCATTTCCACCAAAGGTGAACAAAGGAACCCTTTATCCACATTCTCACCAAATTTGTTATTTACTTAAATCATTTTAACAGGTGTGAGGTGATATCCCACTGTGATTTTTATTTGTATTTCCCTGATGCTTAGTGATGTTGAGCATCATTTCATGGGTCTATTGACCATCTGTATGTGTTCTTTGTGAAAATGTCTGTTCAGATTGTCTATTTTAAAATTAGATTGGAGTTTTTTTGTTTGTTTTTGCATTGTATGAGTTATTTATATATTTTGGATATTAGTCTCTCATCATATATAGGATTTGCAAATATTTTCTTTCTCTAGGCAGGTTTCCTTTGCTGTGCAAAACCTTTTCAGTTGATGTATTCCCGTTTGTTTTTACTTTCCTTTGCTTTTGAAGTCAGTTCCAAAAAACCATCACCAAGACTGGTTTCTAAGAGCTTATTGCCTATATATATTATTTTTTTCTTCGAGGAGTTTTATGGTTTCAGGTCTCACATTCAAATCTTTAAAGTGTTTTGAGTTCATTTTTTTAAGAGAGTAAGGAACTTATTTGACTGTCTGCAAACTATACTTACAATTACCATAAGATTTTTGAAATGGAGTCATTAATTATGAACCTCTCAGGGAATTTATTTTTCCCCTTAGGAAGGTATTAGTTTATATCTCAGGGTCCATAAAAAGAAGAGACTGTCTTTTGTGGTCCTTTAAAAACTCAGTCTCATTACTAAACCAGTAAGTCATAATATCATGGAGGGCAAGGTCACACTCTGTAAGATGAGAACAACATAACATATATATAGAATCAGATCAAGCTGGAATAATTTCTCAGCTTTGTTCCTTATTAGCTGTGCAACCTTGGGCAAGTAACTACCTCTCTGAGGGTCACAACAGTTCCTAGTGTCATGAACCATATGTCTCAGTTTTAGGTAGTGCTCAGGGCAGTTCTCTCTTGAGTTATAAACTGAGCATTTTCTTTGAATTCTACTTGAATTTGTCTTGTTTGGGGAAGTTCACGCCCACCACCATAGACTATGGGACTGTTTAGCACACACTTAAGGATTGTTAACTGCTCAAATCCATAGCGCAGCATGCATCTCTAATTTTCTGGCACTGGGGTGAAAATGAAGATTCTGATTGGGCATCTTTGGAATGGGGACCAGGCTCTGCACTGCAAAGCAGTTCCCAGGTGATATCCAAGCCAGACCACTAGTGCTCCACCACCACCTCCGCTGGTACTACAGATACTTGGGTCTGGCACATTTGCAGTAACATGGGGCAGTCCTGTGCATTGTAGGAGATTCAGCAGCAGCCCTCGTCATTTCCCCTGGATGCCAGTGACTCCCAACCTGCAGCTAGGTCACCTGAAACGCCTCCAGACACTGGCAGATAGCCTAAATCGGTGGATGTAGAACCATGCCCTATAGGATGCCATGCCAGTACAGCATCTCGGGGCAAGCCGGTAGGGATCCTGGAGGTTGGTGCAGATTGGGAAACGGAGGCTGGGCTGCGCGTGCAGCGCCTGCGGTCCCAGAGGCTGGACTGAAACTTTCACTTCCTCTGGGAGCACCACGTCCTCACGCACCTCCCCTCCACGCGCACTGCGTATGCGCCCTGCGTCCCCACGTGCGGCACAGCCGCCGGAAGTAAGTACTTGTAGGCCAGTGGATGCTGCAGCTCCCAGCCCTTCCTAGTCAGCCTGACGTGGCTCCAGTTTCCCCGTCGTAGCTTTCCTAGAGGTCCTGCGCACCGCCTGGCCTTACCTGTGCCCCACACTCATCAACAGCCTTTGGCGGGGGAGGCCGCAAGCTCCCCACCCAGGAGGAGGCCGTCCGTGTCAAAGAACAGGTGGGTAACGGGCAAGGGCTCAGGCCCCGCCATTGTGCCGCCCTCCAAGCCTGATGGGGGCAGGGGCATGAGTTCATTTCTGTAAGACTGAATTTACAGGTAGTGTAAGATTGTGGTGCACATTGCTTTTTTGCGTGTTGCTTCCTAGTTTTCCAAACTCCAGCTATTGAACATACTGTCCTTTCCCCATTGTATATTTTTGGCTGATTGGTCATAAACTAATTGACCGTACACGTACTGATGTTCCTGGGCTTTCTGTCCTGTGTCTTTTTATGCGAGTACTATGTTGTTTTGGTTATTCTAGGTTGGTAATATCGGAGAAGGCAATGGCACCCCACTCCATTACTCTTGCCTGGAAAATCCCATGGACGGAGGAGCCTGGTAGGCTGCAGTCCATGGGGTCGCGAAGAGTCGGACACGACTGAGCGCCTTCAGTTTCCCTTTTCACTTTCATGCATTGGAGAAGGAAATGGCAACCCACTCCAGTGTTCTTGCCTGGAGAATCCCAGGGACGGGGGAGCCTGGTGGGCTTCCGTCTATGGGGTCGCACAGAGTTGGACTCGACTGAAGCGACTTAGCAGCAGCAGCAGGTTGATAATATAGTTTGAAGTTATAGAATAGGAGAAAATATTTGTGAACCATGCGACTGATAGGAGGTAAGTATCCAAAATATGAAAACAGCTCATACAACTTAATTTGGAAAAAGCAAACAACCAAATGGAAAAATGGGAAGGAGTCCTAAATAGACATTTTTCCAAAGACATCCAGATGTCCAACAGGCACATGAAAAGATGCTCTACATGGCTAATTATTAATTGCAAATCAACACCACTATGAAGTATCACCTCACAGTGGTCAAAATGGGTCATAACCAAAAAGTCTATGAATGGTAAATGCTAGACAGGATGTGGAGAAAATTGAACCCTCCTATTCTGTTGGTGGGAATATAAATTGGTGAATCCATTATGGAAAACCATATGGAGGTTCCTTAAAAAATTAGAGTTACTTTATGACCCAGCAATCCCTCTCCAGGGTATATATCTGGAAAAAAAAATGAAATCTCTAATTTGAAAAGATACATGCACTCCAGAGTTCATTGCAGCACACTTTACAGTAGCCAAGACATGAAACAACCCAAGTACCCATAAAGAGATGACTGGCTTAAGATGTGAGATATGTGTCTATACACACACACACATGTATACATATGTATATATAAAATATAGATATATGTATATAAATAATGGAATATTATTCAGCCATTAACAAGATTGAAACATTGTCATTTGCCTCAACATGCGTGGACCTAGAGAATATTATTCGTGAAGTAAGTCAGAGAATGGCAAACACTATTTGATATTTGATAGCACTTTTATGTGGAATCAAAAAATAATATAAATTAATTGTTCACAGACATAGACGACATATGCTTACTGAAGGAAAGATGAAAAGAGGAATGAATTGGGAGTATGGGATTAACATACAAACTACTATACATAAAACAGATAAGCAACAAGGATTTCTTCGTGTAATTGAGTACCTTTGAAACATTAAATAATTCCACAGAAGGCGATCAGCCAATTCTGGGCTTTCAGTTGTTCTGAAACAGTGAGTAAAAACTTGGTTAGATTTAAATTGGTTTTGTCTCTTTAGATTTTTTATCAAATTGAAACAGTACCGGCTTAAACTGATTTTATCTCCTTAAATAGATTGTTGATTATTCAAACCTTGCTATCATTTTGTAGAAACAACACTGTGCATGTGTAAAATGGGAATCCCACATCTTTAGTATTATCCTAGAGCCAGGAACTCAAGGAATAGACGTGTGGCCACCTGAGCTCCTTTAAGTGTGAAGCCCTTCAAAAGGAAAATCTAGCTTTGAGCAGCATGAGTAGCTTATATGGACTGATTCAAACTAGCCAGAGGATTTCCAACTTTGAAATTCCTCTAACCCTTTACCTTTTGCCATGACCTGGGATTGAAACTGAAAAGTGAAAGTGAAGTTCCTAAGTCGTGTCTGACTCTTTGCAACCCCATGGACTGTAACCTACCAGGCTTCTCTATCCATGGGATTTTCCAGGCAAGAATACTGGAGTGGGTTGCCTTTTCCTTCTCCAGGAGATCTTCCCGTCCCAGGGATTGAACCCGGGTCTCCTGCGTTGTAGGCAGATGCTTTTACCGTCTGAGCCAAAGATTGAGGAGACAAATTTGACAGCCTTGCCAGTTAACCTTGCCTTAAATCTCTCTTTTTTCTCCAAAGCCAGTGCCATAGTGTTGGCTTCTATGTGGGTCTAGTAGGCAGCCTTTGCTAGATAACAATTTGGGGAACACAAAGTTTTCTAGGTTTTGTGACCACTTGCCTGAGGCACTGCAGTTCCTGGCAGAGTGTATATGCACTCTTGCCACTGCCCTGAGTGGCTGCCTAAACCACGTTTATCTAGAGTGTCAGGTGTGGGGTTCCTGCTTCCCAGCATGCCTCTTCAGGTCCTGAGTGCTGCTTTCACTTTTTAGAAAGGACACAGCTTCTGGACCAGAGGCCTTTGGAGTGAGTCATGTGGTTAGAATGCTTCTGTGCCTATATTGTCTAATAACCTCGCCAGGACTGTGAGTTACAGTCTTACACGGGGGAGATTTTTGTCAGGTTATAGTTCTGAGACTAGGGTTAGAGTCTCACTCTATGGAAACAAGATTAAAGGTTACAACCAGAGAGGTTCTCAAAAGATTGGGTTAGACTCTTGAACCCTGGGTTGAAGTCCTGTTGTTTTGGATTTCTTTGTCCATGTTTTTTTCTATGTCTGACTTTTGTTAGAATTGGCTCATGGGAGTTGGTTCTTAGGTGACTGTGTCAAAATTTGATTAAACCTGATATTAATGAAAGTTCTCTGCCTCAGGAGATCACGTCAGGAACATTACCTAAAGGAAGTGTCAGGGTTTTTCACCTGTGCCAAGTATAATTTCCTCTCAGTATTGATACAGGTGTCCATTCTTCATGGAATCAGCACTGGTGATCTTGTTGGGGTGAGAGGTAACTCCTGAGCAAGTAACTCCTAAGTAAAAGGCTTAATCAGTATTCCAGGTTTAAAACCCAAGAGCTGAGAATGGTCTATGGATTGCAAATCTCTGGAAAATATCTAGAGATATTTTCTCCAGGAGAAATGAAGGAGTGTGAAGCTGGAAAATTGCCCATTACAGAGAAGCCTGTGAAGCCCAGGCTTTGTGTCACTCACCACCCCGAAAAACATACTGGGTGAAGAGGGTGGTGGAAGAGGTGAAAGGGGAAATGAAGGAGTGTAAAGCAGGAAAAGTCTCTACCCCAGAAGAGCATACCCGGTGCCTGGGTTAAAGGAATTTTATACATTTTGGTTTTTCTTCACTGAGAATTTTAATCTTCTTTTGTATGAGTCCAACTTGCAGGGAGTTAGCATTGAAATGCTTTTAAGTGTGTGTGTGTGTGTGTATATCATAAATTTACCAGGAGGAAAAAAAAATGATGACCCTAAAGGCCATGGGCCATATGGAAGCCTCATGAATAGTTCTACGTGGAAGTGGCCCAGACATCTAGATCACAGCACATCTGGTCTATGATCTCTGCTGGGGAGGTAAAATGTTTTGGTCATCTACCAGGAAGATTATACCTGTACATACTCAGAAAGGAAGTGAGGGCTTCAGTATTTCACCTTGTATACTCTTGAATTCCTTCTCAAATTCAGCTCAGATTTGTCTAAGACAGCCTTCTCACTTGGATTTCTTCAAGGTGATATAGTCACCTCTTCCATCACCCTCCTCACCCAGTATGATTTTCAGGGTGATGAGGGACACAGAGCCTGGGCTTCATAGGTTTCTCTGTAATAGGCAAGCTTACCTTCAGAACATGGGATGGGGGAAATTAATAGGAACCTCTGACAAAATTTGCTATGTGCTACAGCCTTGGAACTGTTTGGACAGATTCCTTGGTAATTGGGTAGCATGCATGACTTTTGGGGTACAGGGCTCGACAATTATCTCTAATAGCTTCTCAGTCAGTCAGTTCAGTTCAGTCACTCAGTTGTGTCCGACTCTTTGTGACCCCGTGAACCACAGCACACCAGGCCTCCCTGTCCATCACCAGCTCTCAGAGTCAGCCCAAACCCATGTCCATTGAATCGGTGATGCCATCCAACCATCTCATCCTCTGTCATCCCCTTCTCCTCCTGCCTTCAATCTTTCCCAGCATGAGGGTCTTTTGAGTCAGCTCTTTGCATCAGGTGGCCAAAGTATTGGAGTTTCAGCTTCAACATCATCAGTCCTTCCAGTAAACACCCAGGACTGATCTCCTTTAGGATGGACTGGTGTGATCTCCTTGCAGTCCAAGGGTCTCTCAAGAGTCTTCTCCAACACCATAGTTCAAAAGCATCAATTCTTCGGCGCTCAGCTTTCTTTATAGTACAACTCTTACATACATGACCACTGGAAAAACCATAGCCTTGACTAGACTGACCTTTGTTGACAAAGTAATGTCTGTGCTTTTTAATATGCAGTCTAGGTTGGTCATAACTTTCCTTCCAAGGAGTAACCATCTTTTAATTTCATGGCTGCAGTCACCATCTGCAATAATTTTGAAGTCCAGAAAAATAAAGTCAGCCACTGTTTCCACTGTTTCCCCATCTATTTGCCATGAAGTGATGGGACCAGATGTCATGATCTTTGTTTTCTGAATGTTGAGCTTTAAGTCAACTTTTTCACTCTCCTCTTTTACTTTCATCAAGAGCCTATTTAGTTCTTCACTTTCTGCCATAAGGATGGTATCATCTGCATATCTGAGATTATTGATATTTCTCCCAGCAATCTTGATTCCAGCTTGTGCTTCCTCCAGCCCAGCATTTCTCATGATGTACTCTGCATATAAGTTAAACAAGCAGGGTGACAATATACAGCCTTGACGTACTCCTTTTCCTATTTGGAACCAGCCTGTTGTTCCATGTCCAGTTCTGACTGTTGCTTCCTGACCTGCATACAGATTTCTCAGGGTTTCTCAGTGTTCCCTAAGTAAACCTTCACGTCCAAACTGGTCATCGTTGAGACTGTCCATCTTCTGAAGTGGCTTCTCCAGGGGATTCTTACAGCTAGGTTGTATAGAGTTGCTGTACATTTGCTTGCTCCTTTCTGGAAACCAAAGTAGGAGACAGAATTGGTTTCCTAAATCCTTAGGCTCTTGCTCTCTCGCACCTCTTGAGGTGGTTTGAGTTCCCTATACTTCTTTTTGCAGGGGGTGGGATATTTTCTAGAGTTTTGCAATCCGTAGACTGTTCTCAGCTCTTGGGTTTTAAACCTGGGATCCTAATCAAGCCTTTGACCTAGAAGTTAACTTGCTTGTATGTTTTCTGCCCCCATGTCTCTCCCCATCTTTCTCCCTGTCTCTTTCCCCATTTCAGAGGAGTCGGCTAACCCCTCAGAACCAGCACCAAGGTCAAGAATAGTTGAGGGGAGCAAAAACTTCTAGTGTGTCCTGGTGCTTTCTGTAAAGTGTGTTCTGAACCACTGATTGGCAAACAATGGTGCTTTTCTTCATGTTTCATGAATTCAAGGATTTTCCAGGTGCATCCGACATTGCTGCATCACATAGCCCTTAAGTTTCTTGTTAGACTGCTAGTTGACTTTGGGCCCAAACCATGAAGGCTTGAAAGGGGTGGCTGGCCTTTGCTAAAGGCACTTGTTCTAGGCTCATCCGTGTTCTTGTTGGCTGAGAAATAAATTGTTGAGAGCACAACTATGGAGGAGGTCTTGGCAGCCAACTGCAGAGCACTGACTGCACCAAGGACTTGTTTTTCCTCAGAGGAGGGACTTCTAGATGGCAAACTCTTAGCTGTCCTCCCATCGGCTCTGCCTTGCACTGTGGTTATCAGCTTTCCTCAGTAAAGAGTAGTTAGGTACGAGGAGTGGGCTCACAACATTTGATCTCGACTTGACTTCTCTAGTTATTTTGTACACTGTTCAGCAGCGACAAGGAGACACCCTCAGACAAAATCTGTCTTACCTAAGTCAGAGTTCAGTGCTCGCCTCTATATTTAGGTCCTCCTCTGGTGTTGGCTCAGATGGTAATGCATCTGCCTACAATGCGGGAGACCCGGGTTTGATCCCTGGGTTGGGAAGATCCACTGGAGAAGGAAATGGAAACCCACTCCAGTACTCTTGCCTGGAAAATCCCATGGATGGAGGAGCACGGTGGGCTACAGTCCATGGGGTTGCAAAGTGTTGGACACGACTGAGCGACTTCACTTCACTTTCCTTTACTCTGGTGTCTCTTGCAGTTCCCTCACTGTTTGAAGGGAGAATCTCTGCCAACCTTGTGGAAACTTCCTCCAATGCTTCTAGAGCCATGAGTCTAACCTTAGCCCCTTCCTTACCATGTAGTCAAAAGGGATTGGTCTCTTTTCCATGTACCTGCCAGGTCACTCAGTTCAGCCTGGGGGTACTCTGCTTCAGTCAGGGCAATATCCTCTGAGACAGGTTCCTGCAGGTCTGGATGGCCAAGGTCAATCAAGGGGATTTATACGTGTGAACTCCCCATTTTCTATCCCTGACCTATATAACTGGGAAAAATTTTAAGGTACAGATTTTTGTATGTGCCTGAATGTCCTGTTCTCTTGCTGCGGCAGGATCTACTAACAAAATTAGATGAATTTTACTAGAAAAAGTAGATATTAAAATATTCCCAGATTAAGCCTATTCCCTTCAAGTTGCACTATTACAGTTGGTAGGTCAGCCTCAACAAAAGTCCCTGAACAAATTCTGTAAAAGGTAAGAATGGATATTTGTACTGATGAAGGCCAAGAAGAACCAAGACAGCTGACCCGATAGTAAACTCTGTTCATGTCCCAAGGCTCCCAGTTTAGTGGAGCTAAATGCTTTTTATAAAGAGGCATGTTAAGAAAGGTATAAAGCCACTAATAACCACTTTTCTCAAATTCCAGCTAGTCAGACGTTGCCAGTTCTCATAAACACTCCAGTCTTGGTGGTACAAATACTGGAGACCAGAAGTTTATTGTTTTGTATGGGATTTGAAAGATCATGGCATCTGGTCCCATCACTTCATGGGAAATAGATGGAAAAACAGTGGAAACAGTGTCAGACTTTGTTTTTTTGGGCTCCAAAATCACTGCAGATGCTGATTGCAGCCATGAAATTAAAAGACGCTTGCTCCTTGGAAGGAAAGTTATGACCAACCTTGATAGTATATTAAAAAGCAGAGACATTACTTTGCCGACCAAGGTCCGTCTAGTCAAGGCAATGGTTTTTCCCGTGGTCATGTATGGATGTGAGAGTTGGACTGTGAAGAAAGCTGATCGCCGAAGAATCGATGCTTTTGAACTGTGGTGTTGGAGAAGACTCTTGAGAGTCCCTTATACTGCAAGGAGATCCAACCAGTCCATTCTAAAGGAGATCAATCCTGGATGTTCATTGGAGGGACTGATGCTAAAGCTGAAACTCCAATACTTTGGCCACCTCATGAGACGAGTTGACTCACTGGAAAAGACTCTGATGCTGGGAAAGGTTGGGGGCGGGAGGAGAAGGGGACGACGGAGAATGAGATGGCTGGATGGCATCACCGACTCTGTGGACATGAGTTTGAGTGTACTCCGGGAGTTGGTGATGGACAGGGAGGCCTGGCGTGCTGTGATTCATGGGGTCGCGGAGAGTCGGACACGACTGAGCGACTGAACTGAACTGAACTGATGGGATTTGAGAGCCAATAACCAAATTGTAGTACAACCAGTGGTGTGTACTTCTACTGTGCTTAAAACTTTATTTAGAGACTTTTGCTAGTTTACAGTTCTGGACTTAAGATGTTTTTTTGCTACATATTCCTAAGTTCCAAGTCCCAGGAATTGTTTGCCTTTGAGTGGGATTACCCAGGTACTAATATAAAAACAGGAATATTGTTGGATGGTACTTCACAAGAATTTAAGAATGTCCTCACCATCTTTGGGAAATCCTTAGCCAAGGACTTAAGGAATTTCCAGTTAAATGGGGAAGTCTTACTATGGTGTACTAATTGCTCGTAAAACTACAAAAGTAAAAATTACACTCCTCTCTTTAAGCTTTCTAGCAGACCAGGGATATAAAATCTCCCAGGAAAAAGTAAATTTTTCAATCAGCTATAAGGTATCTAGGACTTGAGTTAGCAAAAGGACAAAGAAACATATTGCTGGGTTGAAGGGAGTTATTAGTTTGGGTTGCGGTACCGTACCATCACCAGAAGGCAGCTGAGAGGACTGTAAGGCATGGTTGGGTTTTGTCTTATTTCGCTTCCTAACTTTAGACTCATGGCCAGACATCTGTGTGAGGCTCCTAAAGGAAATGACATTGACCCATTAAGCTGGGCTGCAGCTTGCCATTAGGTGTTCGTGCCATACAAATAATTGAAGAAGTCCATTTTTGTAGATTTGACTGGATTGATCAACTTTAGGATATCCAGATACAGACATGTTTACGGATGGGTGCAGTTTCATGAATCACAGACTTTCAAAGGCTGGATGTACAAGACCAACTCATCAGCAAGTCCTGGAAGCAGAAGTACAAGATACTGAATATCGTTTCCTGTGCTATACAGTAAATTGTGTTGTTTAGCTAAATATTTTATATGTAATAGTGTATGTCTTTAATCCAATACTCCTAATTTACCCCTTCCTCCCTACCTCCCCCATTTCTCCTTTTAACCATATGTTTCTATGTCTGTAAGTCTGTTTCTGTTTTGTAAATAAGTTAGGCTTCCCTGATAACTCAGCTGGTAAAGAATCCACCTGCAATGCAGGAGAGCTGGGTTTGATTCCTGGGTCTGGAAGATGTGCTGGAGAAGGGATAGACTATCCATTCCAGTATTTTTGGGCTTTCCTGGTGGCTCAGCTGGTAAAGAATCTGCCTGCAATATGGGAGACCTGGGTTCAATCCCTGGGTTGGGAAGATCCCCTAGAGAAGGGAACTGCTGGCTACCCACTCCAGCATTCTGGCCTGGAAAATTCCATGGACTGTATAGTCTATGGGGTCACAAAGAGTCAGACAGGACTGAGCTACTTTTACTTCACTTTCATTTGTATTATTTTTTAGATTCCAAATATAAGTGGTAAATCCTGGTCTTTCTATGTGACTTACTTCATTTAATATGATAATCTCTGGGTGCATCCATGTTGGTGCAGATGGCAATATTTCATTGTTTTTACAGCTGAGTAGTATTCCATTGTAGGGTTTCCTTGGTGGCTCTGTGGTAAAGAATGCACCTGCCAATGCAGAAGATGTAGGTTTGATCCCTAGAGAAGGAAATGGCAACCTTCAGTATTCTTGCCTGAGAAATCCCATGGACAGGGGAGCCTGCTGGTCTACAGAGCATGGGATCACAAAAGAATTGGACATGACTTAGTAACTAAGTAACAATCACATCTTTAGTCATCTGTTGATGATGTACATTTAAGTTGCTTCCATGTCTTGGTTATTGTGAATACAGCTTCTGTGAACATTAGGGTGCATGTATCTTTTCAAGTTAAGAGTTTTCATCTTTTCCAGATATATGCCCAGTAGTGGGATTGCTGGATCATATGGTAACTAACTCTAGTTTTTTAAGGCACATCCAGACTCTTCTCTGTAGTGGCTACCCCAATTTACATTCCTACCAACAGTATAGAAGGGTTCCATTTTCTCCATACTCTATCCAGCAATTATTATTTGTAGGCTTTCTGATGATGGCCATTCTGGCCAGTGTGAGGTGATACTTCATTGTACTGGTTGTTCAGTTGCTAAGTCATGTCCGACTCTTTGTGACCCCGTGAATGGTAGCATGCCAGGCTCCTCTGTCCTCCACTATCTCTTGGAGTTTGCTCAAATTCATGTTCATTGAGCCAGTGATGCTATCTAACCATCTCATCCTCTGCCACCCCCTTCTTTAGCCTTCAGTCTTTCCAGCATCAGGGTCTTTTTCAGTCAGTCAGCTCTTTGAATCAGGTGGTCAAGTTTTGGAGCTTCAGCAGCACTCCTTCCAATGAACATTCAGGGTTGATTTCCTTTAGGATTGACTGGTTTGATGTTCATGCAATTCAGAGGGCTGTCAAGAGTCTTTTTGAGCACCATAATTCAAAAGTGTCAGTTCTTTGGCACTCAGTTCTCATATCCGTACATGACTACTGGAGAAGCTGTAGTTTTGTCTATACACATCTTTGTTGGCAAAATGGTGTCTCTGCTCTTTCATATGCTGTCTAGGTTTGTCATGTTTTTCTTTCCAGGGAGCAAGCATTTTTTAAGTTTCATGACTGCACTCACCATCTGCAGTGATTTTGGAGCCCAAGAAAATAAAATCTGTCACTGCTTCCACTTTTCCCCTTCTATTTGACATAAAATGATGGGACTGGATGCCATGATCTTTGCTTTTGAATGTTAAGTTTCAAGCCAGCCTTTTCACTCCTCTATCACCCTTACTAAGAGGCTCTTTAGTTCTTCTTCACTTTCTGCCCTTAGAGTGGTATCATCTGTGTATCTGAAGTTGTTGATATTTCTCCTGGTGATCTTGACTTCAGCTTGTGATTCATCCAGCCTGTTATTTCACATTATGTACTCTGTGTTTAACTTAAATAAGCAGCATAACAATGCAGCCTTGTAGTACTCCTTTCCCAGTTTTGAACCAGTTAGTTGTTCCCCATCTGCTTCTAACTGTTACTTTTTGACCCTCATATATATCTCTTAAGAGACAGGTAAGGTGGTCTGGTACCCCAACTCTTAAGAATTTTCCACAGTTTGTTGTGATCCACGCACTCAAAGGCTTTTGAGTAGCCCATGGAGCAGAAGTAGATATTTCTCTGAACTCCCTTGCTTTCTCCATGATCTAGTGAATGTTGGCAGTTTGATCCCTGGTTCCTCTTTCTTTTCAAAACCAAGATTGTACATCTGGAAGTTCTTGTTTCACATACTGTTGAAGCCTGGTTTGAAGGATTTTGAGCATAGCCTTATTAACATGTGAGATGAGCACAGTTGTATGGTAGCCTGAGCATTCTTTGGCATTGCCCTTCTTTGGGATTATAATGAATACTGACCTTTTCAAGTTCTGAATCCACTGTTGAGTTTTCCAAATTTCCTGGCATAGTGAGTGTAGCACTTTAACAGCATCATCTTTTAGGATTTTAAATAGCTCAACTGGAATTCTGTCACCTCCTCTAACTTTGTTCATAGTAATGCTTCCTAAGGCCCACTTGACTTCACACTTCAGGATATCCAGTTCCAAGTGAGTGATCACATCATTGTGGTTATTTGGGTCATTAAGTCCTTTTTTTGTATAGTTCTTCTGTGTATTCTTGCCACTTCTTAATCTCTTGTGCTTCTGTTAAGTCTGTTGTTTTCCTCTGTTTCTTTGCATTGTTCACTTAAGGCTTTATTATCTCTCCTTGCTATTCTCTGAAACTCTGCATTCAGTTGGGTATATCTTTCCCTTTACCTCTTGTCTTCCACCTCTCTTCTTTCTTCAGCTATTTGTAAAGCCTCTTCAGACAATCACTTTGCCTTCTTACATTTCTTTTTCTTTGGGATGGTATTGGTCACTGTCTTCTGTACAGTGTTATGAACCTCCATCCATCGTTCTTCAGGCATTTCATCTATGAGATCTAATCCCTTGAATCTATGCATCATTTCTATTGTATAATCATAAATTTTATTTAGTCATACCTGAATGGCCTAGTGGTTTTCCCTACTCTTCAATTCAAGTCTGAATTTTGTAAGAAGGAGTTCATGATCTGGCCACAGTCAGCTCCAGGTCTTTTTTTTTTTTTTGCTTACTGTATAAAGCTTCTCTGTCTTGTGGGGCAAAGAACATAATCAATCTGATTTCAGTATTGACCATCTGGTAATATCCATGTGTAGACTTGGGTTGTTGGGAAAAGATGTTTGCTATGACCAATGTGTTCTCTTGACTAAACTCTGTTAGCTTTGGTGCTGTTTCATTTTGTACTCCAGGGCCAAACTTGTCCTGTTATTCCAGTTATCTCTTGACTTCCTACTTGTGCATTCCAATCCCCTATGATGAAAAGGACATCGTTTTTTGGTGTTAGGTCTAAAAGATGTTACAGGTCTTCATAGAACCAGTCAACTTCAGCTTCTTCGACATTAGTGGTTGGGGCATAGACTTGGATTACTGTGATGTTGAATGGTTTCCCTTGGAAATGAACCATGATAATTCTGTTGTTTTTGAGATATTCATAGTGGTATTAATTTTCATTTCTTTAATAATTAGCCCTGTGGAGCATCTTTTCATGTTCCTGTTGGCCGTTGAATGTCTTCTTTGGAGAAATGTCTGTTTAGGTCTTTGCCTGATTTTTGATTGGTTTGTTTGTTTTTGATTATTGATCTGTATGAGCTTTCTGTATTATGGAAATTAATCCCTTGTTGGTCACATCATTTAAAAATATTTTCTCCCATTCTATAGATTCTTTGGTTTATGATTTCCTTTGTTGTGCAAAAACTTTCAAGTGTTATTAGGTTCCATTTGTTTATTTTTATTTCCATTTCTCTAGGAAACGGATCCAAAAAATGTTGCTGTTACTTATGTCAGAGTGTTCTGCCTATGTTCCTCATGAGTTTTAAGTATCTGTCTTAAATTTAGGTCTTTAACTCATTTTGGTTCAGAGTTTTAGAAGATGGCAGAGTAGAAGGATGTGTGCTCATCTTCTCCTGTGAGAAGTCCAAAATTACTACTCGCTGCTGTACAACCATCAACAGGAGAATGTTGGATCCCACCAAAAAAAGATACCCCATGTCCATGGGAAAAGGAGAAGCTCCAACAAGATGGTAGGAGGGGCAAAATCACATTTAGAATCAAACCCCGTACCCACCAGAGACACTCAAAGGGTTCAAACTAAACCTTGTGCATACCAGGAGACCCCACGGAGACTGAGCCAGATATGCCTTTGAGTGTTTGAGTGTGTCCTGTGGAGGTATGGGTCAACAGTGGCCTGCCACAGGGCAGGGTTCTGGGTACAGCATAAGCCCTCTTGGAGGAGGTCACCATTAACCCCACCATAGAGCCACCAGAGATGCCACAGGAGACGACAAGAGTGAACAGCAACCTTTTAGAAATCAGTGGACTAAAATGGACTGGAATGGGCGAATTTAACTCAGATGATCATTATATCTACTACTGTAGGCAAGAATCCCTTAGAAGAAATGGAGTATCCCACATAGTCAACAAGAGAGTCTGAAATGCAGTACTTGGGTGCAATTTCAAAAATGACAGAATGATCTCTGTTCATTTCCAAGGCAAACCATTCAGTATCACAGTAATCCAAGTCTATGCCCCAACCAGTAATGCCGAAGAAGCTGAAGTTGAACGGTTATATGAAGACCTACAAGGCCTTCTAGAAATAACACCAAAAAAGATATCCTTTTGTTATAGGGGACTGGAATGCTAAAGCAGGAAGTCAAGAGATACCTGGAGTAACAGGCAAGTTTGGCCTTGGAATACAAAATGAAGCAGGGCAAAGGCTAACAGAGTTTAGTCAAGAGAACGCACTGGTCATCAAAAACACTCTTCCAGCAACACAAGACATGACTCTACACATGGACATCATCAAATGGTCAATACTGAAATCAAATTCAATATATTCTTTGCAGCCAAAGATGGAGAAGCTCTATACAGTCAGCAAAAAACAAGACCAGGAGCTGCCTGTGAATCATATCAGGAATTCCTTATTGCAAAATTCAGACTAAAATTGAAGAAAATAGGGAAAACTACTAGACCATTCAGGTATGACCTAAATCATACCAGTGGAAGTGACAAATAAGAATGTGTGCTCATCTTTTCCTGTGAGAATTCAAAAATTACTGCTGGAATACAGTGGAAGTGACAAATAAATTCAGAGGATTAGATCTGATAGACCGAGTGCCTCAAAACTATGGACAGAGGTCATGACATTGTACAGGAGGCAGTGATCCAGACCATCGCCAAGAAAAAGAAATGCAAAAAGGCAAAATGGTTCTCTGAGGAGGCCTTACAAATAGCTGAGAAAAGAAGAGAAGCTAAAGGCAAAGGGGGGAAAGGAAAGATATACCCATCTGAATGCCAAGTTCCAAAGAATAGCAAGAAGAGATAAGAAGACCTTCCTCAGTGATCAATGCAAAAAAAAAAAAAGAGGAAAATAGTAGAACGGGAAAGACTAGAGATTGCTTCAAGAAAATTAAGATATACCAAGGGAATATTTCGTGCAAAGATAAGACTCGATAAAGGACAGAAATGGTATGTACCTAACAGAAACAGACGATATTAAGAAGAGGTGGCAAGAATACGCAGAAGAACTATACAAGAAAGATTTTCAATGACCCAGATAACCACAATGGTGTGATCACTCACCTAGAGCCAGACATCCTGGAATGCGAAGTCAATTGGGCCTTAGGAAGCATCACTATGAACAAAGCTAGTGGAGAAGATGGAATTCCAGTTGAGCTGTTTAAATCCTAAAAGATGATGCTGTGAAAGTGCTGCACTCAATATGCCAGCAAATTTGGAAAACTCAGCAGTGGCCACAGGACTGGAAAAGGTCAGTTTTCATTCCAATCCCCAAAAAAAACAATGCCAAAGAATGTTCAGACTACTGCACAATTGCACTCATCTCACATGCTAGGATATATAATCAAAATTCTGCATGCGAGGCTTCAACAGTATGAACCATGCACTTCAATCTGGATTTAGAAAAGGCAGGCAGAGGAACCAGAGATCAAATTGCCAACATCCATTGGATCATTGAAAAAGCAAGAGAGTCCCAGAAAAACATCTACTCTATTGACTAGCCAAAGCCTTTGACTCTGTGGATCACAACAAACTGTGAAAAATTCTTCAAAAGATGGGAATACCAGATGATCTGACCTGCCTCCTGAGAAATCTGAATGCAGGTCAAGAAGCAACAGTTAGAATTGGACATGGAACAACAGACTGGTTCCAAATAGGAAAAAGAGTACATCAAGGCTGTGTATTGTCACCCTGCTTCTTTAACTTACATGCAGAGTACATTATGTGAAGTGCCAGGCTGGATGAAGCACAAGGTGGAATCAAGATTTCCAGGAGAAGTACCAGTATCCTCAGACATGCAGATGACACCACCCTTATGGCAGAAAGTGAAGAAGAACTAAAGAGCCTCTTGATGAAAGTGAAAGAGGAGAGTGAAAAAGTTAGCTTAAAACTCAACATTCAGAAAACAAAGATCATGCCATAATGGTCTCATCACTTCATGGCACATAGATGGGGAAACAATGGAAGCAATGACATACTTTATTTTTCTGGGCTCCAAAATCACTGCAGATGGTGACTATAGCCAAGAAATTAAAAGACGTTTACTCCTTGGAAGAAAAGCTATGGCCAACCTAGACAGCATATTAAAAAGCAGAGACATTACTTTGTCAAAAGAGATCCATTTAGTCAAAGCAATGGTTTTTCCACTAATCTTGTATGGATGTGAGAATTGAACCATTAAGAAAGCTGAGTGCCAAAGAATTTGTGCTTTTGAACTGTGGTGTTGGAGAAGACTCTTGAGAGTCCATTGGACTGCAAGGAGATCCAACCAGTCCATCCTAAAGGAAATCAGTCCTGAATATTCATTGGAAGGACTGATGCTGAAGCTGAAACTCCAATACTTTGGCCACCTGCTGCGAAGAGCTGACTCATTGGATAAGAGTCAGCTTTCCCCTGATGCTGGGAAAGATTGAAGGTGGGAGGAGATGGCAACAGAAGATGAGATGGTTGGATGGCATCACCGACTCAATGAACATGGGTTTGAGCATGGAGTTGGTGATGGACTGGGAGGCCTGGTGCGCAGCAGTCCATGGGATTGCAAAGAGTCAGACATGACTGAGTGACTGAAGTGAACCCATTTTGAGTTTATTTTTGTATATGGTGTTAGAGAATGTTCTCATTTCATCCATTTATGTGTAACTGTCCAGTTTTCCTAGCACCTTAGAAAGTTACTAAAGGAACTTTCTCCACTATATATTCTTGCCTACACTGTTGTAGATAAGCAGCTATGCTGTGCTTATTTGCTTGGTCATGTCCAAATCTTTGCAACCCCATGGACTGTAAACTACCAGGCTCCTCTGTCCATGGGGATTCTCCATTCAAGAATACTGGAGGGGGTTGTCATTCCTTCCTCCAGGGGATCTTCCCAATCCAGGGATTGAATCCAGGTCTTCTGCATTGCAGGCAGATTCTTTACCAGCAGAGCCAGCAGGGAAGCCCAAGAATACTGGAATGGGTAGCCTATCCCTTCTCCATGGGATCTTCCTGACCCAGGGGTCAAACCCATGTCTCCTGCATTTCAGGCAGATTCTTTACCAATGGAGCTACCAGGGAAGCCCAAGTGACCACAAAGCCCAAGTGGGTTTTTTCCTGGGCTTTCTATCATGATCTGTATCTGTTTTTGTGCCAGTACCATACTGTTTTGATTATTGTAGCTTTGTAGTATAAATTTAGGCAGTGTAATTCCTCTAGCTCTGATCTTTTTTCTCAGGGTTATTTTGTCTATTATGGTCTTGTTAACAATTGAATTTTTTTTCTAATCTATTGAAAAATGCCCTTGGTATTTTGGTAAGGATTGCATTGAATCTGTAGATTGCCTTGGGTAACACGGTCATTTTAACAGTATTGATTCTTCCATTCTAAGAACAGAGTATATTTTTTTGTTTGTGTCATACTGTTTCTTGCATCACCATCTTAAGAGTTCCCAGAGTTCATTTTTTGCCTCCTTACGTAGCTTTATTGCTAGATTTTTCATTCTTTTTGATGTGATGATAAGTAGGATTGTTTCTTTAATTTTTTTTGTGATATTTCATTGCTTGTGTATAGAAATAAAACAGATTTCTGTGTATTAACACATTATTGACCAGGGGATTTTTGCAGAAACTAATACCTGTGGTTGTCAATTTGTTATGTAAGTGAATATTGAAATGTCTCTGGTGAATAACGTTAGGGTTACAAAAGACATTTTAACACATCTCTGAACTTCCCTGGTGGCTCAGAAGGTCAAGAATCTGCCTGCATTGCAGTGCAGGAGACCCAGGTTCTATTCCTGGGTTGGGAAGATGCCCTGAAGAAGGGAATGGGCAACCCACTCCAGTATTTTTGCCTGGAGAATTCCATGGATAGAGGAGCTTGGCGGGCTATAGTCCTTGGAGTCACAAAGAGTCTGACACAACTGAGCAATTAATACACACACTGGTCAATAAGGTGTTAATTTTGTATCCTGCAGCTTTACCGACTTCATTGAGCTCTAGTAGTTTATTAGTGGTGTTTCAGGATTTTCTGTGTATCGTGTCATGTTGTCTGCAGATGATGACAAATTTCCTTTTTCCTTTTCAATTTGAAATCTTTTTATTTCTGTGTCTTCTGATTGCTGTGGCTAGGACTTCTAAGATTGTGTTGAATAAATGTGACAAGACTGGACATCTTTGTCATTTTCCTGATCTCGGAATGCTTTCAGCTTTTCACTGTTGAGTATCATGGTAGCTGTGGGCTGTCACATTGTGTGTTATATTGAGGTGTATTCCTTCTGTGTTTACTCTCTGGAGAATTTTTATCATAAATAGGTGTTGGATTTTGTCAAAAACTTTTTCTGCACCTAATGAAATTATTATATGGTTTTATCCTTTAATTTGCTAACATGGTATTTCACATGGATTGATTGGAGGATATTAGAAAATCCTTGCATCCCTGAGATAAATCCCATTTGACCATAGTGTATGATCCTTTTCATGTATTATTTGGTTCAGTTTACTAGTATCTTGTTGAGGATTTTTGCGTCTGTGTGCATCAGTGATACTGGCCTGTAATTGCTTTTTTTGTGGTATCTTTGGTTTTGGTATGAGGGTGGTGATGACTTCCTAGAATGAGTTAAGAAGTGTTTCCTCTGCTATCATTTGGAATAGTTTATTCTCTAAATGGTTGGTAGAATTCACCTGTGTAGTCCTCTGGTCCTGGACTTTTTGTTTGTTGAGAGTTTTAAAATTATTGATTCAGTTTCCATACTGGTAACTGGTTTGCCTATATTTTCTATTTCTTCCTGGTTCTGTCTTGGGAGAGTATATCTTTCCAAGAATTTGTCCATTTCTTCTAGGTTGTTCATCTTATTGGCTATAGTTGGTTATAGTAGTCTCTTATGAGCCTTTGTATTTCTGTGGCATAACTTTTTCATTTCTCATTTTATTGATTTGGGCCCTCTCCCTTTTTTCTTGATGACTTTGGCTAAAGGTTATCAATTTTGTTCATCTTTTCAAAGAACCAGCTTTTAGTTTCAGTTGTTTTTTTATATTGCTTTAGTTTCTATTTCATATATTTCTGCTCTGATTTTTAAAAATGTTATTACATTTAGAAATATATTCATGTGTACATTCCCTTTCATTTTGAAGAGAATGTTGTAAAACTAGGCTATATTTTATTATATTGGGTTATACATTCATTCAGTTAATCGAAACTATTTGAGTACATTATACACATTAGGCACAGCAGTGAGTGCTGGTGATATAGGAATGAGTGCATATTGGTGTTGATTCAAGAAGAAAAGGTATAGTTCCAAATTGATACAGTGATTTAATGATAAGCTATACATGGAAACTATGGAAATAGGTATCCAGGTATGCACATTTTAAACTGAGACATTATTCTTAGGTTGAAATCTTCGAATGAATGAGTTTTTTTAAAGTAATTTTTATTGGTATATAAGTGCTTTAAAATGTTGTGTTATTGATAGTTTCTACTGTACAGTGAAGTGAATCAACTGTACATATACATATATCTCCTCTTTTTGTATTTGCTTCCCTTTTAGGTCACCACATTCTGCTCAGATCTTTGATTTCTTTCCTTCTGTTAACTTCGGGTTTTATTTCTTCTTCTTTCTCTGGTTCCTTCAGGTGTAATGTTAACAGCACTTGAGCTTTTTCTTGTTTCCTGAGGTGACCTTGTATCACTCTAAACTTCTCTTATAACTCCTTTTGCTGCATCCCATAGGTTTTGGTTCATTTTTTTTCTTCATTTGTCTCTAGATATTTTATTTCCACTTTAATTTATTCATTGACCCATTGGTAGTTTAGTAGCATATTTTTAGCCTCCATGTTTTTGTTTTTTAGTTTTTTCTCATGTAGTTGATATTTAGTCTCAATAGCATTGAGGTCAGAGAAGATGCTTGATATGATTTAAATTTTCTTAAATTTACTGAAGCTTGTTTTGTGGCTTAGTAGTTCATCTGTCCTAGAGACTGTTCCCTGTGCACTAGAAAAGAATGTGGTTTTCTGCTTTTGAATAGAATGCACACGCTCTCTCTCTCTCTCTCAAAATATATATATATATATACATATATATATATATACATTTATATATAATATAGCTATATCAGTAAGTCCATTTGGTTTAATGTGTTATTTAAGGCCAGTTTCCTTATTAATTTTCTGTTTGGATGTGTCCACTGACATAATGGGGTATTAAAGACCTATCTACCATTACTGTGTTACTGTCAATTTCTTCTTTTATGTCTGTTAATATTTGCCTTATTTATTGAGGTGCAGCTATGTTGGGTGCATTTTCAGTCTTGATGAAAGTGAAAGAGGAGAGTGAAAAAGTTGGCTTAAAGATCAACATTCAGAAAACTAAGATCATGGCATCCAGTCCCATCACTTCATGGCAAATAGATGGGAAACAGTGCAAACAGTAGCCAACTTTATTTTTTTTTTTGGCTCCAAAATCACTGCAGATGGTGACTGCAGCTATGAAATTAAAAGACACTTAACTCCTTGGAAGGAAAGTTATGACTAACCTAGACAGCATATTAAAAAGCAGAGACATTACTTTGCCAACAAAGGTCTGTCTAGTCAAGGCTATGGTTTTTCCAATAGTCATGTATGAATGTGAGAGTTGGACTGTAAAGAAAGCTGAACACTGAAGAATTGATGCTTTTAAACTGGTGTTGGAGAAGACTCTTGAGAGTCCCTTGGACTGCGAGGAGATCCAGCCAGTCCATCCTAAAGGAAATCAGTCCTGGGTGTTCTTTGGAAGGACTGATGTTGAAGCTGAAACTCCAAATCTTTGGCCACCTGATGCGAAGAGCTGACTCATTGGATAAGACCCTGATGCTGGGAAAGATTGAGGGCAGGAGGAGGAGGGGACAACAGAGGATGAGATGGTTGGATGGCATCACCGACTCAATGGACATGAGTTTGAGTAAACTCTGGGAGTTGGTGATGGACAGGGAGGCCTGGCATGCTGCAGTTCATGGGGTTGCACAGAGTCGGCCACGACTGAGCAACTGAACTGAATTGATGTTGGGTACGTCTATTCACAGCTATTAGATCTTGTTGGATTGATCCCTTCATCATTATGTAGTGTCTTTGTCTCTTGTAACAGTCTTAAAGTCTATTTTGCTTGATCCAAATATTGTTGTCTGACTTGCTTTCGACTTCTGTTGCATGGAATTCCTTTTTCCACCCCCTCATTTTCATTTAGTATGTGCCTCTAGATCTGAAGTGAGTGTTTTGTAGGTAGCATATTTATGGGTCTTGTTTTTGTATCCCATTCAGCCACTGTACCTTTTGGTTGGAGCATTTTGTCTATTTACATTTATTTAATTACCAATAGATGGCTAGATGGCGTCACTGACTCGATGGAGGTGAGTTTGAGTGGACTCCACGAGTTGGTGATGGACAGGGAGGCCTGGCGTGCTGTGATTCATGGGGTCGCAAAGAGTCGGACACGACTGAGAGACTGAACTGAACTGACCCATTAACTGCTTATTGTGGATACAGATGATTATATTACTTTTGTCATTTAACTTCCCTGTTAGCTTTGTATGTGAACGATTCCATACCATTACTGTATGTTTTCCTTTACCAGTGAGCTTTTTCATTTCATAATTTTTCTTATTTCTAGATGTGGTCTTTTTTTGCCTAAAGAATTTCCTTTGATATTTGTTGTAAAGCTGATTTGGTGGTGCTGAATTCTTTTAGCTTTTGCTTATCTGTAAAGCTTCTGATTTCTCCACCAAATCTGAATGAGACCTTGCTAAGTAGAGTGGTCTTGGTTGTTGGATTTTTCACTTTCCTCACTTTAAAAATATCTTGCCATTCCTTCAGTTTCTACTGAAAGATCAGGTGATATTCTTTTGAGGGTTCTCTTGTATGTTATTTGTTACTTTTCCCTTGGTTCTTTTAATATTCTCTTTTTGTCTTCAATTTTCATCACATTTGATTACGGTGTGTCTTTGTGTGTTCTCTGGATTTATCCTTTCTGGGACTCTGTGCTTCCTGGACTTGGGTGACTGTTCCTTTCCCAGATTAGGGAAATTTTCAGCTAGTATCGCTTCAGATATTTTCTTAGGTCCCTTCTCTCTCTTTTTTCTCCTCCTGGGACCCCTGTGTTGCAAATAATAGAGCACTTGATGTTGTTCCAGAAGTCTCTTAAACTGACCTCATTTCTTTTCCTCTTTTCCTTTCTTCTGTTAGGTGGTCATGTCTTCCACTACTGTGTCTTCCAGTTCACTAATCTATTCTGTCTCATTTAGTCTGCTATTTATTCCTTTTGGTATATTTATCATTTCACTTAATATTCTCTGTTTGATAATTTTTTATTTTTATATTTTCTCACTCTTTTAAAAGTTAATTTTATTTGTTTATTGGCTGTGCTGGGTCTTTGTTGTGGTGCACAGGCTCTTCTTTGCTCTGCACAGGCTTTCTCTAGTTGCAGTGAGTGGGGGCTACTCTCTAGTTGTGGTGTGCAGGCTTCTCATTGCAGTGGCTTCTCTCTTGTTGTGGCCTGTGGGATCTTAATTCCCAGACCAAAGATCAAACCCATGTCCTCTGCATTAGCACAGGACCAGTAGGGAAGTCCCTATATCTTCTCTCTCTTTATTAAAAAAACACCACAATATTATAAAGTAATTAGTCTCCAATTAAATTAAGAAAAAACAAACTTCTAACTTCTTACTCTGTGTATCCATTCTCCCCCTGAGTTCTTTCATTATTTGTATGATCATTCTTGTGAACTTTCTCTCAGATAGATTGCCTGTCTCCACCTCAGTTGTTCTGGGATTTTTTCTTGTTGCTTCATCTGAAACATTCCTCTGCCACTTCATTTTGTCTAAGTTATTGTTTTTTATGTTTGTGATAGGTTGGTTATGTTTCTCGACTTTGGAGAAGTGTCCTTATGTAGATGTCCTACACATCCTAGAAGCGCACTCCCCTCTTGTCACCCAAACTATATGCTTTAGGGGTTCCCCCTAAGAGAGCTGTGTGGGTCCTTCTGGTGTGATGGGCTTTGCGGGTGGTCCATTAGGCTTGATTGTTCCCCAGTGCGGTTGGCTGCAAGATGCTGCCTTGTGTGGATGCTATTGACTGCTGTTTAGTGGGGCCTGGTCATAAGGCAGCTGGCTGCAGAACTCTAGGCAGTCCTGAAGCTAGTGCTGGCTCGATGATGGGCAAAGTCAGGGTCCCAAAGACTCTGGGGCCATTGCCCACCTACTGGCAGGTGAAGCCAAATTATGGGATTAGTGCCAGACTGTTGGCCAGAAAAGCTGTTTCCTGAAGTTGTGCTGCAGGGTTCAGGGATCCCAGAGCTTGTTCCAGATCACTGACTGTGAGGAAGGGGCAGTTTCTGACACAGTTGGGTATGGGATCCAAGGTTTACTGAAGGCTGTACTGGCCTGCTAGTGGGCAGAGCCAGGGTCCAGCTGGTCCCAGGGTAGGATCTAGCTTGCTGTTGGCAGGCTCAGTCTGTAGGCTATTGGCTCATAGTTTTCTGCTTCTGGTGTTTGCCCTCTGGTGGTCAGGCTGGTCTAGAGGCCTGTGCAAGCTTCCTAGTGGGAAGCGCCATTGCCTGCCCAGTGGTGGGTAGGGCTGGGTCTTGGCCCTCTGGTGGGCAGGGCCATGCCTAGGGGCGTGTCTCAAGGTGGCTGTGGGCTCAGGAAAACTTTAAGTAGCCTGTCTGCTGATGTGTGGGATTGGTCCCCACTCAGTGTTTGTCCTGAGACATCCCAACACTGGTACCTATAGGTTGTTGGGTGTGGCTCACTCTTGGCACTAATGAGCCAAGATGGCAACCACCAGCATCAGTCAGTGTTCATGTGTTTGTATATTCCTCAATATGTGTGCCACAAGTGTGTATGCCCTTAGGGTGAGCTGCATCCACCCCTTGTTTCTCCTGGACACTCTCCAAGACCAGCAGGTAGGTCTGGCTCATGCTCCTGTCAAATTACACTTTTGCCCTTGGTTCCAGTGTGCATGGGAGTTTCTGTGTGCCCTTTAAGAAGTTTCTGTTTCCCCTAATCCTGTGGGGCTACTGCAGTTGAGCCCTGCTGGCCTTCAAAGCTCGATGGTCTTGGGGATTGTCTTCCAAGTCCTGGACCTCTTGACTGGGGATCCTGACATGGGACTCAGAACTCTCAGTGCTGTGTGAGAACCTCTGTAATACAGTTACTTTCCAGTTTGTAGTTCACCCACCCAGTGGGTTTCATTGATTTGGACAAGGCTGTGGTCTGTGTGATCAGACTAGCTAGTTGTCTGTGATTATGGTTTCAGTCTGTCTGCCCTCTGATGTCCTCTCTCAGCACCTACTGTCTTACTTGGGTTTCTCTTACCTTGGACGTGTGGTATCTCTTCATGGCTGCTCCAGCAAAGAGCAGTTGCTGCTCCTTACCTTGGATGTGGGTTAGCTCCTGTTGGCCTCTCCTATCCATTTCTGCTTCATTGACTATGCCAAAACCTTTGACTGTGTGGATAACAATAAACTGTGGAAAATTCTGAAAGAGATGGGAATACCAGACCACCTGACCTGCCTCTTGAGAAACCTGTATGCAGGTCAGGAAGCAACAGTCAGAACTGGACATGGAACAATAGACTGGTTCCAAATAGGAAAAGGAGTACGTCAAGGCTGTATATTGTCACCCTGCTTGTTTAACTTATATGCAGAGTACATCATGAGGAACGCTGGGCTGGAAGAAGCACAAGAACGCTGGGCTGGAATCAAGATTGCCGGGAGAAATATCAATCAATATGCAGATGACACACCCCATGGCCGAAAGTGAAGAAGAACTAAAGAGCCTCTTGATGAAAGTGAAAGAGGAGAGTGAAAAAGGTGGCTTAAAGTGCAACATTCAGAAAATTAAGATCATAGCATCCAGTGCCATTACTTCATGGCAAATAGATGGGGAAACAGTGGAAACAGTGGCTGACTTTATTTTGGGGGGCTCCAAAATCACTGCAGATGGTGACTGCAGCCATGAAATTAAAAGACACTTACTCCTTGGAAGGAAAGTTATGACCAAGCTAGACAGCATATTAAAAAGCAGAGACATTACTTTGTCAACAAAGGTCCGTCTAGTCAGGGCTATGGTTTTTCCAGTAGTCCTGTATGGATGTGAGATTTGGACTGTGAAGAAAGCTGAGCACCTAAGAATTGATGCCTTTGAATTGTGGTGTTGGAGAAGACTCTTGAGAGTCCCTTGGACTGCAAGGAGATCCAACCAGTCCTTCCTAATGGAGTTCAGTCCTGGGTGTTCATTGGAAGGGCTGATGCTGAAGCTGAAACTCTAGTGATGTGAAGAGCTGAGTCATTTGATAAGACCCTGATGCTGGGAAAGATTGAAGGCAGGAGAAGGGGACGACAGAGGATGAGATGGTTGAATGGTATCACCGACTCAATGGACATGAGTTTGAGTGAACTCTGGGAGTTGGTGATGGACAGGGTGGCCTGGCGTGCTGCAGTTGAGGGGGTCACAAAGAGTCAGACACAACTGAGCGACTGAACGGAACTGAACACCCAGCAGGTGTCAGAGTTGATTATATCACGAGTTCTCACCTCCTCCCTTTGGTTCATTCTTTATGTTTTTAGTTGTAGATCTTTTCTGATAGGTTCCAGTCTTTCTCATCACTGGTTGTTCTACAGTTGTGGATTTTGGTATGCTTGTGAAAGGAGATGAGCTCAGGGTCTTTCTACTCTGCCATATTGGGCACTCTTTCTGGTGTCCTCAGCTGCTCAGTCATGTCTGACTCTTTGCAACCCCAGAAACTGTAGCCAACCAGGTTCCTCTGTCCATGGGATTTTCCAAGCAAGAGTATTGGAGTGGGTTGCCAGTTCCTCCTTCAGGGGATCTTCCCAACCCAGGGATTGAACCCATGTCTCCTGCATTAGCAGGCAGATTCTTTAACCACTGTGCCATCTGGGAAGTCCTCTCTCAGGTGCATATATGTAAATGAGTATAACATCATTTTCTTGTATTGATCTTTTTATCATTGTGTAGGGTCCTTTTTTCTTTATGGCCTTTGTTTTAAAGTCTTTTTTGTCTGGTATGAATATTTCTGCTCCTGCTTTCTTACTGTTTCCATTTGCATGGGATGTCTTTTTCCATCCCCTCACTTTCAATCTGTGCATGTCTTTTGTCCTGAAGTGGGTCTCTCGTAGTCAGTATAGTATAGATTTTTGTTTAATTATCCAATCTGCCTTTCTGTGTCTTCTGATGGGAACATTTAGTATGTTAGCATTTAAAGTAATTGTTGGTGTGTTTTTATTGCATTGTTAGACATCATTTTCCAGTTGATTCTGTATTTTTTCTTTTTGCTTTTATGGTTTGATGGTTTTATTATGCTTGAGTTCTTTTCTTAGGGTTTTTGTCAGTCTGTTGTATGTTTTTGATTTGTGGTTACCCTGGTTTTCAAGTATGTTATCCCATGACTGTGTTTATTTGCTATAGACGAACAGTCATGTACACTCAAACACATTCTAAAAGCTCTCTAGTTTTCTTACTTTTCTCTCCCCATTTTTGATTCTGATGTCCTATATTATATATTAATGTATATCCTTTTTTCTGTTTATTGTAGTTATAATTGATTTCACAAAATATTTTGATTGTTTTTTTAATTTATGTACTGGCCTATTTAAGTACTCTTGAATTCTTTTCTATATTACCTTTCCTATTGTGATTTTTCCCTTTCTTATACATTCTTGCTTTTCTATTTAGAAAAGACATTTTAATTTCCTTTTAAGATAGGTTTAGTATTGCTATATTCTTTTAGTTTTTGCTTGTCTGAGAAATTCTCTTGTATTCTAAATGATCTTGCTAGGTAGAGTATCCTAGGTTGCAGGTTTTTCCCTTTCAGGACTGTGAAAATGCCTTGCAATTCCCTTCTGGCCTGAAAAGTTTTCTGTAGAGAAATTACTAATAGCCTTATAGGGCTCCCTGTAATTGCCTCTTCGTTTTCCTCTTTCTGCCTTTAGAATCCTCTCTTAACTTTGGCCATTTTAAGTGATGTGTCTTAGTGTGTGTCTATTTGGGACCCTCTTTGCTTCCTGTACCTGGATATCTGTTTCCTTCTTTAGCTTTGAGAGGTTTCAGCCATAATTTCTTCAAATACATTTTTATCCCCGTTTTCTTTTTCTTCTCCTTCTGGATTTCCTATTATGTGTACATTAGCATGCTGTTTATTATCCTGTAGATCTCATGTGTTGCTTCCTTTTTTTTTTTTGGTCTCTTTTCCGACTGTTCTGATTGAGTGACTTCTGTCACTCTGTCTTTTAAATCACTTATTTTGCATTATTTAGTTTGCTATTTATTGCCTTAGACTGGGTTTTTATCTTGGTACTTAAGTTGTCTAATTTTGATTGATTCTATTTTATGGTTTCTAATTCCTTGTTACAGTGATCTGCACTTCTGTTAATCACTATTCTTAGTTACTTTAGCATTAAAAATATTTTAAAATTTTGGCTGTACTGGGTCTTCATTGCTGTGTGTGGGTTTTCTCTAGTTGGGGCAAGTGGGGACTACTCTTTAGTTGGGATTTGTGGGCTTCTTATTGTGGTTGTTCATTTGATGCGGAGCATGGGCTCTAGGGCACAGGCTCAGAAGTTGTGGAACATGGCCTTAGCTGCCCCTCAGCATGTGAAATCTTCCTGGAGCAGGGATTGAACTTGTGTTCCGCACACTGGGTTCAGTCGTTTACGTCGTGTCTGACTCTTTGTGACCCTATGAACTATAGCCCACGAGGCTCCTCTGTCCGTGGGTTTCTCCAGGCAAAAATACTGAAGTGGATTACCATGCCCTCCTCTAGAGGATCTTCCAACCCAGGGATCTAACCCATAACTCCTATATCTCCTGCATTGCGGCTGGACTCTTTTATTCACTGAGCTATACTGGACAACCAGAAAAGTCCTCCTTTAGCATTTTTATTACCTCACTGCCTTTTTTGGACTTTGGATCTGGTAGACTGGCAACATCTGTTTAATTGTTCTCTCAGAGGATATCTCTTGTTTTTTTTTTTTTTTGGTGGCACTGCATGACTTGTGGGATCTTAGTTCTCTGACCAGGGATTGAACCCAAGCCCCAGCAGTGAAAGTTCCAAGTCCTAACCACGGAACCACTGGGAAATTCCCTCTCTTGTTCTTTTAAATGGGAGCAGTTTCTGTACTTTTAAACTTACTTACATTTCTTTGGCTCTATGAATTTAGGAGAAATAGTTATCTACTGTGGTCTTGAAAGGCTGTTTCTGTGTTGGAGTGTCTCTGTGTGTGCTGTGTTGAGTCCAATATTTTTGGTGTGAGAGCTGTATTTGGTATGGATACCTGCCACATCTTTCCCCAGGGTGTGCTGGCAATTGTCTCCTTGATTAAGGGAATATGTTTGGTGTTATTATGGTGACCAGAGCCTACATTGGATGTGGGCTCAGGCCTCCCTTTGGCTCTGTGGTTGTCACCGCCCTGGTGGGGGGCAGGGTCTGCTCCCCATTCGTTGGCATAGAGATTCCCAGGTTTGATTCCAAACTGTGATGTGAAGTAGGTGAGGCTGGAATGCTCCCTCTAGGCGAGGAGTTCCTCCCCAGGAGCTGGCCATTGAAACATGGAATTCTGTGACACTACCCATAACCAGAGTGCAAACCCACAGAATCAGACTTGTCTCTGCTGTGGGAGCACCGATAATTGGCTTATGCACCAGCCCCTCCTGATTTCAGCATGTGCATGCTTTCAAAGCCCAAGCTAAATTCTGCCAAGGTTATGAGCTCTCAAAGCCCACTGAAGCTGTCCCCCATTTTGGGAGCACCAACAGTCTGCTCAGATGTCTGTGTGCATGCTCCTGAGATCTGGCGTGGCCAGAGCTGTGAGCTTGACAGTGAGTCTTCTGTGACTGATCTGTGACCCGCCCTTCACACTGATAATGGGGCTTCTGTGGTGGAACAGGGCTCCATCCCATGTGCACCCCAGTTGCAGCCTGGTCCACACTCCAGGCTCTCTGAACTGTCTCTGCACAGCCAAACCAAGTTCTCTCCTGTTGTCTGTGCACTGAAGCCTAAGTTTCATCACCAAGATGCTTTGCACACCAGTAGGTGTGCATCTTGGGCTGGCAAGTACAGCAAGGTGGCAGCTGTTAGTGCTGGTACCTCTCTGTCCTGCTTGGCAGCAAACCAGCCCATGCACACTCTTCTCTGGCAGATTCCAGGCCCCTGCAGCTCCATCCCAGCTAGCAGAGGAGGCTCCCAGGGTGGACCTTTCCTCTTTCACAGCTCTTTCCCAGGGTGTAGGTTCTGTTTTGATTTCGTTGTTTTTTTTTTTTTTTTCCTTTAGTCCTATCTGGTCATGTGGGGATCTTTCTTGCAGCTTTGGTTGTACAAGATCTTCTGCCAGCTTTCAGTTGGTGTTGTGTCAGAATTGTTGTAGATGTATTTTTTCCCCACTCTGCTCAGCTTGCAGGATCTTAGTTCCACACCCCCTGTGGTGGAAGCACAGAGTCTTAACCGCTGGACCACGAGGGACATCCCGGTAAAGGTATTTTTGGTGTATTGTGGGGCGAGGTAAGTGCCACATCCTTCTACTCCACCATCTTGATGTCCTAACTCCTTCTTTAAAGCTTATGCCATAGAATTGAGTTCTGTCCTCACAGGGTAGTGAGTGAGTGAGTGGTAACAGTTCAGTCGTGAGTCACTGCAGTTAACCTTCAAATATGTTGACAAGGATTTAGTGACAATCGATTACTTTTGCACCCGAGACAGCATAGACTCAAGTCCTGGCCATGGTTGTGCATCCCTTGGGACAGCATGGCCAGAGTTATCTGGATATCTATAGGCCTGTTGCACTGGATGATCAGAAAGGAAAGTTTATGAAACGGTGAAGTACGAGGCTGGTTTCACCCGGGATTTGTTCCTTTATTGCTTTTCTTCAGGAGACTACCTGCCCTGAACAGTTCCTCTCTGGTCAGATACGAAAGGAGTAATTAAAGAAAGGGCGCTAGCATTTGACCTCAATGCCTGAGACATTACCACAGGTCCACAGAAACTGCTTGCCTTCTCTATTGAAGGTTTTTCTAGATTGATCAAAATTTCCCCACAAAATGTTCAGAAATGACTAAAAAGCACACTGTAGATCAGTGTCTGGTAATGGGGAAGCAAGCCTCTCATATAGGAAATGGGAGCCTATCAAGATGGGGATCAGGTACATAATGATCTCCTGACCTAGAAGTGACTGTAGCACGTATCCACTAAAAGGTCACTGTAAGTGAGTATTTCCTGGGCAGCATGGGATTTTAATTACTGTTGTCTGGGTTTAGTGAATTTTTTATAGGGGCGCTTACCAATGCGTTGTGTGTTACCAAACAGTACTGCTTCTGAGGACATAGAGAGACTGAGAAACGTTCCTCAGGCATTGACCACAGGAAAGATGAGGCACGGAGAGCAAAAGAGAGCAATGAAAGAAAGAGGAGAGGCAGAGGCAGACAGATGACGAGAGGCAGAAAAACAGACAGACGAAGACTGTCTCAGAACCCCGACTGAGGCAATCGGAGACAAAAGCCAAACAGAGGAAGTGGCAAAATTGATGGGAAGAAGAAGATAGAGAGGGTGTGGCCACAAGCTCACTCTGACTTTTGGAAAGCAAGCATTTCTCCTCAGTCATGGGTATTTGTATACCATCAAGACGGCTAAAGGAGAAATGATTGTTTTCTTTGATAACCGATTATGTATTTTCTGAAATTCTGTACTCATATTAATAGATAAAAGCATTATTATTCTTTACATACATACACTACTATCTTTGAATCAGATATTTCCATTGGGGATAGATGGGCCATTTTGGGTTTTAACTAGTGTGTTCCCTTGTTTGACCAGTTGTGAATCATTGCAAAAGATCTTTGAAAATATCTTCATGAGCACCGAGTGACAGTGGGTTCCCTGTTTGTGCTTAGGATTAATTTCAAAACCAGTAAAGAAGAAATCTTAAGGCAGAGCCTGTTGGTGTCCATGAAAACCCCAATAAGAGAAGGGCAATTGCATCATCATCAATAGCCTCAGATTTGGACTCAAAGAAAGTACCCAGCACTTCCAAATACATTGCCTCAGAGGATCTCCTGGAGATAGAGTTACATCTGAATATGAATGATAAATGTGTGGCAAAGAATGCTTAGGAGAGACACCAATGATAATTTAATTCTTGCCCTGTTAGAGCTCCAGATATGAGCATCATGTCCCTGGTTGTAGGGTGCAATGATGCATGGCCAGGAAGTTTTTGACTCTTGTCCTGAAGCTGCCAAGAAGTCAGAATTCCTCTCCTCCACCACCTTGGCAGTTTTATCCTAGGGTTCCTGAGCTAGGGTTGTTGAGTGGGTACTTCTGAGCACTCAGTGAGGAGAAGGGTGGTGAGGAAAAAATACTTATGTATGTATATACATATTTGTGTATAAGATAAATTATATAAATGATCCTATGTATTATATGTAAATGATGCTGTATTACATGTAAATATCCTATATACTTTATGTAATACATGCTGTATATAAATGTAATATATACTATATGTAAATGATACTGTATTTCATGCATCCTACGCAATGTATGTGCACTTGGACTACATTTCTTCTCTTTTTTTTCTCCTTCAGAATGCTTCCCAAAGGGACCAGGAGAAAGCAGACATTCATCTTTCTGTCTCAAACAAGTATCCTTGTGCAAGTTTTCAAGAAGAACCAGTTTCCTGGCATTGCAGCTAGGGAAGAATTGGCTTGTCAAACAGGAATTTCAGAATCTCAAGTCTAGGTAAGTTCTCAGTGGGAGCAACATGATTTGTCCCATGTGAAGGGTTATTAAACCCTGGGGTGATACTGGATACATGTGGGCGTTAAGGGGGTTATCCTGCTGATTGAAGGCAAAGCTATCGGTTGTAGAGGCCTGGCATTGCAAGTGAGAGTCTTTCCAAGGTAAGAATTCCCAAATCATATTGGCAGCAGTGCATACACATGTACAGAATGACAGGACAAAAGTGGGAGGAGGAAGCGTTGCTCTCTGTGGTAAGTACCGTAAATGCTGTTGAAACTCTACAGTGCCATTATATTGCCTGAGAAGTGTCTTGGTTATAAAAGTGGGAGCACTGAACTGTGTGTGGCAGCATGTTGTCTGCCTTGTGTTTTGGGTCTTCAAGGTGAATGAACTTGTGCAGAGCCTGCCCTCTTAAAGGGATTTGTTCAGTTGCTCAGTGTGCGACTCTTTGCGACCCTGACAGCAGCACGCCAGGCTTCCCTGTCCTTCACCATCTCCTAGTGCTTGCTTAAACTTATGTCCATTTAGTCGGTGATGTCATCCAACCATCTCATCCTCTGTCTCCCCTTCTTTTTGTTTTAAATTAATTAATTAATTTTAATTGGAGGCTAATTACTTTACAATACTGTAGTGGTTTTTGCCATACATTGACATGAATCAGCCATGGGTGTACATGTGTTCACCATCCCGAACCCTCTTCCACCACCCTCCCCATCCCATCCCTCAGGGTCATCCCAGTGCACTAGCCCTGAGCACTCTGTCCCATGCATCGAACCTGGACTGGCGATCTATTTCACATATGGTGATATACATGTTTCAATGCTATTCTTTCAAATCATCCCACCCTCGCCTTCTCCCACAGAGTCCAAAAGACTGTTCTTTATATCTGTGTCTCTTGCTGTCTCACATATAGGGTCATCATTACCATTTTTCTAAATTCTCTATATATGTGTTAGTATACTGTATTGGTGTTTTTCTTTCTGACTTACTTCACTCTGTATAATAGGCTCCAGTTTCACCTACCTCATTAGAACTGATTCAAATGTATTCTTTTTAATGGCTGAGTAATATTCCATTGTGTATATGTACCACAGCTTTCTTATCCATTCGTCTGCTGATGGACATCTAGGTTGTTTCCATGTCCTGGTTATTATAAACAGTGCTGTGATGAACATTGGGGTACATGTGTCTCTTTCAATTCTGGTTTCCTCGGTGTGTATGCCCAGTAGTGCTATTGCTGGGTCATATGGCAGTTCTATTTCCAGTTTTTTAAGGAATCTCCACACTGTTCTCCATAGTGGCTATACCAGTTTGCATTCCCACCAACAGTGTAAGAGGGTTCCCTTTTCTCCTCACCCTCTCCAGCATTTATTGTTTGTAGACTTTTTGATAGCAGCCATTCTAACTGGTGTGAGATGGTACCTCATTGTGGTTTTGATTTGCATTTCTCTGATAATGAGTGATGTTGAGCATCTTTTAATGTGTTTGTTAGCCATCTGTATATCTTCTTTGGAGAAATGTCTGTTTAGTTCTTTGGCCAGTTTTTTGATTGGGTCGTTTATTTTTTCTGGTATTGAGCTGCATGAGCTGCTTATATATATTTGAGATTAATTCTTTGTCAGTTGCTTTGTTTCCTATTATTTTCTCCCATTCTGAAGGCTGTCTTTTCACCTTACTTACAGTTTCTTTCTTTGTGGAAAAGCTTTTAAGTTTAATTAAGTCCCATTTGTTTATTTTTGCTTTTATTTCCATTACCCTTGGAGGTGGGTCATAGAGGATCCTGCTGTGATTTGCCCCTTCTTCTCCTGCCATCAGTCTTTCCCAGGATCTGGGTCTTTTCTACTGAGTCAGCTCTTTGCATCAGGTGGCAAAAGAATTGGAGCTTCAGCATCAGTCCTTCCAATGAATATTCAGGACTGATTTCCTTTAGGATTGACTGGTTTGATCTAGTTGTAGTCTAAGGGCTTCTCAAGAGTCTTCTCCAACAGAACAGTTCAAAAGCATCAGTTTTTCAGGGCTCAGTCTTCTTTTTGGTCCAAACCTTACATCCATACATGACTATTGGAAAAACCATCAGTTCAGTTCAGTCGCTCAGTCGTGTCCGACTCTCCGCGACCCCATGAATCACAGCACGCCAGGCCTCCCTGTCCATCACCAACTCCCGGAGTTCACTCAAACTCAAGTCCACAGAGTCGGTGATGCCATCCAGCCATCTCATTCTCTGTCATCCCCTTCTCTGCCCTCCCCCAACATTTCCCAGCATCAGAGTCTTTTCCAGTGAGTCAACTCATCGCATGAGGTGGCCAGAGTATTGCAGTTTCAACTTTAGCATCAGTCCTTCCAATGAACACCCAGGATTGATCTCCTTTAGAATGGACTGGTTGGATCTCCTTGCAGTACAAGGGACTCTCAAGAGTCTTCTCCAACACCACAGTTCAAAAGCATCCATTCTTCGGTGCTCAGCTTTCTTCACAGTCCAACTCTCACATCCATACATGACCACGGGAAAAACCATTGCCTTGACTAGACGGACCTTGGTTGGCAAAGTGATGTCTCTGCTTTTTAATATACTATCAAGGTTGGTCATAACTTTCCTTCCAAGGAGTAAGCGTCTTTTAATTTCATGGCTGCAATCAGCATCTGCAGTGATTTTGGAACCCAAAAAAATAAATATGACACTGTTTCCACTGTGTTTCCATCTATTTCCCATGAAGTGATGGGACCAGATGCCGTGATCTTTGTTTTCTGAATGTTGAGCTTCAAGCCAACCTTTTCACTCTCCTCTTTCACTTTCATCAAGAGGCTTTTGAGTTCCTCTTCACTTTCTGCCATAAGGGTAGTGTCATCTGCATATCTGAGGTTATTGATATTTCTCCCAGCAATCTTGATTCCAGCTTGTGCTTCTTCCAGCCCAGCGTTCCTCATGATGTGCTCTGCATACAAGTTAAATAAGCAAGGTGACAATATACAGCCTTGACGTACTCCTTTTCCTATCTGGAACCAGTCTGTTGTTCCATGTACAGTTCTGACTGTAGCTTCCTGACCTGCATACAGGTTTCTCAAGAGGCAGGTCAGGTGGTCTGGGATTCCCATCTCTTTCAGAATGTTCCACAGTTTATTGTGATCCACACAGTCAAAGGTTTTGGCACAGTCAATGAAGCAGAAATAGATGTTTTTCTGGAACTCTCTTGCTTTCTCCATGATCCAGCGGATGTTGGCAATTTGATCTCTGGTGCCTCTGCCTTTTCTAAAACCTGCTTGACCATAGCTTTGACTAAATGGACCTTTGTAGGCAAAGTAATGTTTGCTTTTTAATATTCTGTATAGGTTTGTTGTAGGTTTTCTTCCAAGGAGCAAACATTTTTTATTTTCATGGCTGCAGTCACCATCTGCAGTGATTTTGGAGCCCCGCAAAAATAGTCTGTCACTGTTTCCATTGTTTCCTCATCTATTTGCCATGAAATGATGGGACCAGATGCCATGATCTTAGTTTTGTCAGTGTTGAGTTTTAAGCCAGCTTTTTCACTCTCCTTTTTCACTTCACTAAGAGGCTTTTTAGTTCCTCTTTGCTTTCTGCCATAAGGGTGGTGTCATCTGCCTATCTGCGGTTATTGATATTTCTCCCAGCAATTTTAATTCCAGCTTGTGCTTCATCCAGCCTGACATTTCTCATGATGTGCTCTGCACAGAATTTAAATAAGCAGGATGACAGTATGTAACCTTGACATACTCCTTTCCCAATTTGGAACCAGTCCGTTGTTCCATGTCCAGTTCTAACTGTTGCTTCTTGACCTGCATACACGTTTCCCAGGAGGTAAGTAGGGTGGTCCAGTATTTCCATCTATTTAAGAACTTTCCACTTTGTTGTGATCCACACAGTCAAAGGTTTTAGCGTAGTCAGTGAAGCAGATGTTTATCTGGAATTCTCTTGCTTTTTCTGTGATCAAATTGTTGGCAATTTGATCTCTGGTTCCTTTGCCTTTTTTAAACCCCCCTTGAACATCTGAAAGTTCACAGTTCATGTACTGTTGAAGCCTGGCTTGGAGAATTTTGAACATGACTTTACTAGCGTGTGAGATGAGTGCAATTGTGCGATAGTTTGAGCATTCTTTGGCATTGCCTTTCTTTGGGATTGGAATGAAAACTGACTTTTTCCAGTCCTGTGGCCACTGCTGAGTTTTCCAAATTCGCTGGCATATTGAGTGCAGCACTTTCACAGCATCATATTTCAGGATTTGAAATAGCTCAACTGGAATTCCATCACCTCCATTAGCTTTGTTCATAGTGATGCTTCCTAAGGCTTACTTGACTTCACATTCCAGGATGTCTGGCTCTAAATAAGTGATCACACCATCATGGTTATCTGGGTTATTAAGATCTCTTTTGTATAGTTCTTCTTAAAGGGATACCTTAATGATTTGGAGTCTTTCCTATTATCCTCAGTTGGAGGGAGGGACTGTTGACCCTAGATGAGAACTGTTGTACTCTGTACATTATTGACATAGTGTTTTTGAGAATCAGAGTCAGGAAGCAGGTCCATGGGCATGTGGAGACAATCTCTGAAAGACTCACATTTGAATCAGGACCTATATCTGTGCTTCAGGTGGCTTACATCTGTTCAGCATGGATTCAACCTAATCAGCAGAGCCTCTTTATTGATTTAGCCTAGAAAGTTGGGGGCTGAATCTAGACCCCGGTGATTTTCATCTGGACTCGGCACCTGCTGGGTCCTGGACCTCTGTCCATAAGAGATGGGCTGGTGGACATACTCAGTGGAAATGGGGACTGGATCCATGTATTTTAACTTATGCCAATCCAGGAAAGCCATTGGATCAAGGAAAGGTGATTTTTCATTTGGGCTCTAGGCACTGACAAATGCAGGAATGTTTGGAGCAATGCTGAGGACCTCAAGCCTAGTGTGTAAGAAAGTGAAGGTGAATCTCTGGCTATTCCCTAGAGTAAGGGGGCTTATCTGAAGGCATCCATTTTCAGAAGAGAGGGCAGTAGAGGTGCTGGGCAGTGTGTGAAGGGCCCGACATTCTGGCCAGTCGGTGAGGGATCTTCTGGAAGCCAGGTGTCTGGTGTTGACCTGATGTGCCTGTCATTTCCAAGGACCAGTTTGCAGATCTAGATCAGATTCCCCTGATTAGGTCTAACCAAAAATGCCCTCTGCCTGACAGATTCGGTCAAATTGACTTGGAATATCTTACTTCTGATGTGTATACCTCCCTTCTTCTTCCCTAGTTGTGGTTTTGGAACCAAAGAGCTTGGCACCTGAAGCAGAGCAGAGGTGGGCCTGTGAAGGTCCTGGCACATGCATGTGTACTCAGTTGTGTCCAGCTCTTTGTGACCCCATGGACTGTAGCCCTCCAGGCTCCTCAGTCCATGGAATTTTTCAGGCAGGAATACTGGAGTGGGTTGCCATTTTCTGCTCCAGGGATCTCTTCATCCCAGCGATCAAACTCCTGTGTCTCCTGCATGGGCAGGTGGATTCTTTACCACTGAGCCACCTGAGAAGCCCAAAGTTCTTGGCAGAGGGCCCCAATGCCAGGCTAGATCTGACTGTTCTTGGAAACAAAAGCCCACAGTAGCTCTCATCAATTGCCTCCTTCCAATTTGCTTTAGAGCATCCAACCTTTTGCCACAGCAGCTCCTTTTTTCTTCCCCATGTTCTTTGTTCCTCGTGAGCCCTCTGCAGGCTGGTCATTGAAGTCCATGGTGGTGCAGCCTTCCCCAATTGTGCAGGGAAGAGAAAACTCTTAAATTCTGGGAACAGTTCCAAGTCACTCCTCAGCAGGACCAAATCTGGGAGTGGGTCTCCAACTACTCACACAGCTCTCTGGCCTCCATCCCAAGGAACATACCAGGAGAGCAACTGGCAGACTGGCTTGAGAGCACTCTCCCTCCAAGACTCCCCTCAGCCTGACCTTGATAGTCCTCAGCCATACTTGCAGGATTTGGCTTGGCCACACTTATCCCATGCCACGGAACAGAGTATCCAAGTTGTAATCTCCAGGTGGGAGTCTTGGGAAAGAAAGATTCTGCAGCCTGCACATGCTGAGCCTCATGTCTGTCAGTAGCAGGCACTCTCAAGTGAAAAAGACGTCTCCTTTGCTGGACCAACACCAGCACTCAGCAGTTGGAAGCTTATCAAGCCTCTTAGATGAATTCTTGTCAGCCAAAGACATTCAAGAAAAGGTACAACCCTTCCTGAATGTGGATGCATGGGAACAGAAGCCACCAGAAACTCCAGAAGCAGCCCTCAGCAAAGAAAAATTTCAGGCTCTTACTGACATGCTGCCAAGCTGACCAAGACCTCAGACTTGGAAGGAAGAAAGAAACTTTCTCCTGACCCCCTTTCAGACCTTCTTTCTTGGGATACAGGACCATCTTGATAGAAAAAAGGAATAAGTAACACCTAGTGTTTGGGATGGAGAAGGCAATGGCATCCCACTCCAGTACTCTTGCCTGGAAACTCCCATGGACAGAGGAGCCTGGTAGGCTGCAGTCCATGGGGTCGCTAAGGGTCAGACACGACTGAGCGACTTCACTTTCACTTTTCACTTTCATGCATTGGAGAAGGAAATGGCAATCCACTCCAGTGTTCTTGCCTGGAGAATCCCAGGGATGGGGGAGCCTGGTGGGCTTCCGTCTATGGGGTCGCACAGAGTCGGACACGACTGAAGCGACTTAGCAGCAGCAGCAGTGTTTGGGAAACACACGTAGGCAAGAAGACCCATCCTTGACTTGAAAGCCTGAAGGGCTTGTTTCCCCTCTGTCCTGTTGCCTCCTTGAGTGTTTCCCAGCCCCACCTGGACTCTGAGGAAACTTGGACACCAGGAGAGGCACCCTTCCTGAAGTTTTAGTGAAATCGCACATTGTAATGACAAATGTGGCCCAACTTTTCTGTCTGTACCATCCCTGAACTGGAACCAGAACAAGAGGATTAGATATAAGAAGGACTTGTTCACATGTGTTACTTTTCTGGCAAGATTGGAAGGCACATCTGAAGTATGCTTGGTGTATAGAAGAGGAGGGAATGTGACGTGGCTTGAACATTCAGGTCTAGGAACATGAGCTCTTTTCATGGTGGTGAATGCCAGATCTGGCAACTGGCAGCATCTTAAGCCTCTAACTAGTAATGAGTGCTTCAGAGCTTCAGTCCTTAATACACTGGAGACCTCGCATATTATTTTCCCCTGGAGCGTTTGGAATATAAAAAAAAAAAAATGGCAGGAGAAGGTACAATAACATCTCTAACCCATTACTCTGGAAAGGCTAGGAACCTCACTTCCTATAGTTTTAGCATGTTTGTGTGTATGGGCCTGCGTATGTACCTGGAATTTTTTGTTATGGATTTAAAAAAAAATTGCATTCTGACTCTTCGTGGTCTTCCTCCAACAGGACCTGCTCCCTTCCTTTGAAAAGGATACATGGGATTTTCAAGTTGTATGTGACATTCCATTGATTCAACAAGTGTATCTTTGAATTCACTGTGACTTCTTTGTTGTGCTTTGGTTCATTCATACTGCTCTGTCCCATTTTTCCAGTTCTCCTTGTCTGTAAGTACGTATACAGCTACCTCCTCTATCTTCATTTGACAGGAAGACTGTTACCATGGCCACACATGGTGGGACAGTGCCTCTGGAAAAGAGTCTGAATGTGGTAGCCTCATGACAAATGGGGCTTGAGATTTGGGTGGTACTCCTTGTGGTAAGGGCTGTGTATTTCAAAGTAGTGGAAGGAAGACTACATCAGGAGTGGCTGGAAAAACTCAGATCCTTTGTTAGCAGGACTTCTGCAGGCTGTAGATAGAGCAAAGGGCTATCGTTTAACCCTTTATGGGTCCAATGACACCTGCCGCAGAGGAGCCCAGGGATGGGCAGTGGAGCCCACATAGTCATCTGATGGCCTGCGCAGAAGTACACCTGCATGCTCTTGGGATACCTTGGATGCTGTGCATATTGAAGCCTCTGCTCTGGGACTTCTGGTCCAGTGGTTGGGACTCCATGCTTCCACTGCAGGGAGCCTGGGTTTGATCCCTAGTTGGGGAACTAAGATCCCACAAGCTGCATGGTGAAGCCAAAATATAAAAGCCTCTGCTCTGACTAGCAACCTACCACTTGAGTTGTCCAGTTGGGTGGTGGTGGAAGTCTGGGAGCCAGTGATTTGGCAAGAGAAGCAATCTTATCAGAAGTTTCAGTAATGTTTATTAGCACAAACGTCCACCTTCTTGAGGCAAGACTGTCTTGATCCACAAAATGGTCTCATCGCCTCCCATCTCTGGCACCTGAGGACAAACAACTAGAATCTGGATGTCTTCAGGCCAGGAGACTTGAAGACAGCTTGTGGTCCTGTTGGCAGCCATCCACAGGTACCACCTGATGACCATCTTTAGAGTGGGCAGAAAATCAAATACACACAAAAATATAGCAGCCAGAATGCCATTTAGCCTCTGGAGCCCTGATTAAGACATAGATCCTGGATCAGCTTGGGGGTTTTATGCTTTCACAAATGCTATAGTTGAGGCCCTCCTTCTGCAAAGAAGGTTATTGTGCTCATGCTTGAAGCTTTCTACTCAAGTAACTCCTTGTCCTGTAAGTAAATAAGTCCTAGATGCATTTGAGGGTGGAGAGCAAACTACTGTTTGGGAAGAGTCATGTGTTTCCACAGAACATATGTTTAGTTAAAATAATGGTGTTTTGCTTATGTAGAGCCAGTGGGCATTCTGCCAGATGTACATCAAAACAAGCACACTCACATCAGCATTATTTTAACCTAATTAATTTTAATTAAGAGCTGGTGCAATTGTTTTCATTCCAGATTCTAAATAGTCTTAATTGTCTTCATCTTAGTCCATATTTCTGAGTTTCATAAACCTGAGTGGCAAAAGAATATACTAAAGTTGGTAATGTGTATGTGTTTTAATTTTTGAATCGCTGGGAGTTCAAACTGAATTGAAATGTTGGCATGGTAGTATTTTTCATCCAAATCATTCTTTTCAAACACAGCTGTGTCATTGATCATCTGAGTTGCTGCATCCCTTTTTTTTTAAAAAACACACAATTTTAAAAATATTAGTTGTCACTTCAGGTCTGTATTTTGTTTTCATTTTAGGTATAACGTGGTCTGTCTTGGATGCTGTGGGGCTATCATTGTACTTCCCACCTTGTTTGAATTGTCTTTTTCTTCTCACAAGTTGTTGAATCATGCCCTTCTTTTCTGCACTTGTGGTTTTCTGATACTCCCTGACCAGAGAAGGAGTAACCAACTATAGATGGTGAGTATCTCTTTCCTTCAACTATTAAACAGTTATATCTTATTTCCCTTTGGGGGGATAGTCAGAGAACATTGTTTTATAGATTTTGTTGTATTTGTATGGGATGGGCTATCCTTAGCCACACATTCAGTGCTGTGTTGGGCATGTGTTGTTGGAATTCATGGAGAGAATATGACCCAAGTCGACCTGGGAGATGAACCTAGGTAATTGAATCACCTCACCCACTCCCCAGCCTTGTGCTTGAAATGTGCAGTCTGCTCGATTTCCCCAAGAGGTGAGCTTAACAAGGACATACCTTTGAGACAAGGTGGTGTTGGCACCTTTGAACAGTATAGCTGACTGAACTGTTAAGGCTTCTATTTAATGTTTTTAAAGATTCTGGCATACAGGTGGGAAATCATCTTGTGGTTGCCCGAGATGAGCCTCAGAAGTAAATTCCTTTGCTTGTTAAACATCTACCTACCTACCTACCTATCTAGTGTACCTACCCTTTCTTCAGTCTCTGTGGCATGTGAGTTACAGGGTGGGTTTCACTTTACATGCAGGAAGCTCCTGAGTATTCAAGTTCCAAGAGCGTGATCCATGAGTAGACCGTGGCCTTACTCATTCACCCATAGTATTCAAAGTATCATGATTGCACCCTCAAATGAAATGATTTAGAAATGGAATGCAGTGGGTTTCTGAAGATGCCACGGGAGATGTGTAGTGTACATAGGGAAGTTAGGCTGTTCGTTTTGGAAAGAACATACCCAAACCTAATCCTGAGGAACCCAGAATCACAGATTGCAACTGAAAGCAAACTGTTTGAGTATGTGAAAATTAGAGAGTCCTGAAACACAATTTAGGTGAAAGGATGATGGCAGCTTCAGAAATGTCTGGTACTTCCGGTACTTAAGGCCTCTGAACTTGTTTTTCATTTAATTTACACTTGCCTCACAGGATTCCTTCAAGGTCATCAATTTTGAATGAGGGTTTATGGTAGGAAGCAGTTGAAATAGATGGAAGTGGAGCATCTTGTGCTTCCAGAAACTGAACAATTGGCCAGCAGTTTCTGTGTGATCCAGGTGGTTCCCCAACATGGATTCATCAGCTTATCAAGCAATAAGTTGGCATCATCATCTAGGCTTTGTTGTTGGATCATCTGAATGACTTGATGGAAAGTATGAGTGACCACTAAGATTGCAGTGACAGGTTTTATTGGGCTGTGTTTCTGGAATAAATTGGGTAAAAAGGTTGAGAGTGGCTTGGGCATTTTCTTGAGATGGAAAATGAAGTTGGTAGCCCTGTTGCCCATCAGTGCTTCTCTACCAAAAGTCTTAATTAAAGTTGGCACTGTAAATGTACAGAATGTCACATAAATTTTCAAATGTTTTTTGTTTAGTTGATAAAAATACTATGTTTTCCAGTAGACCAAGTTTGGAATTTTGAGTTGGTTTGGTTCTTTTTTATTGTTTGTTTTTATTGTTTTGTTTTCAGTTTTAAGTGGTTATTTTCTGTTGTATTGATGGAAATAATCAAGAAACAATTCACAGTAAGAATAGCAGAGAGTTTATTTTTGCCAAACTGAAAACTAGACCCCAGAATACACAGGTTCCAGATTCACTTGAAATGGAGGAAGCTTATAAAGGCAAAATATGCAGTGTTGCACTAAGTTCCATGAGTTATTTCTTAAGAGTTACTATTGGAGCTGGCAAGAAGTAAGGGTGGCATTAAGTAAGTATTGGTTGAGGTCTGAAACCCTTCCTACTCACAGGAGAAGACCTTGAGACCATAAGTTTGCAGCTGGCAGCTACTAGCAGTCGTCGTCTTCTTTTTTTTTAAAGGGCTGGTGGTGTCCTGGAGTTTGAATTCAGGAAATTCAGGATCTCAGTGACACAGGAACATGTCTGAAACCACAACCATCATGGCCATCTGGCTCCAGCTGGAATGCCTAAAACACAGTTCTATACTTTTTCATAGCAAAGAGCAAACATCAAATATGATGGAGTATGTCACTTCAAAGTTTGAAATAAGAAAGATTAACATGTACACAGCTAGTCAGCATGACGTCGCTATCTTCAAAGGGAAACTCATCCTCCAAGGAGTACCAGGCTGGGCATCATCAGAAGGGGGACATTTGTCTTTATCTTGAAAGTAGGTTTTGAAAACAATCTAATAAAGGCAGTCTGTGGGTTTTTAATAGTTATAGAAGATGTGCAGTGTACATATGACAGGCCATAAGAGAAATTTTTCTGATTAGCACAAGTATAAGGACTTTCCCATTTGTCAGCTGGAGAAGAAAATGGCATACATCTCCAGTGTTCTTGCCCGGAGAATCCCGTGGACAGAGGATTTTTCTGTAATTTTTAATCAGGATATGATTGCTTTTTTATAAATATGATTTTTAATTTTTTTACCTTTATTGATCTCTTTTCTTTTTTTACTTTACAATATTGCATTGGTTTTGCCATACATTGACATGAATCTGCCCCGGGTATACATGTGTTCCCATCCTGAACCCCCCTCCCACCTCCCTCCCCATATCCTCCCTCTGGGTCATTCCAGTGCACCAGCCCTGAGCATCCTGTATTGTGCATCGAGCCTGGACTGGCGATTCATTTCACATGTGATAATATACATGTTTCAATGCCATTCTCCCAAATCATCCCACCCTCGCCCTCTCCCACAGAGTCCAAAAGACTGTTCTATACATCTGTGTCTCTTTTGCTGTCTTGTATACAGGGTTATCATTACCATCTTTCTAAATTCCATATATATGCATTAGTATACAGTATTGGTGTTTTTCTTTCTGGCTTTCTTCACTCTGTATAATAGGCTCCAGTTTCATCCACGTCATTAGAACTGATTCAAATGTATTCTTTTTAATTGCCGAGTAATACTCCATTGCTTTTTAAAAGGAAAAAATATATACACATTTAAAATGGTTATATGAGTGTTCTGTGCAAGACACTTTGACAAGAGTGACATTTCTATTAATATTTCCAGCAGTATGACAAGAAGAAGCCAGTCAGCCACAGGTGTGGAAATGTTTAGCAAAGAGAAATACACAGCTGTGTAGAGACATGGAGGCAGAATGTGTTTGGCCTGAGATGAGTTTAGTAAGGTCAGTGTGGCTGAAGGGGGCTTGAGCAGAGAAAAGGGGAGAAGAGTATGGGAAAAGCATGGTCTAGGTATGTGATGACTGGTTTAGTGATCTATTGCTGGGGGACAACATTTCCCAAACCTGGTGGCTTAAGCAACAAACATTTATTACCTCAGGTTTCTGGGTCAGGAATCGAGCATGGCTGAGCTGGATGGTTCTGTAGTATCAAGAGGTTTACAGGGCTGTGAATAAAACTGAGTCAGGATTTGACCTCACTGAAGGGTAGTGTAAAGATTCAGTCTGGACTGAAGTTCTGAGTGCTCCTCTGTCTCATGATTTCCTCAAGTTCTGGGCCTTGTGGACCTCTACAGATAGCAAGGGACCAGACAAAGGGCAGGAGAGAGAGACAGAAGGGGAGACAGAAATGAAGACAAAGAACAAGTCAGGGAGAACAGGAGCTTAGACACTGCTGACAACCAAATCTTGGACGTGACCTTGTGTCATTATGCCATCTTCTATGGAACAGAATGAGATACTGAGACCAGTCCACATTAAAAAGTAAGAGGTGACACAAGGATGTGTTCACCAGGACATGGGGGCCACGGAGAGAGAGGCCTACTGCCTTACCCAGAACCACAGACTGGCAAAAGGCAGAGCTAGGTACGATCCCAACTCTGTGTCCTCAAAGCTGGAGGCTGGATGCACCCAGGTTCTTTTGGGGACTCTGGAGAAGACTGTACTGGTTACAGCAGATATGTAGATGGTATGGAGATGAGGGACAGCATTTTGTAGCTTAGATGGGTATTTGAAAACTTCTTTTCCTAGGAGAAACCTATGTTATGGGAATGCTGATTGAACCCCTGTCCACACCACAACCAGGGAAGAGGGATCCAGGAAGAGCTCTAGGCTGAGTTTAGTTTTTGTAGTTCTGAATATGTCTCTCATTGGAGAGTTGAAATGAAGACCGTAGAGAGACAGGGTTTGGCGCTGGGCACATGACAGACAGGGTCCAAGAGTAGGAGTGTGCTGTGACCTTCTAGCAGTTTGACTGTGTGGATCACAATAAGCTGGAAAATTCTGAAAGAGATAGGAATACCAGAACACCTGACCTGCCTCTTGAGAAACCTGTATGCAGGTCAGGAAGCAACAGTTAGAACTGTACATGAAACAACAGACTGGTTCCAAATAGGAAAAGGAGTACGTCAAGGCTGTATATTGTCACCGTGCTTATTTAAATTATATGCAGAGTACATCATGAGAAACACTGGGCTGGATGAAGCACAAGCTGGAATCAAGATTGCTGGGAGAAATATCAATAACCTCAGGTATGCAGATGACACCACCCTTACGGCAGAAAGTGAGGAAGAACTAAACAGCCTCTTGATAAGAGTGAAAGAGGAAAGTGAAAAGTTGGCTTAAAGCTCAACATTCAGAAAACAAAGATCATGGCACCCAGTCCCATCACTTCAAGGCAAATAGATGGAGAAACAGTGGTAACATTGGCAGACTATTTTGGGGGGCTCCAAAATCACTGCAGATGGTGACTGAAGCCAAGAAATTAAATGACACTCCTTGGAAGAAAGGTTATGACCAACCTAGAGAGCATATTAAAAAGCAGAGACGTTACTTTGCCAACAAAGGTCCATCTAGTCAAAGCTATGTTTTTTCAGTAGTCATGTATGGATGTGAGAGTTGGACTGTGAAGAAAGCTGATCGCCGAAGAATTGATGCTTTTGAACTGTGGTGTTGGAGAAGACTCTTGAGAGTCCCTTGGACTGCAAGGAGATCCAACGAGTCCATTCTAAAGGAAATCAGTCCTGAATATTCATTGGAAGGACTGATGCTGAAGCTGAAACTCCAATACTTTGGCCACCTCATGTGAAGAGTTGACTCATTTGAAAAGACCCTGATGCTGGGAAAGATTGAAGGCAGGAGGAAAAGGGGACAACAGAGGATGAGATGGTTGGATGGCATCACTGACTCAATGGACATGGGTTTGGGTGGACTTCGGGAGTTGGTGATGGACAACAAAGTCCCCACTGATCTCCTGCAATGTGTAAAGCAGTAGTTTATTTTTTAAAAATTTATTTAATTGTAGGCTAATTACTTTACAGTATTGTAGTGGTTTTTACCATACATTGACATGAATCAGCCATGGGTGTACATGTGTACCCCATGCTGAACCCCCCTCCCACCTCCCTCCCCATCCCATCCCTCTGGGTCATCCCAGTGCACCAGCCCTGAGCACCATGTCTCATACATCGAACCTGGACTGGCGATCTGTTTCACCTGTGACAATATACATGTTTCAGTGCTATTCTCTCAAATCATCCCACCCTCGTCTTCTCCCAGAGAGTCCAAAAGACGACTATATATCTGTGTCTCTTTTGCTGTCTCGCATTTTGGGTTATTGTTACCATCTTTCTAAATTCCACATATATGCATTAGTATACTCTATTGGTGTTTTTCTTTTGGCTTCACTCTGTATAATAGGCTCCAGTTTCATCCACCTCATTAGAACTGATTCAAATGTATTCTTTTTAATGGCTGTGTAATATTCCATTGTGTATATGTTCCTCAGCTTTCTTATCCATTCGTCTGCTGATGGACATCTAGGTTGCTTCCATGTCCTGGCTATTATAAACAGTGCTGCGATGAACATTGGGGTCCATGTGGTTCTTTAGATTCTGGTTTCCTCGGTGTGTATGCCCAGTAGTGCGATTGCTGGGTCATATGGCAGTTCTATTTCCAGTTTTATAAGGAATCTTCACACTGTTCTCCATAGTGGCTGTACCAGTATGCATTCCCACCAACAGTGTAAGAGGGTTCCTTTTTCTCCACACCCTCTCCAGCATTTATTGTTTGTAGACTTTTTGATAGCAGCCATTCTGACTGGCATGAGATGGTACCTCATTGTGGTTTTGATTTGCATTTCTCTGATTATGAGGGATGTTGAGCATCTATCTTTTCATGTGTTTGTTAGCCATCTGTATGTCTTCTTTGGAGAAATGTCTGTTTAGTTCTTTGGCCCATTTTTTAAATTGGGTTGTGTATTTTTCTGGAATTGAGCTGCATGAGCTGATTGTATAGTTTTGAGATTAATTCTTTGTCAGTTTCTTCATTTGCTATTATTTTCTCCCATTCTGAAGGCTGTCTTTTCACCTTGCTTGTTTCCTTCGTTGTACAAAAGCTTTTAAGTTGAATTAGGTTCCATTTGTTTATTTTTGCTTTTATTTCCATTAATCTGGGAGGTGGGTCATAGAGGATCCTGCTGTGGTTTGTGTTGGAGAGTGTTTTCCCTATGTTTTCCTCTGGAATTTTATAATTTCTGGTCTTACGTTTAGATCTTTAATCCATTTTGAATTTATTTTTGTGTATGGTGTTAGAAAGTGTTCTAGTTTCATTCTTTTACAAGTGGTTGACCAGTTTTCCCAGCACCACTTGTTAAAGAGATTGTCTTTCTCCATTGTATATTCTTGCCTCCTTTGTCAAAGATAAGGTGTCCATAGGTGCATGGATTTATCTCTGGGCTTCTATTTTGTTCCTTGATCTATATTTCTGTCTTTGTGCCAGTACCATACTGTGCTGATGACTGTAGCTTTGTAGTGCAGTCTGAAGTCAGGCAGATTGATTCCTCCAGTTCCGTTCTTCTTTCTCAAGATTGCTTTGGCTGTTCGAGGTTTTCTGTACAAATTGTGGAATTATTTGTTCTAGTTCTGTGAAAAATAACGTTGGTAGCTTGATAGGGATTACATTGAATCTATAGATTGCTTTGGGTAGTATACTGATTTTCACTATATTGAGTCTTCCAATCCATGAACATGGTATATTTCTCCATCTATTTGTGTCCTCTTTGATTTCTTTCACCAGTGTTCTATAGTTTTCTATATATAGGTCTGTTGCTTCTTAAGGTAGATTTATTCCTAAGTATTTTATTCATCACAATGGTGAATGGAATTCTTTCCTTAATTTCTCTTTCTGTTTCATTGTCAGTGTATAGAATGCAAGGGATTTCTGGGTGTTAATTTTATATCCTGCAACTTTACTATATTCATTGATTAGCTCTAGTAATTTTCTGGTGGAGTCTTTAGGGTTTTCTATGAAGAGGATCATGTCATCTGAAAACAGTGAGTGTTTTACTTCTTCTTTTCCAATCTGGATTCCTTTTCTTTTTCTGCTCTGATTGCTGTGGCAAAAACTTCCAAAACTATGTTGAATAGTAGTGGTGAGAGTGGGCACCCTTGTCTTGTTCCTGACTTTAGGGGAAATGCTTTCAATTTTTCACCATTGAGGATAATGTTTGCTGTGGGCTTGTCATATATAGTTTTTATTATGTTGAGGAAGGAACATTCCTTCTATTCCCGCCTTCTGGAGGGTTTTGATCATAAATGGATGTTGAATTTTGTCAAAGGCTTTCTCTGCATCTACTGAGATAAATTGTATGGTCTTTATCTTTCAGTTTGTTAAAGTGATGTATCACATTGATTGCTTTGCGGATATTGAAGAATTCTTACATCACTGGGATAAAGCCGACTTGGTCATGATGTATGATCTTTTTAATATGTTGTTGGATTCTGTTTGCTCGAATTTTGTTAAGGATTTTTGCATCTATGTTCATCAGTGATATTGGCCTGTAGTTTTTTTTTTAATGTGTGTGTGGCATCTTTGTCTGGTTTTGGTATTAGGGTGATGGTGGCCTCATAGAATAAGTTTGGAAGTTTACCTTCCTCTGCAATTTTCTGGAAGAGTTTGAGTAGGATAGGTGTTAGCTCTTCTCTAAATTTTTGGTAAAATTCAGCTGTGAAGCCGTCTGGTCCTGGGTTTTTGCTTGCTGGAAGATTTCTGATTACAGTTTAAATTTCTGTGCCTGTGATGGGTCTGTGAAGATTTTCTATTTCTTCCTGCTTCAGTTTTGGAAAGTTGTACTTTTCTAAGAATTTATCCATTTCTTCCAAGTTGTTTAGTTTGGTGGGCATTTATCATGTTCCTTTGCCTGCTGAATATTCTCTGCCTTTTAATCTTATTTAGATTGCTGTGTTTGGGGTAGCCTTTCTGTATTTTGGCAGTTTGTGGTTCCTCTTTATTGTGGAGGTTCTTCACTGTGGGTGGGGTTGGACGAGTGGCTTGTCAAGATTTCCTGGTTAGGGAAGCTGTGTCAGTGTTCTGGTGGGTGGAGCTGGATTTCTTCTCTCTGAAGTGCAATGAAGTGTCCAATAGTGAGTTTTGAGATGTCAGTGGGTTTGGTGTGACTTTGGGCAGCCTGTATATTGAAGCTCAGGGCTATGTTCCTGCGTTTCTGGAGAATTAGCGTGGTATGTCTTGCTCTGGAATTTGTTGGCTCTTGGGTGGTGCCAACACCCAAGAACAAATAGAATTGGCCTCATAGAATGAGTTTGGAAGTTTACCTTCCTCTGCAATTTTCTGGAAGAGTTTGGGTAGGATAGGTGTTAGCTCTTCCCTAAATTTTTGGTAGAATTTAGCTGTGAAGCAGTCTGGTCCTGGGCTTTTGTTTGTCGAAAGATTTCTGATTATGGTTTCGATTTCTGTGGTTGATGTGTCTGTTAAGATTTTCTATTTCTTCCTGGATCAGTTTTGGAAGTTATACTTTTCTAAGAATTTGTCCATTTCTTTCAAGTTGTCCATTTTATTGGCATATAGTTGCTGATAGTAGTCGCTTATGATCCCTTTTATTTCTTTGCTGTCTTGTGATTTCTCCATTTTCATTTCTAATTTTGTTGATTTGATTCTTCTCCTTTTGTTTATTGATGAATCTGGCTGATGATTTGTCTATTTTATTTATCCTCTTGAAGAACAAGCTTTTAGCTTTGTTGATTTTTGCTATGGTCTCTTTTCTTTTTTTGCATTTATTTCTGCCCTAATCTTTGTGGTTTCTTTCCTTCTAACCCTAGCGTTCTTCATTTCTTCCTTTTATAGTTGCTTTAGGTGTAGAGTAGGGTTAAATATATTTGATTTCTCTCCTGTTTCTTGAGGTAGGTTTGTATCTTCGCCTTAGCACTGCTTTTACTGAATCCCATAGGTATTGGGTTGTTGTGTTTTCAGTTTCATTTTTTCTATGCATATTTTGATTTCTTTTTTGATTTCTTCTGTGATTTGTTGGTTATTCAGAAGTGTATTGTTTAGCCTCCATATGTTTGTATTTTTCATAGATTTTTTCCTATAGTTGACATCTATTCTTACCTCATTGTGATAAAAAAAAGATGCTTGTTAAGTTCAGGTCAGTACATTCACTCAGTTGTGTTCGACTCTTTGCGATCCCAAGAGTGGCAGCATGCCAGGCCTCCTCGTCCAACGCCAACTCCTGGATCCCACACAAACTCATGTCCATTGAGTCAGTGGTGCTATCCAACCATCTCATCCTGTCATCCCCTTCTCCTCCTGCCCTCAGTCTTTCCCAGCATCAGGGTCTTATCATATGAGTCAGTTCTTCGCATCAGGTGGCCAAAGTATTGGAGTTTCAGCTTTAGCATCAGTCCTTCCCATGAACACCCAGGATTGATCTCCTTTAGAATGGACTGGTTGGATCTCCTTGCAGTCCAAGGGACTCTCAAGAGTCTTCTCCAACACCACAGTTCAAAAGCATCAATTCTTCTGTGCTCAGCTTTCTTTATAGTGCAACTCTCACATCCATACATGACCACTGGAAAAACCACAGTCTTGACTAGATGGACTTTTGTTGGCAAAATAATGTCTCTGCTTTTTAATATGCTCTCTAGGTTGGTCATAACCTTCCTTCCAAGGAGTAAGCGTCTTTTAATTTCATGGCTGAAATCACCATCTGCATTGATTTTGGAGCCCCCCAAAATAAAGTCAGCCAGTGTTTCCACTGTTTCCCCATCTATTTGCCATGAAGTGAAGGAACCAGATGCCATGATCTTAGTTTTCTGAATGTTGAGCTTTAAGGCAACTTTTTCACTTTCCTCTTTCACTTTCATCAAGAGGCTCTTTAATTCCTCTTCACTTTCTGCCATAAGGGTGGTGTCATCTGCATATCTGAGGTTATTGATATTTCTCCCAGCAGTCTTGATTCCAACTTGACTTTTCTCCAGCCAAGCATTTCTCATGATGTAGTCTACATAGTAGTTAAGTAAGCACGGTGACAGTATACAGCCTTGACATACTCCTTTACCTATTTGGAACCAGTCTGTTGTTCCATGTCCAGTTCTAACTGTTACCTCCTGACCTGAATACAGGTTTCTCAAGAGGCAGGTCAGGTGGTCTGGTATTCCTATCTCTTTCAGAATTTTCCACAGTTTATTGTGATCCACACAGTCAAAGGCTTTGGCATAGTCAATGAAGCATAAATAGATGATTTTCTGGAACTCTCTTGCTTTTTTGATGATCCAGTGAATGTTAGCGATTTGATCTCTGGTTCCCCTGCCTTTTGTAAAATCAGCTTGAACATCTGGAAGTTCCTGGTTCACATATTTCTGAAGTCTGGCTTGGAGAATTTTGAGCATTACTTTGCTAGTGTGTGAGATGAGTGTAATTTGTGGTAGTTTGAACATTCTTTGGCATTGTCTTTCTTTCGGATTGGAATGAAGACTGATCTTTTCCAGTCCTGTGGCCACTGCTGAGTTTTCAAAATTTACTGACATATTGAGTGCAGCACTTTCATAGCATCATCTTTCAGGATTTGAAATAGCTCAATTGGAATTCCATCACCTCCACTAGCTTTGTTTGCAGTGATGCTTCCTAACGCCCACTTGACTTCACATTCCAGGATGTCTGGCTCTAGGTGAGTGATCACACCATCATGATTAACTGGGTCATGAAGGTCTTTTTTGTACAGTTCTTCTGTGTATTCTTGCCATGTCTTCTTAATATCTTCCGCTTCTGTCAGGTCTATACTAGTTCTGTCCTTTATTGAGCGTATCGTTGCATGAAATGTTCCCTTGGTATCTCTAATTTTCTTGAAGACATCTCTAGTCTTTCCATTCTATTGTTTTCCTCTATTTCTTTGCATTGGTTGCTGAGAAAGGCTTTCTTTTCTCTCTTATTCTTTGGAACTCTGCATTCAGATGCTTATATCTTTCCTTTTTTCCTTTGCTTTTTGCTTCTCTTCTATTCACAGCTATTTGTAAGGCCTCCTCAGATAACCAATTTGCTTTTCTGCATTTCTTTTTCCTGGGATGGTCTTGATCCCTATCTCCTGTACAATGTCATGAACCTCTGTCCATAGTTCATCAGGCATTCTATCAGATTTAGTCCCTTAAATCTATTTGTTACTTTCACTGTATAATCCTAAAGGATTTGATTTAGGTCATACCTGAATGGTTTAGTGGTTTTCCCCACTTTCTTCAATTATAGTCTGAATTTGGCAATAAGGAGTTCATGATCTGACCTACAGTCAGCTCCTGGTCTTGTTTTTTCTGACTGTATAGAGCTTCTCCATCTTTGGCTGCAAAGAATATAATCAGTCTTATTTCCGTTTTGGCCATCTTGTGATAGCCATGTGTAAAGTCTTCTTTGTGTTGTTGGAAGAGGGTGTTTGCTATGACCAGTGTGTTCACTAAGCAGAACTCTGTTAGCCTTTGCCCTGCTTCATTCTGTACTCCAAGGCCAAATTTGCCTGTTACTCCAGGTGTTTCTTGACTTCCTACTTTTGCATTCCAGTCCCCTATAATGAAAAGGACATCTTTTTTGGTTGTTAATTCTAAAAGGTCTTGTAGGTCTTCATAGAACCATTCAACTTCAGCTTTTCAGCATTACTTGTTGGGGCATAGACTTTATATAAATATCAATATATATATAAATTTATATATATCCTTATAGCCTGATATTGAATGGTTTGCCTTAGAAACAAACAGAGTTTATTCTGCCATTTTTGAGATTGCATCCAAGTACTGCATCTTGGACTCTTTTGTTGCCTATGAAGGCTACTCCATTTCTTCTACGGGATTCCTGCCCACAATAGTAGATAAAATGGTCATCTGAGTTAAATTCACCCATTCCAGTCCATTTTAGTTTGCTGATTCCTAGAATGTTGATGTTCACTCTTCCCATCTCCTGTTGATCACTTCCAGTTTGCCTTGATTCATGGGCCTATTCCAGGTTCCTATGCAATATTGCTCTTTACAGCATCGGACCTTGCTTCTATCACGAGTCCACAACCAGGTGTTGTTTTGCTTTGGCACCATCCCCTCATTCATTCTTATTTCTCCACTGGTCTCCAGTATCATATTGGGCACCTATTGACCTGGTGAGTTCCTCTTTCAGTGTCCTATCTTTTTGCCTTTTCATATTGTTCATAGGGTTCTCAGTGCAAGAATACTGAAGTGGTTTGCCATTCCCTTCTCCAGTCAATCACATTCTGTCAGACCTCTCAACCATGACCTGTCTGTCTTGGGTGGTCCCATACGGCATGGCCTAGTTTCATTGAGTTAGATAAGCTGTGGTCCGTGTGATCAGATTGGCTAGTTGTCTGTGATTGTGCTTTCAGTCTGTTTGCCCTCTTATGCCCTCTCTCAGCGCTTACCATCTTCCTTGGGTTTCTCTTACCTTGGACGTGGGGTATCTCTTCACGGCTCCTCCAGGAAAGCGAAGCCGCGGCTCCTGACCTTGGACGTGGGGTATCTCCTCTCTGCTGCTCACTGCTCCTGCGCCGCAGCTGCCGCTCGCTACTCAGTTGCCATGCCCTGTCTCATCACCTACCGTCTTACTTGGGTTTCTCTTAATTTGGATGTGGAGTATCTCCTCTCTGCTGCTTGCCACTCCTGCACCGCGCAGCCACCCCTCGTGGCTCCTGCGCCAAAGATGCTTGAGATGACTTCAATTTTTTTGAATTTACCAAGGTTAGATTTATGGCCCAGGATGTGATCTATCCTGGAGAAAGTTCTGTGTGCACTTGAGAAAAAGGTGAAATTCATTGTTTTAGGGTGAAATGTCCTATAGATATCAATTAGGTCTAACTGGTCCATTGTATCATTACAGTTTGTGTTTCCTTGCTAATTTTCTGTTTCATCGATCTATCCATAGGTGTGAGTAGGGTATTAAAGTCTCCCACTCTTATTGTGTTACTATTAATTTCCCCTTTCATATTTGTTAGAATTTGCCTTACATATTGGAGAAGGCAATGGCAACCCACTCTAGTACTCTTGCCTGGAAAATCCCATGGACAGAGGAGCCTGGTAGGCTGCAGTCCATTGGGTCACGAAGAGTCAGACACAACTGAGCGACTTCACTTTCACTTTTCACTTTCATGCATTGGAGAAGGAAATGGCAACCTACTCCAGTGTTCTGCCTGAAGAATCCCAGGGACAGGGGAGCCTGGTGGGCTGCTGTCTATGGGGTCGCACAGAGTTGGACACAACTGAAGCGACTTTGCAGCAGCAGCAGCAGCCTTACATATCACGGTGCTCCTATGTTGGGTGCATATATATTTATAATTTTTATGTCTTCTTCTTGGATTGATCTTTTGATCATTCTGTATTGTCCTTCTTTGTCTCTTTTCACGGCCTTTATTTTGAAGTCTATTTTATCTGATAATAGTATTGCTACTCCTGCTTTCTTTCGGTCTCCATTTGTGTGAAATATCTTTTTCCAGCCCTTCACTTTCAGTCTGTATGTGTCCCTAGGTTTGAGGTGGGTCTCTTGTAGACAGCAAATATAGGGGTCTTGTTTTTGTATCCATTCAGCCAGTCTTTGTCTTTGGTTGGGGCGTTCAACCCATTTACATTTAAAGTAATTATTGATAAGTATGATCTTGTTGCCATTTACTTTGTTGTTTTGGGTTCGGGGTTATAAACCTTTTCTGTGTTTCCCGTCTAGAGAAGATCCTTTAGCATTTGTTGGAGAGCTGGTTTGGTGGTGCTGAATTCTCTCAGCTTTTGCTTGTCTGTAAAGCTTTTGATCTCTCCTTCGTATCTGAATGAGATACTTGCTGGGTACAGTAATCTGGGTTGTAGGTTTTTCTCATTAATCACTTTAAGTATGTCCTGTCATTCCCTTCTGGCTTGAAGAGTTTCTATTGAAAGATCAGCTGTTATCCTTATGGGGATCCCCTTGTGGGTTAATTGTTGTTTTTCCCTTGTTGCTTTTAATATTTGTTCTTCGTGTTTGATCTTTGTTAATTTGATTAATATGTGTCTTTGGGTGTTTAGCCTTGGGTTTATCCTGTTTGGGACTCTCTGGGTTTCTTGGACTTGGGTGGCTATTTCCTTCCCCATTTTAGGGAAGTTTTCAACTATTATCTCCTCAAGTATTTTCTCATGGCCTTTCTTTTTGTCTTCTTCTTCTGGGACTCCTACGATTTGAATGTTGGGTGTTTAACATTATCCCAGAGGTCTCTGAGGTTGTCCTCATTTCTTTTAATTCTTTTTTCTTTTTTCCTCTCTGCTTCATTTATTTCCACCCTTCTATCTTCCACCTCACTTATCCTATCTTCTGCCTCATTTATTGTACTATTGGTTCCTTCCAAAGTGCTTTTGATCTCAGCTATTGGATTATTCATTATTGATTGATATTTTTTTATTTCTTCTAGCTCCTTGTTAAACTTTTCTTGCATCTTCTCAATCCTTGTCTCCAGACTATTTATCTGTAACTCCATTTTGTTTTCAAAATTTTGGATCATTTTTACTATCATTATTCTGAATCCTTTTTCAGTTAGACTCCCTACCTCCTCCTCTTTTGTTTGGTTTGGTGGGCTTTTATCATGTTCCTTTACCTGCCGAATATTTCTCTGCCTTTTCATCTTGTTTAGGTTGCTGTGTTTGGGGTGGCCTTTCTGTGTGCTGGAAGTTTGTGCTTCCTCTTTATTGTGGATGTTCCTCCCTGTGGGTGGGGTTGGACGAGTGGCTTGTCAAGGTTTCCTGGTTAGGGAAACTTGCATCGGTGTTCTGGTGGGTGGAGCTGGATCTCCTCTCTCGAGTGCAATGAAGTGTCCAGTAGTGAGTTTTGAGTTATATATGGGTTTGGTGTGACTTTTGACTGCCTGTATTTTTGTGCTCGGGGTTATGTTCCTGCTTTGTTGGATAATTAGCTTGTTATGTTTTGCTCTGAAACTTGTTGGCTCTTGGGTGGAACCTGGTTTCAGTGTAGGTATAGAGGCTTTTGGATGAGCTTTTGTCAATTAATGGTCCCTGGAGTCAGGAGATTTCTGGTGATCTCAAGTTTTGGATTTAAATCTGGTTTTCAGTCTTATTCTTGTAGTATCCTCAAGACTTCTCCATCCATACAGCAGCAGTGACGAAACATCTAGGTTAATGGTAAAACATTCTCCACAGTGAGGGACACCCAGAGAGGTTCACAGAGTTACATGAAGAGAAGATGGAGGAGAGAGACAGAGGTGACCAGGAGGAGAAGAGGGGGAATCGAAAAGGGGGAGAGCAGTCTAGCCAGTAGTCAATCCCCTATGTGCTCTCCACAGTCTGGAACACTCAGAGAGGTTCACGGAGTTCCATAGAGAAGAGAAAAGGGAGGGAGGAGATAGAGGTGACCAGGAGGAGAGGAGGGGCAGTCAAAAGGAGAGAGACCAGTCTATCCTGTGATCAGTTCCCTAAGTGTTCTCCACAGCCCGGTACACCCAAAGAGATTCAGAGAGTTAAGCAGAGAAGAGAAGGGGGAGGGAGGAGATAGAGGTGACCTGGGGGAGAGAAAGGAGAGTCAAAAGGGGAGAGCAATCAAGCCAGTAATTACACTCCTAAGTAGAAATGGGTACTGAAGATTGGATTCTTAAAGGTGCAGAATTGATAACAAATACCAAAAAGCAAAGATTAAAAATCTAGAGTAGAGGTTAGACTCTCAAAAATACAATATTAAAAAAAATTGCAAAAGTTATATTAAAAAATGAAATTTGCTTTAAAAATAGGGTCTTTTTTTCAAGGTTAATAGTAGGTTTTAAAAATGAAAATTAAAGGATTATTAAACAACTTAAAAATAAAAATATTAAAAAGAAATTTAAAAATGATAATAGTAAAATATATCTAGGAATTTCTCTGGAGCTGTTGAGGGCAGTGGGTGGTCAGTTCAGTTTCAGATAGTTCCTTGTTCTACCTTATACTTCTTCTCAAAGTCTATAGGTCCCTTCCAATGTAGTCAGTGTTAACTACAGGGTTTTAATCTGTTGCACCTGTCACTTCCAGAGCCATTTCCTCTTTTTGGTTTATTTTGGCTTCCTCTGTTTGCAAGTCTCTTCAGTATCTAACTTCTGGCCTGACACAAGGGGGCGAAGGTGGTCATTTATTTAGGCTCACTTGTTCAGTTGTGCTGTGGGGAGGGAGGAACACTGCAAACAAATATCACTGGCGTGTGTGGGGAGTGCTTGCAGTGGCTGAGTCACACTGCGTTTGCCCCTGCTCATGGCGTGTGTGCTTTCCTGGTCTACACTGCTTAGGCTCCAGGTTACTATGCCGGGGAACTTTCTGATGTGGGCCCTGGGTTGCATGCACTTCTCAGATCTACACCACTCAGGTTCAGGTTCTCAGGTACTCCACAAAGGCACAGACTCAGCTGTGCCTGCGTTTTATGCCCTTCCCAGATCCAAGCAGCTCAGGCGACCACGTGCTTGGTGGGCACACACTCCCCAGGTGCTGTGTCTTATCACCTCCCTGGTCCCAGCCGCTCGGTTTCCTGGGTGTGCAGCTGTGTGTCTCTTCTGGGGAGATGATCTCTGGCTGCGACCCTCCTGATGTATGTCAACCGTCCAGGATCCCAGGGAGACTTGTTTGGCGACTGAGAACCTGCTTGCAGTTTGGTAGAGGATGCCATCTCTGGGGCCGAGTTTGCCCCTTGCCTTCCAGCTCTGTCTGTCACCCGCCTGCCTCCCTGCCTCGGGCAGGGGATGGGCCGGTCCGCTGCTGGCTAGCTCTCCTCTGGTATTAGCTCAGTCCTTTGTTCTGTGTGCGGCCTGGCAGTGCCTTAGGTTAGAGCTATGTGGGAAAGTGCTCTCTTTCTCTTTCCTCCCTATTTTTTTTTCTCTCTCTGGCTATCCCACAGTTTGGGCTGTTATCTCTTGTTAGCTCCCTCAGATTGCCCTTAGGGCATTCAGGCCTGGTCCTTACCCTAAGCAGTGCAGCCTGCGCCTCCCTGTTCAGCCCCTGCTTGCTGGTGGCCGACGCGAGCGTCTGGGCTACTTCTCTGGGAGTTGTAGTTAGACCCATAATCTTTGGGTTTTATTTATTTATTTTTTCCTCCCGGTTATATTGGGCTTCCCTGGTGGCTCAGAGGTTAAAGCGTCTGCCTCCAATGCGTGAGACCCGGGTTCGATCCCTGGGTCGGGAAGATCCCCTGGAGAAGGAAATGGTAATCCACTCCAGTATTCTTGCCTGGAGAATCCCATGGATGGAGAAGCCTGGTAGGCTACAGTCCATGGGGTCGCAAAGAGTCGGACACGACTGAGCGACAGAACTAACGAACGAACGATATTGCCCTCTGAGATTCTAAAACTCCCCACACACCCTCCAGTAAGAGGGTCTCCTGGTGTTTGGAAACTTCTAAGAGTCCCTCCCCAGGATGGGTCACCATCCCTAATTCTTTTGTCTCTCTTTTTATCTTTTATATTTTGTCCTACCTCCTTTCAAAGACAATGGGCTGCCTTTCTGGGTGCCTGGTGTCCTTCACCAGTGTTCAGAAGTTGTTTTGTGGTATTTGCTCAGCATTCAAATGATCTTTTGATGAATTTGTGGGGGAGAAAGTGGTCTCCCCGTCCTCTTCCTCTGCCATCTTAGGACTGCCCCCCGTCTCTCCTTTTCAATACTGTCTAGGTTTGTTATAGCTTTCCTGCCAAGAAGCTTTCTGATTCCTTGCCTGCAGTCACCATGTAAGATTTACCTTGCAGTCTAAGTCCTGTAGCTTTATTTTGCTACTTCAGCTATTGCCTTTGGTCATTGCATCTGCACATACATTTTAGATTCAGACTTGTTAATTTCCAACAACACACCTGCTGTTGATTGGTGATTAGTGTTGTGTACTGCATCAGCCATTCAGTTTAGGGAGAAGTCAGTTTTCAAATCAACACTAAGTAAATATTTTGTTTTTGCTGTTTTGGATTTATTTTTGTAGGTGTCTTTCTCCCCCTTCTTCTTTTGTTATTTCTTGTGATTTGATGACTAACTTAATGTTCTGCTTCAGTTCAGTTCAGTCGCTCAGTCGTGTCCGACTCTCCGCGACCCCATGAATCACAGCACGCCAGGCCTCCCTGTCCATCACCAACTCCCGGAGTTCACTCAAACTCATGTCCACAGAGTCAGTGATGCCATCCAGCCATCTCATTCTCCGTCGTCCCCTTCTCCTCCCGCCCCAACCTTTCCCAGCATCAGAGTCTTTTCCAGTGAGTCAACTCGTCGCATGAGGTGGCCAAAGTATTGCAGTTTCAGCTTTAGCATCAGTCCCTCCAAGGAACATCCAGGATTGATCTCCTTTAGAATGGACTGGTTGGATCTCCTTGCAGTATAAGGGACTCTTAAGAGTCTTCTCCAACACCACAGTTCAAAAGCATCCATTCTTTGGTGATCAGCTTTCTTCACAGTCCAACTCTCACATCCATACGTGACCACGGGAAAAACCATTGCCTTGACTAGACAGACCTTTGTTGGCAAAGTAATGTCTCTGCTTTTTAATATACTATCAAGGTTGGTCATAACTTGTTGTGCTTAGATTCCTTTTTTAAAGTATCTGTTGTAGATTTTTGGTTTGCAGTTATAATGAGGTTTTTATATATCAGACTGTCTATAAACAAGATTGTTTTAAGTTGCTGATCTTTTAATTTCGATTCACTTCCAATATCTTGCATTTGTGCTCTGGTCTTTTCACAGTTACACATCTTCATATCATATTTATGTGCAAATGATTTCCTACCTTTACTGTGTTTCCCTTTACTGGTGAGCTTTTCCATTCCTAATTTTCTTATTTCTAGTTGTGGCGTTTTTTTCTTCCCCACCTGGAGAAGTTCCTTTAGCATTTGCTGCAAATCTCATAGCTTTCCCTTGTCAGTAAAGCTTTTGATTTCTTTGTTGAATCTGAAAGAAAGCCCTGCTGTATATTCTTGGTCATAGTTTGTTCCCTTTCATAACTTTAAATACATTGTGCCACTCCCTTCTGGCTTGGAGATTTTGCTTTGAAATCAGCTGATGACCATATGGGAGCTGCCCTGTACGTTCCTTGTTGCTTGTAATGTTTTTTTAAATTTTTGTCAGTTCGATTACTGTGTGTCTTGGCATATTTCTCCTTGGGTTCATCCTGCCTGAGACTGCCTGCTTCCTGGACTTGGGTGACTGTTTTTTTTCCCCATGCTAAGGAAGTTTTCAGTTATTTCTTCAAGTATTTCCTCAGATCCTTTCTCTTTTTTCTGGACCCCTACAATGTGAATGTTTGTGCATTTAATGTCCCAGAGATCTCTAAGACTGTCCTCATTCCTTTTAATTCCTTTGTCTTTATTCTGTTCCATGGCAGTGAATTCTCGTGTTCTGTTTTCCAGGTCACTTATCTGTTCTGCCTGTTTTTCTATTGATTATTTCTAGTGTATTTTTCATTTCAGTTATTCTGTTGTTCATTGTTTTTCTTTAGTTCTTCTACATCTTTGATAAACATATCTTGTATCTGCTGTATCTGTGCCTCCATTCCTTTTCTGAGATCTTGGGTCATCTTTACTATCGTTACTCTGAATTCTTTTTCAGGTAGGTTGTCTATCTCCACTTAATTGTTTTTCTGAAGCTTTATCTTGTTCCTTCATCTGGGACATATTCCTCTGCTGATTTTCTGACACTGTGGTTTCCATTCCACAGGCTGCAGGACTGTAGTTTTTCTGGCTTCTGCTGTGTGCTTCCTGATGGATGAGGCCAAGAGACTTATGTAGGCTCTCTGGGGGGGAAGGTATTGGTAACTGCCTACTGATGGATGGAGCTAGGTCTTGTCCCTCTGGTGGACACAGCAGTGTCAGGGGATGTTTATTGGATAGCTCTTTATTCAGGAAGGCTTTAAGCAGTCTGTCTGCTGATAGGAGGGGATGTGTTCCCACCTTGTTGGTAGTTTCTAAGGGATCCTAGCACTGGAACCTGCAGGTTGTTGTCTTGGTGAAAAATGGAAACCTCCAGTGGCACCAGTGAGTATTCACCAGAACTTCTACTACCAGTGTTCTTGTCCCTGCAGTGAGCCACAGCCACCTCTTGCCTCAGCAGGAGACTCTTCAATACTAGTGGTTACGTCTGGCACAGTCTCTTATGAGGTCACTGAATTTCCCCGAGTCCTGCTGTGTATAAGGACCCTATGTGTGCCCTCTAGGAGTGCAGTTTGTTCCCCAAGTACTGTGTAATTTCTGTGATCAAACCCTGCTAGCTGTCAAAACCAGATTCTCTGGGGACGATTCCTCCCAATGCCAGAAACCCAGGCTGGGGAGCCAGACGTGGAGCTCAGAAGTTTTACTCCTGTGGTATGTTTTCCAGTTTGTGGGTCACCCATCTGGCATGTATGGGGTTTGATTTTATCATGATTTTGTCGTGGATTGGGATGGAGGTATCTTTTTTGTTTGGTTCCAGTGTTTTTTTTTTTTTTTGTCAGTGGTTGTTCAGCAGTTAGTTTTGATGCTGATGTTTCTGTAAGAAGGGGTGAGTTCATTCTGCTCCTCCATCTTTAACACCCTTTCATTTTGACTTTAAATGTCTCAATTTTGTGATATGCTGTTTTTTAAATTATTATTTCTGGAACTGTTTTAGGGCTGCTGTATGTCTAGTGACTTGAAAATAATCACTTCCTTTTTCTTTACTCAGTTTTGTCAGGCGGAATAAATCTGGTCTGTGTCACCCTATCCATGAAGGATACATTTCTCCTGGTATTACTTAAATTTCCTATTTGTTATCTATACATAAAAATGATTTCTATATAGCCAGTTTGCTAATTCATTTCTAATACTTTTCCCATAGATATTTTTAATGTATACAGTGGAATCACTTGCAAATAATTCCAGTTTTTGATGCTTTATTTTTATTTGGCCTTAATGACCTAGCTAAAGCCTTCAGTCCAGTGTTAAATAGAAGTGGTGGTAACAAGAATTCATATCTGATTATTAATATAAGGAAGAAATATTCCAGTATTTATCTGCTTAGTATGATGTCTGTTGTATGTTAGCATTTTGTTTTTAGTGAAGTCTCCTATTTCTATTTTGAAATCATGAATGTGTGTAAAGTTTTATCATATTTTTCTGTATCTGAGACACTACTATGGCTTCACTTCTTTTTCTGTAATGTGGTAGGCTCTATGTCAGTTAACTTAAAACTTTCCAACATTTGCTTGAAAATGATTCCAAACTTACAAAAAACTCACAAGCATAGTACAAAAAACTCACAGTTCCCAACTGAGAATCGCATTTCCTTCATCTACCCATTACACTTGCTTGAACTCTATCTCTATACACAAATTACTTTTTCCTTTCTAACACATCTGAAAATAACCTGCACATGAAACTTCATTTCCCCTATACACCTGAGTGTGTATGTTCCCCAAATAAAACACTTACCTCCAGACACAAGTGTGAAAATAAACACTATTGTCTATCTAGTCTACACTCTTTAATTTTTAAGTTTTTCCAACTATTCTGTTTTTACCTTAAGAAAACTGAAGGATACTTGCTTTACAATGTGTTATTTTCTGATGTACAATGAAGTGAATCAGGTATATGTATACATATATACCCTTACTCTTGGACCTCCCATTCCCCCATCCTGGTCATCATAGAGCAATGAGCTCCCTATGCTATACTGTGCAGGTCTCACTAGCTACATATTTTTATACATAAGTGTATTTATGTCAGACCTAATTTCCCAATTCATCCCATTGTCCAATTACCTGCCTGTGTCCATACATCCATTATCCATGTCTATGTCTTTATTTTTGCCCTAGAACTAGGTTCATCTGTACAACTTTTCTGGATTCCACATACATTAATATGCAACATTAGTTTTTTTCTGACTTAAAATCACTATGTATGACACACTGTTGACTCCCACCCACATCTCTCCAGATGACTCAATTCTGTTTGTTTTTATGGCTGTAATATTCCATTGTACCACCTATTCTTTCATCTGTCAATGGACACTTAGGTTATTGCTCTGAGTATTGTACATAGTACTGCAGTGAACACTGTGTCTTTCTGAATTATGGTTTTCTGTATCAAAAGGCAAAATGATGAATTCCCCAGGACGTTAGGTGCCCAGTATGCTACTGGAGATCAGTGGAGAAATAACTCCAGAAAAAATGAAGGGATGGAGCTAAAGCAAAATAAATACCCAGTTGTGAATGTGACTGGTATAGAAGAAAGGTCTGATGCTGTAAAGAGCAATATTGCATAGGAACCTGGAATGTTAGGTCCATGAATCAAGGCAAATTGGAAGTGGTCAAACAGGAGATGACAAGAGTGAATGTAGACATTTTAGGAATCAGTGAACTAAAATGGACTGGAATGGGTGAATTTAACGCAGATGACCATTATATCTACTACTGTGGGCAGGAATCCCTTAGAAGAAATGGAGTAGCCATCATGGTCAACAAAAGAGTCTGAAATGCAGTACTTGGATGCAGTCTTAAAAATGACAGAATGATTTCTGTTTCCAAGGCAAACCATTCAATATTACAGTAATCCAAGCCTATGCTCCAACCAGTAATGCTGAAGAAGCTGAAGTTGAACGGTTCTATGAAGACCTACAAGACCTTATAGAACTAACACCCAAAAAAGATGTCCTTTTCATTATAGGGGACTGGAATGCAAAAGTAGGAAGTCAAGAAACACCTGGAGTAACAGGCAAATTTGGCCTTGGAGCACGGAATGAAGCAGGGCAAAGGCTAATAGAGTTTTGCCAAGAGAACGCACTGGTCATAGCAAACACCCTCTTCCAGCAACACAAGAGAAGACTCTACACATGGACATCACCAGATGGTCAACACCGAAATCAGACTGATTATATTCTTTGCAGCTAAAGATGGAGAAGCTGTATACAGTTAGCAAAAACAAGACCAGGAGCTGACTGTGGCTCAGATCATGAACTCCTTATTGTCAAATTCAGACTTAAATTGAAGAAAGTAGGGAAAACCACTAGACCATTCAGATATGACCTAAATCAAATCCCTTATGATTATAGAGTGGAAGTGAGAAATAGATTTAAGGGATTGGATCTGATAGATAGAGTGCCTGATGAACTATGGACGGAGGTTCGTGACACTGTACAGGAGACAGGGACCAAGACCATCCCCATGGAAAAGAAATACAAAAAAGCAAAATGGCTGTCTGAGGAGGCCTTACAAATAGCTGTGAAAAGAAGAGAAGCGAAAAGCAAAGGAGGAAAGGAAAGATATAAGCATCTGAATGCAGAGTTCCAAAGAATGGCAAGGAGAGATGAAAGGGCCTTCATCCGCGATCAATGCAAAGAAATAGAGGAAAACAACTGATTAGGAAAAACAAGAGATCTCGTCAAGAAAATCAGAGATACCAAGGGAACATTTCATGCAAAGATGGGCTCGATAAAGGACAGAAATGGTATGGACCTAACAGAAGCAGAAGATATTAAGAAGAGGTGGCAAGAATACACAGAAGAACTGTACACAAAAGATCTTCACGACAAAGATAATCACGATGGTGTGATCACTCACCTGGAGCCAGGCATCTTGGAATGTGAAGTCAAGTGGGCCTTAGAAAGCATCACTACGAACAAAGCTAGTGGAGGTGATAGAATTCCAGTTGAGCTATTTCAAATCCTGAAAGATGATGCTGTGAAACTGCTGCACTCAATATGCCAGCAATTTTGGAAAACTCAGCAGTGGCCACAGGACTGGAAAAGGTCAGTCTTCATTCCAATCCCAAAGAAAGGCAATGCCAAAGAATGCTCACACTACCACACAATTGCACTCATCTCACACGCTAGTAAAGTCATGCTCAAAATTCTCCAAGCCAGGTTTCAGCAGTATGTGAACCGTGAACTTCCAGATGTTCAAGCAGGTTTTAGAAAAGGCAGAGGCACCAGAGATCAAATTGCCAACATCCGCTGGATCATGGAGAAAGCAAGAGAGTTCCAGAAAAACATCTATTTCTGCTTCATTGACTATGCCAAAGCCTTTGTGTGGATCACAATAAACTGTGGAACATTCTGAAAGAGATGGGAATACCAGACCACCTGACCTGCCTCTTGAGAAACCTGTATGCAGGTCAGGAAGCTACAGTTAGAACTGGACATGGAACAACAGACGGGTTCCCAATAGGAAAAGGAGTACGTCAAGGTTGTATATTGTCACCCTGCTTATTTAACTTATATGCAGAGTACATCATGAGGAACGCTGGGCTGGAAGAAGCACAAGCTGGAATCAAGATTGCCTGGAGCAATATCAGTAACCTCAGATATGCAGATGACACCACCCTTATGGCAGAAAGTGAAGAGGAACTCAAAAGCCTCTTGATGAAAGTGAAAGAGATTGAAAAGGTTGGCTTGAAGCTCAACATTCAGAAAACAAAGATAATGGCATCTGGTCCCATCACTTCATTGGAAATAAATGGGGAAACAGTGGAAACAGTGTCAGACTTTATTTTTTTGGGCTCCAAAATCACTGCGGGTGCTGATTGCAGCCATGAAATTAAAAGACACTTACTCCTTGGAAGGAAAGTTATGAGCAACCTAGATAGCATATTAAAAAGCAGAGACATTACTTTGCCAACCAAGGTCCGTCTAGTCAAGGCTATGGTTTTTCCCGTGGTCATGTATGGATGTGAGAGTTGGACTGTGAAGAAAGCTGATCGCCGAAGAACTGATGCTTTTGAACTGTGGTGTTGGAAAAGACTCTTGAGAGTCCCTTGGACTGCAAGGAGATCCAACCAGTCCATTCTGAAGGAGATCAGTCCTGGGTGTTCATTGGAAGGACTGATGCTAAGCTGAAACTCCAATACTTTGGCCACCTCATGCGACGAGCGGACTCACTGGAAAAGACTCTCATGCTGGGAGGGATTGGGGGTGGAAGGATACGGGGACAACAGAGAATGAGATGGCTGGATGGCATCACCGCCTCGATGGACATGAGTTTGAGTGAACTCTGGGAGTTGGTGATGGACAGGGAGGCCTGGTGTGCTATGGTTTATGGGGTTGCAAATAGTTGGACATGACTGAGAGACTGAACTGAACTGAACTGAAGGGTTTATGACCTGTAGTTGGATTGCTGGGTCAAATGGTAGTTCTAGTTTTACTTTTTTAAAGAAGCTCCATACCGTTCTCCATAGTGGCCATATCAGTTTACAGTCCTACCAAAACTGCAAGAGGGTTCTGTTTTCTCCACGCCTACTTGTAGATTTTATGATAATCGTCATTCTGACCCATATGAGGTGATACTTCACTCACCAGTTTTGATTTGCCTTTCTCTAATAATTAGTGATGCTGAACATCTTTTCATGTGCCTCCCGGCCATCTGTATGTCTTCTTTGGCATGTGTGTGTGCTCAGTTGTCTCCAACTCTTTGCCACCCCATGGATGACAGCCCACAGGCTTCTCTATCCATGGGATTTTCCAGGCAAGCATACAGAAGTGGGTTGCCATTTCTTCCTCCAGGGGATCTTCACAGCCCAGGGATTGAACCCATATCTCTTTGCATTGGCAGGCAGCTTCCTTATCATTGCATCACTTTTCAGGAAGCCCGTGTCTTCTTTTTAGAAAAGTCTGTTTAGGTCCTCTGCCGTTGTTTTGATTAGGTTGTTTTATACTGAGCTGCATGAGCTGTTCATATATTTTGGAGATGAATCCCTTGTCTGTTCTTTCATTTGCAAATATTTTCTCACATTCTGAGGGTTATCTTTTTTTCTTGTTTATAATTTCAATAAAGTTTAATTTGGTGACACTTATTTTTTGTTTTTACTTTCTAATGAAAGTAGTGAAAGTGGAATTGCTCAGTCGTGTCTGACTCTTTGTGACACCATGGACTGTAGCCTATCAGGCTTCTCCATCCATGGGATTTTTCCAGGCAAGAGTACGGGAGTGGGTTGCCATTTCCTTCTCCAGCGGATCTTCCTGATGCAGGGATCAAACCCGGGTCTCCTCCTTTGCAGGCAGACGATTTACCCTCTGAGCCACCAGGGAAGCAATGAAAGTAGGAGGTTGGTAAAAAAAAAAAATCTAGGTGTGGTTTATGTCAGAAACTGTTCTACCTATGTTTTCCTTATCTTAAGAGTTTTATAACACCTAACCTTACATTTAGGCCTTTAATCCATTTCTAGTTTACTTTTTTGTGTGGTGTTAGGGAGTTCATTCTTTTACATTTATCTTTCTAGTTTTTTTTAGCACCACTTATTTAAAGATTGTCTTTTCTCTATTGAATGTTCCTACCTCCTCTGCCCTAAATTCAGTGACCACAAGTGCATAGGTTTATCTCTGGGCTTTCAATCCTGTTTCACTTATATTTTTTCTGTGATAATGACATTATGGTCTTGATTGCTGTTGCCTTGTAGTATAGTCTGAAGTCAGAGAGCCTCATTTCTCCAGCTCCAGTTTTCTTAAGGTTGCTTTGGCTATTTGAGGTCTATTGTGTGTCCATACAAATTTAAAAATTTGTTGTTGTAGTTTTCAAGTGGTAATTTGATAGGCACTGTGTTGCATCTTTAGATTGCTTTGGGTAGTATAGTCATTTTGACAATACTGATTTTTCTAATCCAAGAATATGGTATAATCTCTCCATCTACTTGTGTCATCTTTGATTTCTTTCATCAGTTTTTTTTTATGGTTTTCTGAGTCCAGGTCTTTTGCTTCCTTGAGTGAGTGAGTGAGTGAAGTTGCTCAGTCATGTCTGACTCTTTGTGACCCCATGGACTGTCCATGGACAGGCTCCTTAGTCCATGGGATTTTTCAGTCAAGAGTACTGGAATGGTTGCCATTTCCTTCTCCAGGGAATCTTCCTGACCCAGGGATTGAACCTGGGTCATCCGCATTGCAGGCAGACACTTTACCGTCTGAGCCACTGGGGAAGCCATTTGCTTCCTTATAGAGCTGTATTCCTACATATTTTATTCTTTTCTGGGGATGATAAATTGGATTTCCATAATTTTGCTTTCTGATCTTTCATTCTTATTGTATAGGAAAGCAGATTTCTTTGCATTTTTACCCTGCAACTTTACCAGACTCATTGATTAGCTCTGGTAATTTTCTGGTAGCATGTTGAGGATTTTCTGTATATAGTATGTCATCTGGAAAAAGTGACAGTTTTACTTCTTTTCCAGTTTGGATTCCATTTATTTCTTTTATTTGATTGCCTTGGCTAGGACGTCTAAACTGTGTTGAATACGAGTGGTAAGAGTGGATATCCTTACATCCTTATTGTGTACATCCTTGTCTTCTTTCTGATCTTAGAGGAAGTGTTTTCAGTATCTCACCACCAAGAATGATGTTTGCTGTAGGTTAGTTGTGTCTATGGCCTTTACTATGCCGAGGTAGTTTCCCTTTGCCCACTTTCTGGAGAGTTTTTAAAAAAAAAAAAAATCATAAATGCTGTTGAATTTTGTCAAAAGCTTTTACATCATCTATTTAATTTTTTAATACAGTGTAGCACATTGATTTGTGTGTATTGTGAAGAGTTCTTGCAATCCTGAGATAAATCCCATTTGATCATGGTGTGTGATCCTTTGAATGTGTTGTTGGATTCTTTTTGCCAGTATTTTGCTGAATATTTTTTTAATCTATGTTCATCAGTGATATTTTTGTATCTGTTCATCAGTGACATTGATGTCATTTTCTTTTTTGTGTGGTATTTTTGCCTGGTTTTGGCATCAGAGTGATGTCAGTCTTATAGAATGAATTTGGTAGTGTGCCTCCCTCTGCAATTTTTGGAAAGACTTTGAGAATAAGTGTTAACTGTTCTCTAAATGTCTGCTAGAATTTGCCTGTGAAACCATCTGTTCCTGGACTTTTGTGTGTTGGAAGACGTTTTAACTATACTTTCAGTTTCATTACTTGCGATTGATCTGTTTCCCAATCTGGGAAAATCCTAACCTGGTTCAGTCATAAAAGGTTATACCTTTCCAAGAATTTGTCCATGTTTTCCAGATTGTTGATTTTATTGGCATATCAGTTCAGTTCAGTTGCTCAGTCATGTCCGACTCTCCGCGACCCCATGAATCACAGCACGCCAGGCCTCCCTGTCCAACACCAACTCCCGGAGTACACTCAAACTCATGTCCACAGAGTTGGTGATGCCATCCAGCCATCTCATTCTCCGTCATCCCCTTCTCCTCCTGCCCCCAACATTTCCCAGCATCAGAGTCTTTTCCAGTGAGTCAACTCGTCGCATGAGGTGGCCAAAGTATTGCAGATTCAGCTTTAGCATCAGTCCCTCCAATGAACATCCAGGATTGATCTCCTCTAGAATGGACTGGTTGGATCTCCTTGCAGTATAAGGGACTCTCAAGAGTCTTCTCCAACACCACAGTTCAAAAGCATCGATTCTTCGGCAATCAGCCTTCTTCACAGTCCAACTCTCACATCCATACATGACCACGGGAAAAACCATTGCCTTGACTAGACGGACCTTGGTTGTCAAAGTAATGTCTCTGCTTTTTAAAATACTATCAAGGTTGGTCATAACTTTCCTTCCAAGGAGTAAGCGTCTTCTAATTTCATGGCTGCAATCAGCATCTGCAGTGATTTTGGAGCCCCCAAATATAAAGTCTGACACTGTTTCCACTGTTTTTCCATCTATTTCCCATGAAGTGATGGGACCAGATACCATGATCTTTGTTTTCTGAATGCTGAGCTTCAAGCCAACCTTTTCACTCTCCTCTTTCACTTTCATCAAGAGGCTTTTGAGTTCCTCTTCACTTTCTGCCATAAGGGTAGTGTCATCTGCATATCTGAGGTTATTGATATTTCTCCCAGCAGTCTTGATTCCAGCTTGTGCTTCTTCCAGCCCAGCGTTCCTCATGATGTACTAGTTGCTTGTAATAGGCTCTTATGATCCTTTGCATTTCTGCAGTGTCAGTAGTAATTTATCCTTTTTCATTTCTAATTTTCTTGATTTGAATCCTCTCCTTTTTTTTTTTCTAGATCAGTATGGCTAAAGGTTTATCATTTTATTTTCTCAAAGAATCAACTTTTTAATTGATCTTTGCTGTTGGTTTCTTCATTTCTATTTCATTTCTGCTCTGAACTTTCTTTCTACTGACTTTGGGTTTTGTTCTTCTCTAGTTGCTCTAGGTATGAAGTTAGATTGAGATTTTTGTTTCTTGATGTGAGATGGAATTATTATAAACTTCTTAGAACTTTTTTTGCTCCATCAGTTAGGTTTTGTATCATCGAGTTTTTATTGTAATTTATTTGTGTATTTTTTATTTCCTCTTTGATTTCTTTGGTAATCTCTTGGTTATTTAGCAATGCAGTGTTCAGCCTCCATGTTTGTGTTTTTTAGTTTTCCTGTAACTTGATTTCTAGTCTCATAGCATGTGGTTGGAAAAGTTGCTTGATAAAATTTCAATTTTCTTAAATTTTCTGGGGCTTGATTTGGGACCGAAGATGTGATTTTATTCTGGAGAATGTTTCATGTTCACTTGAGAAGAAAGTGTACTCTGCAACTTTCAAGTGGTGTGTCCTGAAATATAAATTAAATCTATCTGGTCTGTTGTATCATTTAAAACTGTACTATTTTTTGTCTGGATGATCTGTCCATTGGTGTAAGTGGGGTGTTAAAGTTTCCCACTAAAAAAAAAAAAAAAAAAAAATTGTGTTACTGCCAATTTCTCCTTTTATGGCTGTTAGCATTTACTTTATGTATTGAGATGCTCCTAATTGTTGTATCTTTCTTGGATTGCTCCCTTGATCACTGTGTAATGTATTTATTTATCTCATAACATTCTTTAAAGTCTGTTATATCTGAGTATTGCTATGCCTGTGTTCTTTTTGATTCACGTTTGAATGGAATATCTTTTTCCATCCTCAATCTGTATGTATCCCTAGGTCTACAGAGGGTCTCTTGTAGATGGCATATATACAGGTCTATTTTTGCATCCATTCTGCCAGTTTGTATACCTGATTAGTATTTTGTGGGGAAATACTTAGAGATTATGCCAGTATTCTGTCCTTCATTAAGCTTCTACATACAAAGTAGTAGACTATGTATGTAAATAGACTTGCTGAATGAACCACCTGTATGATGGCTGCCAGTGGTGTTTTTATCTATTGCCATTATTCTTCCTACATTTATTCGTTGGCATTGTATAAAGAAAAGCTTTTTTTCCCTTCCTCTATGTATTTACAAATGAATGTTACTGTTAATTGTTTTAATGTTCAAACTGTCTCAGATTTGACTAAGGAAACCTGTCCAAGGTGGTTCTTTTCGTTTTGACATGTCTGCATAATTCTTTGAACATAATTTCTTATTGTTTAATAGATAAGGCCATCCTGTATTTCTCCCCATGACTGACTTAGAATAAGGCATTACTCCAGAGATGGTCCATTTTTGACGGCAGGGTAGTATTTAGTAGTTAATAACTTGGTACTTGGTGTGCTCAGTCCTACTGAGGTGTCATTATGTTCAGGCCCTCTCAGCTGACAGATCCATAAAACAAACACACACACACATAACCACTAATATAACTATTTCTGTGTATTTAAAGTATGAGTTACAGTCCAGTCCAACCCTCCAAGACATTTTCTAGCTTCTCCTGTTTCCATTTTAACAGATACCTTTTCCAACAGTGAGGAATTTGACTTTACACATCCTCCACACATTTACTTATCTGCCCAATGTTGCCAACACATCAGCTATGCTGTCTTTTTCACCTACACTCAGCACTCTTGATGCAGGTGGACAGAACACCTTTCTCATCCCTGATGGCAGACCTATGGGGAGGCCTGTAGGAGGACCAGCAGACATTTGAATTTTCCTTACAACCACTGATTCCAGTTCACGTCTAATATCTTAAATTGGAAGGAACAGCACACTGAGCATTGGGCCATACTGTATAAATGCTCTGTCTAAATGCAGACATTCTCCACATTTCAACGATGATTAGATCAGGTTTAACCAAGAGCTTCTGCCCATGTAAAACGGAATTATTTTTGTGGTAATTACTGTCTGACGTCCACTTAGATGCTACTTCAAACATTTCACACAACTTCAATAAAGGTATCACCTCAAAGTAAATGCTTTCGTATAATTTCCTATAGTTTGTGCATTTTCTCTGGCCTGTGGACAAAGTCTTTTCTACAAATACTGACAGAGGGTTTACCTTGATTTCTCTGATATTTAGTGAGGTGTGGTTTTGGACAGAAGGTTCCCTGTATTCACTCACCTATAGGTCTTCTCTATTCTGAGCTTAATTCCAATAGAAGATTTTTCTATGTTCTGAATATCTTCATATTATTTGCTCCCCTCTGTAAGTCATCTGCTGTATTTTAAGAACTGACTTTAGATCAAAGGCGTTCTCAAAATCTTAACAAATTTTTCTCCCCACTTGGTGTTCTTTGTTCTATAAACTGTTGACTTCACCCAGAGTGATTTCCCTCATTTATTATACCTATAGGGTTTCTTCCCAGATGTGTCCTCTGATGTACAGTAAGTTTTGACTTCACATAGAATGATTTTCTGCAAACATTACATTCATAGGGTTTCTCCCCTGTGTGTGTTCTGTGATGAGCAATGAGTTTTGACTTCACACAGAATGATTTTCCACATTCATTACATTCATAGGGTTTCTGTCTTACATGAGTTCTCTGATGAACAATTAGAGCTGATTTCTGACGGAAATTTTTCCCACATTCATTACATCCAAAAGGTTTCTCTCCTGTGTGTCTCCTCTGATGTTCTGTGAAACCTGAGTAATAGCAGAAAAACTTTCCACATTCAGTGCATTCATAGGGCTTCTCACCTGTGTGAGTTCTCAAATGTTTCGTGAGCGTTGACTTCTCAGAGAAAGATTTCCCACATTCACTGCATTCGTAAGGTTTTTCCCCTGTGTGAGTTCTTTGATGTTTAATGAGGTCTGATTTCCTTAGGAAGGCCTTCCCACATTCATAACATTCATAGGGCTTCTCCCCTGTGTGTGTCTTCTGATGCACAGTAAGGACAGACTTAAATGAGAAGGCCTTCCCACAGTCATGACATTCATATGGTTTCTCCCCTGTGTGTGTTCTATGGTGTTGGGTGAGGGTTGACTTGTCACTGAAGGATTTTCCACATTCTTGACATTCATAAGGTTTCTCCCCTGTATGAATTCTCTGATGTTTAATGAGGTCTGAATTCTTGTAGAAACTTTTCCCACATTCATGACATTCGTAGGATTTCTCCCCTGTGTGGGTTCTCTGATGTCTTGTGTGGGCTGATTTCTGGTTGAATGCTTTTCCACATTCATGACATCCATAGGGTTTTTCTCCTGTGTGTATGCTCTGTTGTGCACCAAAGACTATGGTTCCACATTCATTATATTCAATTATATTGTCAGTTGAGTGGGTCCTCTGAATTGGAGTCAGGTCTGACTTTTGGCTCGAAGGGTGAACACTATGTTCAAAGAAAATTTCTCCACATTCATTAAATTCGTAGTGATTCTCTTTCGGATGTGTTCTTTGAGCAATGAGAGGTGAAATATCGCAAGTTTTTCTGTATTCAGTGTATTCACAGGTGTTCTGTCCTGTGTAAGGTTTCTTATGTTTAACAAAGAGTGAATTCGCATGGAAAGCTTTCCTACATTCATTGTATTCAAATGGCTCCAAAATTTCATTTTTTTGATGCTGAACAGAGTCTTCATTAAGACAGAGGCCATTCTCATTTTTATTATATTCATAAGACTTCTCTCCATAATGAATTCTTTCATGCTTGTCATCATGGAACCATTTTCTACCTTTGTTGAAGTCAAACTTCTTTCTGCTGCAGTTAATTAATTCTGAAATAGAGGGACAAGAAAGATTAGTTCACAAGGATATTTAGAGGAAATAGTATTAGGTTTGGGGAGCTGGTCAGTTTATGTCCTAATCTCTTCATGCCTAGAGGATGACAACAGTGTATATATCCAATTTCATCTCTCTTTCAAGTCTACCCAGGAGCAACAAGTCCATATTCTAAAAGTCATGTACTAAACATGTAGAACAGTACTAAAACCCATGCTGCAATTCTGTTTCTAGCTCTGAATCACGATGAATAAAAATATGCAATAAAAGAGCATGTCAGTGAACCATTCTTGCCACAGGATCAGACTCACAGCTCTATTCTAGTTAGTGTGTGGGTGTGCACTCATGTGCACACTCAGTCGTGTCCAACTCTGCAGCCCCATGGACTGTAGCCCAGCAGGCTCCTCTGTCCATGGAATTTTCTGCAAGAATACTGGAGCAGGTTGCCATTTCCTCCACCAGGGGATCTTTACATTCTCTTTATTATAATACATCAGTTACTAATCAGGGGACCTCTCCTGACCATCAAACCCTGTTTCAAGCCCTTCTGGCTTTTCCCCCCAAATAAAATCTCAATCCTGCTTTCACATACATGTTTCAACATCTCTATATACCATGAAAACTATAAAATTCTAAACCTGGTCCTAAAAATTTCATTATCTTTAACCTTACGGTTTTTTTGTTATGTGTACCTGTTTTTACGCCTCTGCTGTCTATAATCCTCTATGAGTGAGTGATAGTTGCTCAGTCATGCCTGACTCTTTGCAACCCCCTGGACTGTAGCCTGCCAGGCTCCTCTGTCCATGGAATTCTCCTGGCATGATTACTGGAGTGGGTTGCCATTTCCTTCTCTAATAATCCTTTATATCCTTGAGTTTAATGTCCTAAGTGACAATATATATTTAAAATTTTACTTTATTGTAATATAGCTGATTTACAGTGCTGTGTTAGTTTCTGATATACAGGAAAGTGACTCAGTTATATTCTTTTTCATATTCACTTCCATTGTAGTTTATTTATTACAGCATACTGAATATAGGACCTTGTTATTTATTCTACATATTATAGTTTCTGTATGCTAAATCAAAACTTCCAGTGCATCCCTTTCCTATCCCTCTCGCCTTTGGCAGTCACAAGTATGTTCTCTGCGCCTGTTTCATAGATAAGCTCGTTGGTGGCGTATTTTAGATTCTGCACAAACGTGGTATCATATGATATTTGTCTTCCTGACTTAGTATGAACTGAACTGAACTGACTTAGTATGATAATCTCTAGGTCCATCCATATTCCTAAAAATGGTATTTCCCTTTTCTATGGCTGAGTAATATTTCATTGTATATATGTATCACATCTTCTTTATCCATTTCTCTATTGATGGACTGCTTCCATGTCTTGACTATTAGAAATATTGCTGCAGTGAACACTGGGGTATCTGTTTCTTTTTGAATAACAGTTTTCTCTGAATACATGCCCAGGAGTGGGATTGCTGGATCATAGGGTAGTTCTGTTTTTTTAGGGAACCTCCATACTGTTCCCCATAGGGGCTGTATCAATTTATAGTTGCACCAACAGTGTAGGAGAGTTCCCTTTTCTCCACACCCTCTCCAGCATTTATTGTTTGTAGCCTTTTTGATGGTAGCCATTCTCACTGGTATGAGGTAATACCTCATTTTGGTTTTGATTTGTATTTCCCTAATAATTAGCAGTGTTGAGCATCATGTGCCTATTGGCCATCTGGATATATTCTTTGGAGAGAGATCTATTTAGCTCTTCAGCCAATTTTTTGTTGAGTTGTGTGAGATGTTTGTAAACTTTGGAAAATAATTTTTGTTGGTTCTGAAGGGTTTAAGTATCATTGAGACAGTTTTTTAGCCATCATTTTACAAACGTAGAATGAATATATTTTTCTCCAGGTAAGCCCAGCTGTTTATCCCCCATAAATTGCTTTTTCATCTACTGTCATCCACTCCTCACTGTTCCCCTAGTTCTGTCTTCTCTGTGTGTTCCAGCCTACCCACCTTTAGATGTATAGATGTATGGGACTCTCTGGTGTCCTGGTGTGTTGGGCAGGGGGATTTGGTGGTTCACAGATGTTTTACTGCTTGTAGATTGAAGGCAAATAACAAAACAAATATCTCAACTATAACCATAGTGACATAACTCAAAGGGTAATTTTTAAAAACAGCTTTGTGTTGTTTTGTGGATACTGCATCAGACCATATGGTATAAATCAATTTGGCTTAAACCCTAGAGAAAGTCATCCCATTCAGGGAAAGAAGTTTTTGTGGGTGAAAATTTAGTGTTCATGCCTAGAATCTTAAACTACCGGAGACAGAACAAGTTCCCATGATGGATAAGTTTTGCCTATGGGGGGATTAAAAGGCTTAGGTTCTCAGGGAAGGTAGTATACAAAGAAGACCACATGACCAAGGTGGTCTTCAGATGGAGCTACTTTGGGAAATGCCTTTTGGAAAAGTAATAGAGTTTTCTAACGAGTTCCTGTTAAAATCTGTTGCCTGACCCATTAGAAGCTGATAATGGGTCTCTAGCCTATTGCACCTACTTTTGGGTGGATCACTTGGAATCTACCAGACAACCTATTAAAAAAAAAAAAAAAGACTTACATAAGCATAATTATGTTTACGTGTGTGAAAGTTTGGCATTAATTTGTCCTTTAAGTGTGAGCCCTCTGAAAACAGGGATAGTTATCAGAAATGTTCAAATATTTGTGCAAGCCCCTAATAGTGAAAGAAACGTCAGACATGCAGTCTGTAAGCAGTTTTCCTATACTGTGGTTACTCCATTAGAAAGAGGTGTGAAATTTGTTCTTGAATTTAGCTGCAGAGATTCATGAGCCTGTCTCAGCCTAGAAGGCATTTAAACCAGCTTCATCTGACTGACTTCACTGCAGTTCAAGGAACAGTGTGGGCAAAATACTAATGTATCCTGCTTCACCTGGGTACAGCTAGGCCGGGTAAAACCTTCATTGTTAAAGGCTAAAACAAAATGAGGAATGGCACATTATATAGAAAAACTGGCCAGAAGTCACCTATGGAGAAGTAAAATGAGTGGCACTGTGGGATTCTACAAAATATAATTTTACTTTGCTACACAGAACTTTGTGAGTGAATGTTAACAAAACTTGGAACCTAAATTTTAGAGAGTAATTTATTACACATGGATAGAATGCTAGAGAGATTTACATTTCAGTGGGGGTGCTGAAACCTGGGACCCTGATGCAATCTTTGGTATAAGGCTGGAGACAAAGTGTTCATTTTTTTTCTTTTTTCCCCCTGAAGAAATTTGTTATACCAAAAAGTTAAGATAAAGAACTCCAAATCTTCTCTCTCTTCTCTTAAAAGAGGAAAGGGAGAGCTACCTGTCCCTTCTACAGAACCATGCTCAGATTCATTGTTAGTGTTCTTCACCTGCAATACCAACTGTGTGTGTCTGTGTAGGACTCCTGGCTTCTCTCTCATTGCACCAAGAGAGTAGGTACATCAGACCACATAGTTAGTAGTTCGTATTAAGTAAATATAATTCAGCATTACTGTGTTCGAGAAACTATGTGTACTGTATTTATGATATTGACAAAAATAAATATCTACAATTTAACACTCTGAAAATCTCCACAACAATAACTTCAGACCAAAATGGCTTCACCACTTGAGACCCAAATGGCTTCAGTGGTGAAATTTTCCAAACACCAAAGAAATATAAAAATCATCATGAAACAATGTTCTCTTGACTCATCTTGCAAAAATGAGTGTATATGAAAAACAGTAAACAAATTTACGGTTACTCAAGGGGAGACTGAAGTGTGGAGGGACAAATTAGGGGTCTGGTTTAAGAGATACAAAATGTATAAAACAGATAAGCAATAAGGATATACTGTATAGCACAGAGAATTACATGCACTGTCATATAATAACTTATAATGGAGTATAATTTGCAAAAATATTGAATCACTATGTTGTTCACCTGAAACTAATACTGTAAATCAACTAATTAAAAAGTGTAATACTATTTTTCAAATACGGCAAAATTAAAAATAAATGTTTTAAAACAAGTATGTTTCAAATATGTACCCCAATTATGTTTCAGTAATAGAATGGAGGGATAAGTTCTGGAACACTGGATGGAACACTGCAAAGAACACTGCAAAGCAATGAATTACTGATACACGACATGTACGACAAACACAGTGCTGATCCAAAGAAGGCAGACACATTATATAATACATAGTGCACATATATTTACATATAGTACATACTGTATGCCTATAATTCTCTGAAGTTAAAAACAGGCAAACTTGATCTATACTAATAGAAGGGGAGCAATGTTACTGGGAGGACAACACCAGGGGGCCTTCTGGGGTGATTAAAAAGTTGTTCCATATGTTCATCATGATTGATACATGGGCGTCTCTGTATAGACTATTTTATTTACTTGAGTGCTTAAACATTTGCATTTAACTCATTATATAATTTATATCTTAAAAGAGATACCACCATTTTGACACTGGGAAGATACGCATGATTCAATGACAGTAGATACTTGAGCCGTGTTAATGTGCATTCCAAAGGTCCAAAGCCACAAAAACATGATTCCTGAAGACCCTTTCAATGGTCTTAATCGCTGAACTAACCCTTTGTGATCTTATTGTCTCCTAAACACCATGTGGCTTATACTCCCACTGACTCACTCACCTGGGACACTCTGACTTGAGCACTCTTCCTCTAATATCCATGGCTCCTCTCCTTGCTCCAATTTGAGGATCACTTCTGGCTTAGGGATACAGTACCCTGTGAATGAGGATTATATGACTTGAAACAAACTGGATAAGTGTCAGGGCCTTTGAAGGAGCAGGACAGTGTACTTCAAAGAATATACAATTAAAGAAAGCTCATTTAATCCTACAATGGGGCAGAGGTGGCTTCCCTGGTGGCTCAGAAAGTAAAGAATCAACCTGCAATGTGGGAGACCTGGGTTTGATTCCTGGATTGGGATGATCCCCTGGAGAAGGGAACAGCAACCCATTCCAGTGTTCTTACCTAGAGAATTCCATAGACAGAGCCTGGGGGGCTATAGTCCATGGGGTCACAAAGAGTTGGATACGACTCTGCGTGGGCAGAGGACAACACATTCTTTCTGGTACTCAAAAGGGATAAACTGTCCTTGGTCTCTTTAGTCTACAAAAATCCCACAAGTTTCTCTAAGTAAGAAAGGCCATGTACACTGGGAGTCTACGTGGGAAACAAGTGCTGCCTACCCACTGAGATGAGGTGGCTGTAGTTCTCCAGCATCACGTCCCTGTACAGCATCCTCTGAACTGGATCCAGCTGTTGCCACTCCTCCTGAGTGAAGCCCACAGTCACATCCCTGAATGACAAGAATCCCTAGAAAACCATCAGTTCAGTTCAGTCGCTCAGTCGTGTCCGACTCTCCGCGACCCCGTGAATCACAGCACACCAGGCCTCCCTGTCCATCACCAACTCCTGGAGTACACTCAAACTCATGTCCACAGAGTCGGTGATGCCATCCAGCCATCTCATTCTCCGTCGTCCCCTTCTCCTCCCGCCCCCAACCTTTCCCAGCATCAGAGTCTTTTCCAGTGAGTCAACTCGTCGCATGAGGTGGCCAAAGTATTGGAGTTTCAGCTTTAGCATCAGTCCTTCCAATGAACACCCAGGATTGATCTCCTCTAGAATGGACTGGTTGGATCTCCTTGCAGTATAAGGGACTCTCAAGAGTCTTCTCCAACACCACAGTTCAAAAGCATCGATTCTTCGGTGATCAGCTTTCTTCACAGTCCAACTCTCACATCCATACATGACCACGGGAAAAACCATTGCCTTGACTAGACGGACCTTGGTTGGCAAAGTAATGTCTCTGCTTTTTAATATACTATCAAGGTTGGTCATAACTTTCCTTCCAAGGAGCAAGCGTCTTTTAATTTCATGGCTGCAGTCAGCATCTGCAGTGATTTTGGAGCCCAAAAAAATAAAGTCTGACACTGTTTCCACTGTTTTTCCATCTATTTCCCATGAAGTGATGGGACCGGTTGCCATGATCTTTGTTTTCTGAATGTTGAGCTTCAAGCCAACCTTTTCACTCTCTTCTTTCACTTTCATCAAGAGGCTTTTGAGTTCCTCTTCACTTTCTGCCATAAGGGTAGTGTCATCTGCATATCTGAGGTTATTGATATTTCTCCCAGCAATCTTGATTCCAGCTTGTGCTTCTTCCAGCCCAGCATTCCTCATGATGTACTCTGCATATAAGTTAAATAAGCAAGGTGACAATATACAACCTTGACGTACACCTTTTCCTATTTGGAACCAGTTTGTTGTTCCATGTCCAGTTCTAACTGTTGCTTCCTGACCTGCATACAGGTTTCTCAAGAGGCAGGTCAGGTGGTCTGGGATTCCCATCTCTTTCAGAATTTTCCACAGTTTATTGTGATCCACACAGTCAAAGGCTTTGGCATAGTCAATGAAGCAGAAATAGATGTTTTTCTGGAACTCTCTAGCTTTCTCCATGATCCAGCGGATGTTGGCAATCTGATCTCTGGTGCCTCTGCCTTTTCTAAAACCTGCTTGAACATCTGGGAGTTCACGGTTTACATACTGCTGAAGCCTGGCTTGGAGAATTTTGAGCATGACTTTACTAGCGTGTGAGGTGAGTGCAATTGTACTTTGGCTCAATCTCCAGGGGTGAGAATCAGGTGATTGATGTGGGGGAAAATAAGAGTTTAAAGACTAATTTTTACCATTTTCCTGTAAAAATGTTAACAAAGGATCTTTACTATGTAGCATACATAGTAAGTGTTAAAGTGTTATCTTTTGGTGTTAAAGTGTATATAGTATTACACTTCGGGATTAAACAAAAGAAACCATGGTAGAGATACCACTGGCAAATTATTTTTCCATTAAGTAATAAACCACCCTCATGCCTTATTATGACTGAAATTGTCCTAGTTTTTGAGAATTTCAAGTTGAATAATTTAGTCTTCTGGTCTCAAAGAACTTATTCTCATAAGGAAACATATCAAGACATACCTACCATATAACTTAAAGAATTTATATCACAAATACATGCAATGCAGACAGAGATCATAAAGGGATGCTATGCAAGTTCATGTGAGAGTGTCAGCACCCTGGATTTCACTGAGCATATAAAACTTCCAGTGCTTATATAGAAATAGTAGTTTCTTTGCAAATATATGGCAAAACTGCTAGAAAAGAAAATGTGTAGCAAGCCAGTGGACTGCACAAGGACAGGAGAGCAAGTCTGAAGCTGTGATGAGATGAAGGCTGCAGAGGCAGGGGAAGGAGGTTTGGAGGAAGGAAACCAGGGACTATATTTTGCTTAAATTCTGTTGGTGATCTCCAGATATTTCATCACTCAACCTAATCCATAAAATTCTTGAGCAACCACTAGTTTTATTTCTCTATAAATTAAATATTATCAATTCACATACAATAACTTAATTCTGTTCTTACTTTTCAGATTAAAATCTAAATAAACAAGCTAGTATTTTCTTCCTGTGTCCTAAAGAATGGACAATATGTGACATACACACAGTTATCTTGCACACTCCCTTGGGGCATAGCCTCCCTCTTTCCCCCACCTCTAATCACCCCAGGTCATTGCTGTGAATAGCAGGAAGCCAATAAACACACAATTCAGTCCCACTTAAACGAACTGTTGCTGAGGAAGCAGTGATCCCAAAGTAGGGTGGAGATTGCGCTGGAGAGCACAGTTGGAGCTGGATCGCCTACAGTGAGGGGGCAGCAGCAGCAGCGAGGCTAAACAGACAACTTGGTGAACAAAGGGAGGGAGAAAGAGTTACTCTCGGAGGGTCTGCATGATCTGTGTTAAAGGCTCTGGAAGCCTCTTGTCAAGTCGGGGAAACAAAAGGAAGAGCAGGGCAGACACACAGTGAAATGAAACAGATGCTAGACATACAGTACACTGAATAAACAGAACAAGGAAGTGGAGTATCAACTGGAAGTTTGGATAGATGAGTCTGGAAAAGAGGAGAGAGCTCTAGTATGAAAAAAAACCTGGGTGAAAATGGCAACTCCATGTCACTGGGGTCATCAGAGTGAATCAGATGGTCACAGAGGCAATAAGGAAAGAGAGAAATGCCAGCACAGAATATGAAGGAATACCAATATTTGAGTGGCTGATAGAAGAAAGAAAAATAAGCTATGAAAGCCAAGAAGAAATTTTTTGAAATGTTTAAGAACAGAACCAGATGACAGGAGAATAATAGGAAATAATAAGTAACAGTTTCACAAGTAACACAGTTTCACAAATAACGGACACTTCCAATTAAAGATGGCAGACTTAAAACACATCTACTTCTGAAGCCTCTGATGCCTCTAGCAATATAAGTGGAAGAAACAATAAATGTGCAAATAACAGAATATACTGGAAGCCAATTTTACTCAACTTCTAGATGATATGAGCGATAGTATCAGACAGAAACTACAGGCATGGTACCTACAATTTATATAAGCACAGACGTGGAAGCTTCCAACCACAGCCAGTGACCACCAAGCTCTAAGCCCTCCAACCAGGGCTAAGGGTCAGTAGAGGTGGTAAGACGAATGGCAAAATAACTGACAGTTGACTGCTAGGGCATTTTAGTATCCCCTTTACTCTGTGGAGATCCAGCAGTTAATGAAGACCAAAGTTGAAGAGCAGCCATTCTATGAACTTGGGACACTTAAAAAAAAGCTCTATATAGTTGGCCCTCCCTATGTACAGGGTCCACATCCACAGATTAAACTAACCACGAACTGAGAATATTTGGGGGAAAAAAACTAGAAAGTTCCAAAAGGCAAAAGTGAATTTGTCACACACCAGCAACTACTTACAGCTACATACTATTTAAATAGTATTTACATTGTATTTGGTATTATAAGTATCTAGAGACAATTTAAAGTATATGAGAGGATCTATCACAAAGGAGGCAAGAATATATAATACGGGAATGACAGCTTCAATAAATCCTGCTGGGAAAACTGGACTACATGCTCACACCATGAAAAGTAAAACTCAAAATGGATTAAAGACAGACCTAAAACCATAAAACTTCTAGAAAACATAGGCAGGGGACTTCCTTGGTAGTCCAGTGGTTAGGGGACTGTGCTTCCACGGCAGGGAGCCTGGGTTCAAACCCTGGTCAGGGAACTAAGATTCCACAAGCCATGTCCAAAAAAAAAAAAGCTAATAACCCCTGACCCCCCCCCCCCAAGACCTATAGGCAGTACCTTCTCTTTAACATTAGTCTTAGCAATGTTTCGGACATTCTACTCAAACAAGGGAAACAAAAGCAAAAACTACCAGGTAGGGACTAGATCAGACTAAAAAGCATTTGTACATTGAAGAAAACTATCAACAAAATGAAAAGGCGGCCTAATGAATGGGAAAAGATATTTGTAAATAATAAATCCAATAAGGGGTTAATATCCAATGTGTATAAAGAACTCATACAGCTTGACATAAAAAAAAAAAGTTAAAAATGGGCAGGGACTTGAACAGACATTTTTCTAAAGAAAACATACAGATGGCCAGTAGAAAGAAACATAAAACAATTTCTGGCTACCAAGTGGCAGTGGTTGGGGAGGGAGGAACTAGATGTAGATAAAATGTAAAAACTTTCAGTTATAAATAAGTACTATGGATTAAGTACAGCTGATAAAGATAATTTACACTGCTACATGTTATTAAATGAAAGTTGAGAGCAGACAATCCTGAGTTTTCATCAAAAGGAAAAAAATTTTTTTTTCTATTCCCTTAGTGTTGTACCCATAAGATGATGGATATTCACTCAGCCTACTGTGGTAATCATTTCATGATGTAAGTCAAATCATTATTTTGTACACCTTAAACATATGTGCTATATGTCAATCACATCTCAGTAAAACTGGGAAAAATTTAAAAGTACATGGCATGATGTGAGTAGGTTATATGCAAATATTATACCATTTTATGTATGGAACTTGTGCATCTGAAGATTTTTATATCTTTGGGAGGTATCTAGAACCAACCCTCAGCAGATACCAGGGATGAGCGTATATGGACAATATGGACAATTCTGCCCAAAGTTAACTAAGAAATACAACACTTCAAACTTCAGTCTCCATAATGTTGCGGTTCAGTTGCTAAGTCATGTCTGACTCTTTCTGACCCTGTGGACTGTAGCATGCCAGGCTCCCCTATCCTACACTATCTCCTGGAGTTTGCTCAGATTCATGCAATGGCAAGCCACTCCAGTACTATTGCCTAGAAAATCCCATGGATGGAGGAGCCTGATAGGCTGCAGTCCATGGGGTCGCTAAGGGTCGGACATGACTGAGCGACTTCACTTTCACTTTTCACTTTCACACATTGGAGAAGGAAATAGCAACCCACTCCAGTGTTCTTGCCTGGAGAATCCCAGGGAATGGGGAGCCTGGTGGGCTTCCGTCTATGGGGTCACACAGAGTCGGACACGACTGAAGTGACTTAGCAGCAGCAGCAGCATGTCCATTGAGTCGGTGATGCCATTCAACCATATCACCCTGTGCTCCCACCCCCACCTTGCCTTCAATCTTTCCCAGCATCAGGGTCTTTTTCAGTGAGTCGGGGGTTTGCACCAGGTGGCCAAAGTATTGGAGCTTCGGCAACAGTCCTTCCAGAATATTCAGAGTTGATTTCCTTCAGGATTGACTGGTTTGATCTCCTTGCAGTCCAAGGGACTCTCAACAGTCTTCTCCAGCACCACAATTTGAAAGCATCAATTCTTCATCCCTCAGCCTTCCTTATGGCCCACATCTCACACCCATATATGACCACTGGAGAAACCATAGCTTTGACTGTATGGATCTTTGTCAGCAAAGTGATATCTCTGCTTTTTAATATGCTGTCTAGGTTTGTCATAGCTTTCCTTCCAAGAAGTACACGTTTTTTAAATTTTGTGGCTTAGTCACTGTCCATAGTGATTTTGGAGCCCAAGAAAATAAAATCTGTTACTGCTTCCACTTTTTCCTCTTCTCTTTGCCATGAAGTGATGGGACTGGATGCCATGATCTTAGTTTTTTGAATGTTGAGTTTCAAGCCAGCTTTATAACTCTCCTCTACCACCCTTACTGAGAGGCTCTTGAGTTCCTCTTCACTTTCTGTCATTAGAGTGGTATCATGAATGTACCTAGAGAGTACCATGCTAAGTGAAACAAGTGAGACAGAGAAGGACATGGATGTACCAAGTGGGTGCCAAGTGAAATAAACTATACAGGAAAAGACAAGTAATGTATGATTTCACTTATATCTGGAATCCAAACAAATATATGAACAGATATAACCAGACAGAAACAGAATCATTAAAAAGAACAAACCAACAGACCGTAGCGCTCTAATTTCAGGACGCATCACCCTCCATTTCAGGAACTGAAGGGGGACCTCCTGCTTGCCTGCCTGGCCTGAAGGAAAGTCCTCTGTGTCTATCCCTAGTCATTACCTACAGAACCTTGTGGTAAGAAACATCCACATCTACATCCTTAACTATCCATTCACTTTGCCGTAGTTACTGATGGTAATCAAACTAGATCTTCATAGAGAAATATGAAAAGAAAATGAAGACTTATCAAACAAGTAGGGAGAACCAAAGCATTAAAAGTAAGCCATCAGAATTAACAGAATAGAGTAAGGGAGGGGGAAGTACAAAAATAAGGGTAAACAGTGAAATATTCTAGGAGAAGGCAATGGCACCCCACTCCAGTACTCTTGCCTGGGAAAGCCCATGGACAGAGAAGCCTGGTAGGCTGCAGTCCATGGGGTCGCTAAGAGTTGGACACAACTGAGAGACTTCACTTTCACGCATTGGAGAAGGAAATGGCAACCCACTGCAGTGTTCTTGCCTGGAGAATCCCAGGGATGGGGGAGCCTGGTGGGCTGCCGTCTATGTGGTCACACAGAGTCGGACACGACTTAAGCGACTTAGCAGTGAAATATTCTACACAGAATCCTCAAAGAGGGACTTCTCTGGTGATCCAGTGGTTAGGACTCAGTGCTTTCACTGCCGTGGCTGAGTTCAATCCCTGGTTAGGGAACTACTATCCCACAAGCTGTGCAGCATGGCCAAGAAAAGGATACTCAAAGATATTCAAAAGAATATTGCTTCCACATAAAATGAGAACAGCTGTCTATAAGAATCCATCAGAGAGAAAAGAGAGTACTTGGAAATGTTCATATTTGCTTAAATTGTGGAAACGTAAGATAAATGCTCTCAAAAGGCTACCAGAAAATGAACTTGACAAAATACAAAATTGTCTCTCAAAATAAAAATCAGAAAAATAATGAAGAGTTTATAAAATGTGAATGAATCCAGAGATAAATACCACTCTAAAAGAAATTCTAGGACAGCAAATAGGATAGAGGAAAAAAAAAAAGAAATAACAGCACATATGCCCAAAGAGAGAGACGAATCTTCAGATTTAAAAAACACACTGGATACAAAGGAGCATTTCTGGAAAAAAATTAAAATGTGTATGTAGCTCCACCTGATGAAATTTCTGATGAAAGTAAACAAGTAATGACTGACTGCAAAGAAATGAGAATCAAACTGATACCTGATTCATCCTCAGCAAAAGTCAGTAGCAGAGGAAAGAGAGAGAGAGAGATGCCTACAATTTTCTGAAGACAGTAACTTTCTTTCCTGCCCAGAATTACATAGCCAGACAAAAAGCCATTCATGCAACAAAGAAAAACAAATATATGATAAAATTAAAAACCATACATCCCTGAGCCTGTTTTACAAAATTATTTCAGAATATACTCTATCAAAACAGCAGAATCCAAGAAAGAGAAATACATGACACAAGAAATAAGTGAGAATGTACGCGATCAGCATTAACTAGTTCCAGTAAAGCCAAAGACGACAGTTGTTGGGGTTATAAATGGAAGGGAAGCGGTTCTGTTTACTGAACAGGTAGCATAAGACTGTCAACTTCCTGAGAAGTACATGTACCCAAAGCATCACTCCATAATGACCATGGACAATGCCGCAGGCTGAGGACTCAGGCTGAGTTGCACTGAAACAAGAGAAGTGGCATTGTTCCAACAATGAACAAAGAATTTATATAAAGAGAAATGCTGAAATAGGCAACCTAAAATGAGATGATAAAATCTGCAATAAAAGATAAAACAAGTCCACTGTCACTTATTGCAGTGGACTCAAACTCAGGTAAAAAGTCTCAAGCATTTTCAGTGTTCCTTTGAGTAAATCACTCTCTACCTTCCACATAAAACCCTTTGATGACTACCATTCATCACCTCTAAAAGGATAGAGCACTGGAATTACATGAGCTGATAAAGGGATGGTACTTACAGAGCCTCACACATGGTCATTCTTCAATTGCAGCTTTGCTACAGGCCAGGAACTACTGTTCTCACAAATTACTTTGGATTTTGCAACAACAAAATAACCTGAATACTTCAAGCAAGTCTAACTCATTAGCATTCCATTGTTTAATAGAAAAAATATTAATATTCAACATGTAAATAAACCATTAAAATGATTTCTATAAAACATGGGATATGAGAGGTGAGAGTAAACCCAGCTGGAAAAAGCACATCTTGTTTATCGTTTGGAAATATATACAAACATCAAGTTATGTTATATGTCTGAAATCAACATAATATTGCAAATCATGAAGAATTCAGTCCAGGCAGAAAACCAGTAGGCATTGTTCAAAAACATTTTAAGACCAAAGAAAAACCCATAGCTACCTGGGTAAAAGATTACTACAGACATACAATAGGTTACCTAAAGCCTGGGGAAAAATGCTGGGGATAGAGTTTCTTTTTTGGGAGATTAAGATAACCAAAAATAATTGCGTACACTAAGGAATTAATAGCAAGGAGAGATGAGAAGGCCTTCCTCAGCGATCAGTGCAAAGAAATAGAGGCAAACAACCGAATAGGAAAAACAAGAGATCTCTTCAAGAAAATTAGAGATTCCAAGGGAACATTTCATGCAAAGATAGGCTCGATAAAGGACAGAAATGGGATGGACCTAACAGAAGCAGAAGATATTAAGAAGAGGTGGCAAGAATACACAGAAGAACTGTACACAAAAGATCTTCATGACCAAGATAGTCACGATAATGTGATCACTGACCTAGAGCCAGACATCTTGGAACAAGTGGGCCTTAGAAAGCATCACGATGAACAAAGCTAATGGAGGTGATGGAATTCCAGTTGAGCTATTTCAAATCCTGAAAGATGATGCTGTGAAAGTGCTGCACTCAATATGCCAGCAAATTTGGAAAACTCAGCAGTGGCCACAGGACTGGCAAAGGTCAGTCTTCATTCCAATCCCAAAGAAAGGCAATGCCAAAGAATGCTCACACTACCACACAGTTCCACTCATCTCACACCCTAGTAAAGTCATGCTCAAAACTCTCCAAGCCAGGCTTTAGCAATATGTGAACCGTGAACTTCCAGATGTTCAAGCTGGTTTTAGAAAAGGCAGAGGCACCAGAGATCAAATTGCCAACATCCGCTGGATCATGGAGAAAGCAAGAGAGTTCCAGAAAAACATCTATTTCTGCTTCATTGACTATGCCAAAGCCTTTGACTGTGTGGATCACAATAAACTGTGGAAAATTCTGAAAGAGATGGGAATCCCAGACCACCTGACCTGCCTCTTGAGAAACCTGTATGCAGGTCAGGAAGCAACAGAACTGGATATGGAACAACAGACTGGTTCCAAATAGGAAAAGGAGTACATCAAGGTTGTATATTGTCACCCTGCTTATTTAACTTATATGCAGAGTACATCATGAGGAATGCTGGGCTGGAAGAAGCACAAGCTGGAATCAAGATTGCCGGGAGAAATATCAATAACCTCAGATATGCAGATGACACCACCCTTATGGCAGAAAGTGAAGAGGAACTCAAAAGCCTCTTGGTGAAAGTGAAAGAGGACAGTGAAAAGGTTGGCTTGAAGCTCAGCATTCAGAAAACAAAGATCATGGCATCTAGTCCCATCACTTCATGGGAAATAAATGGGGAAACAGTGGAAACAGTGTCAGACTTTATATTTGGGGGCTCCAAAATCACTGCGGATGCTGATTGCAGCCATGAAATTAGAAGACGCTTACTCCTTGGAAGGAAAGTTATGACCAACCTAGATAGCATATTAAAAAACAGAGACATTACTTTGCCAACCAAGGTCCGTCTAGTCAAGGCTATGGTTTTTCCAGTGGTCATGTATAGATGTGAGAGTTGTAATGTGAAGAAAGCTGATCGCTGAAGAATGGATGCTTTTGAACTGTGGTGTTGGAGAAGACTCTTGAGAGTCCCTTGGAGATCCAACCAGTCCATTTTAAAGGAGATCAGTCCTGGGTGTTCATTGGAAGGACTGATGCTAAAGCTGAAACTCCAATACTTTCGCCACCTCATGCAAGAGTGACTCACTGGAAAAGACTCTGATGCTGGGAGGGATTGAGGCAGGAGGAAAAGGGGACGACCGAGAATGAGATGGCTGGATGGCATCACTGACTCAATGGATATGAGTTTGAGTGAACTCTGGGAGTTGGTGATGGACAGGGAGGCCTGTCGTGCTGTGATTCATGGGGTCGCAAAGAGTCAGACATGACTGAGCGACTGAACTGAACTGACACATACCCAGGATAGGTTGCATTCCTAGAAAAGACCTCAGAAGACCTAAGCCTGTATGTCTAGTTTATCTCTACATGCAGTGCAAGCAGGATACGAAGGCTAGGGCAACTGAACATGGGTGTGCTAAGTCCTAAAAAATAACTCCAGCACTGTGTCAATTTGCAAACACTGGGAAAGGTGGTTGCTTGGGAGGTTTTGGTTTTTTGGTTTTTTTTTTTTTTGTCCCAGCTTTCAAGGAACAGTCTGTCAAAATGCTTAACTGAACACAAGCTAAAAGAACAGAGAATTCAGTGACCATAGATGATGAGAAATACCTTGCAAAAAAGCAGTTTGAAAGTTATATGGGTAACTATAGCCTTCAACAATCAGAAACAAAAAAATCTGGAGAAGAGCAAGAAAGCAATTTCTAAAATTACAATATTACGTTTCAACAACAAAATCACAAAGCATACAAAGAAACAAAAAAGTATGGCCCAAAGGAAAAATGTAAATTGACAGAAATGTTCCTGAGGAAGACCAGAAACTGAACTTCCTAAACAAAGACTTTACTCAAAAAGCTAAAAGAGAGGTAGGAGTCAAGATGGTGGAGCAGGACATGGAGTTCATCTCTCCCCACA